>NC_133480.1:7292016-7337920 GCF_025370935.1 Choristoneura fumiferana
CCTGTCCAAATCTTTAGGTAGTAGTTTTTTCCTTGTACCAAACATGATGTAAACTTGCACGTAAATTATCACAAACAGTGCCGCTGATATCATATGCGCATGCTCGGTATTATCATCGTTTCGTGACGAAGTTGGATGCGGTATTGACTATTTTGTATAATATGTTTTATAAATTAAAACTAACACATGCCTGTTATCGAATGAGAAACAATTATTAAGCTACCTTTACAAATAAAAAGTTATAAAGGTTTGAAATTCAAGATTAGACAGAGAAAGACATACTGACAGGTGACGTCACACGCCAGTAGCGCCATACTTGCTGCATTAGAGAAAAGCGTTTGAGAAAGAGACAGGTATATAGATTTTTTCAAAAAATCACTATAAATCCAATTTTCAACCTATTTCAGTTTTCTCTTCGCTAAACACTGTCTGTACATCTATATTTTCATAATAATATTAAGATATGGCAAATTCAGGAGTTGTCAAATACCTTATTAGATTAATGAAAAAAAAGGAAACTGAAATGCAAGCAACCTACGATATCGACCATACATCGAATCATGATGATATTTAGTTTATTGCTTTATCTGTGTTTGCAAGGCCTTACAATTCGTGCGATGATTTAGCCTTATCAAGTTCACTGATATTTATTTAGTATAACAAACTTTGCTAGTCGCAGACACTTCGTACCCAGTTACGACGGGACTACCACATAATGATATAATATTCAGCTAGAAAAAAAAAATGTTAAGTAATTGTTAGTAGGTGGGGCTGGCTGAATTCGAATTACGGAGCGTGTTTGAAAAGAAAATGGACAAAGTATAATTTAATGATGTACATTTACACAAAGTTACATTCAGTCACTTCAGTCTTCTGTACGCTGCATATCTTTTAAACTACCTAAGCAATGAATTTACGAGTTAAATGCGGTGTTCACCATCAGTCAGATAATTTTTCACGGAATATTGATACATTATACTAGCGACGGGCCCCGGCTTCGTGCGGGATGAAGCTGAGAAATGTGAAGTGACTTATTGATTAGAAACCTTTTTCTATAATTGTACCCGAGCAAAGCAGCGACACTAGCGACATCTATGCTGTAGTCCTCATCGAGAAACTTTCACCACCCCATTGGATCTAACTGCTCACCCGGACAAGAGATGTCGTTATTATGCAATCAAATTAAGATTAAATATAATGACCCGGATAACTCACGTCTTAAATCGAGTTTAGCTCGACATGTTTCGGGCTAATCCGTAGCCCTTCGTCTTCGGAGCAACGCGACTCAGCGGCTGCTGCAACACGCGCACTGCAGGGCTGTGGCTGGTAACCTCCGCAACCAAGCGTACGGTAAAAAGGTCCGGTAGATGATACCCGATTCAGGCTGGCCGGGGTAACGGTCGGGCAGGAAAGAATTTTATAAATTAGCCCACAACAAAGCAAAAATACCTAGCCTAAACGACCCTAAGCGTCAATGAAAATAAACACTTACCCGATGGAAAATCGGCGATGCAGAAAAAGGTGCTCCTCAGCACGGGAAAGCAGGAAATTTGTCGTAAATAAGTGGAAAAAACGGTTGTGACACAAACTAGCGGCACTTCTGTAACTTCGCCAACACGGCACAGATGGAAAAGCACAAATCCAGGACTGTTAACTGGTTATAATTTTCCAAAAAATAGCACTTCAGGACAGAAAGCAGTGTTCCGCACTCAACAACCAATGTTCTAAGAATGACTCTAAAACAAAAAAGCCAAAGGAAAGGCCATGACACAAATTTAAATTTCAAAATTCAAACCAAAAATCAACTACATAGTATTAAGACGTAAACAGCCAGCACAAAACCGGCCAGTGAAAACGAATGAAAATAACCAAAAAGTATGCAACACGCAACTCACATGCAGCGTTGTAATGCTGCACTAGGTACATTTTAAAATAAGTTTTTGGTAAAAATTTCATTTTTAATATAAGCTTTTTTGCTGACTGTACTTTTTGTTGACTATATTGTCACCCAAACTACATTTGCATAGCAAATTTCACGTCGATGCCATTAACCGTTGAAGAGTTCCGTCTTGTGGAGACGATCCTAGACGGACAACCAGGATGTCACTACCAGATTATTGTATTGTCACGCAATTTACATACGTATACCAAATTTCAAGTCAATCCAACTACTGAAAGTTGGTCGAATTTAACTTGCAAGATTTGACTACAACAGACAGACAGACAACGAGACAGGTGAAACTAAATAAAAGCTTGTAAAAATTGATGCATGAATACGATTGCGAACGTCAGCACGTTAGACAATACGGCCTCATTAGGTGTCTGCCAATACGCAAAAGGAGGCCTCGAAAAACAGAGGATTATTTATTTATTTACAAATTCCTGTGTATATACATATAATAAAATAAGTTAGTAGCAATAATTTACTTAATAAACATTTTATTTCAGACAAACCTTGAGTACGGTGGAAGGCGCCGCCTACAGATACTTCAGAGTAGCCTAATTTATTTATTAATAAAACCTAACTTAAAGTACATTAAATTATTTATCATCAAATTCCTATTATACTTAATAGTTTTGACAACTGATCTAATACTTATTGAATCAGGCGCTACTTTGCGGAGGTCCATATCAATGTACTAAAAGAATTAGAGAATTATAGTGTGTGTTCTTACAGTGTGGGAGGTGGAGGAACTGCATGCATACGCATGTTTTGCATAAACGTTGCATAAACTTAACTATCATAAAGGTCGCGGGTGAGCAAAGAAAATTGTTTTAGTTGATCTAATACTTCACTCAAATGAAGCCTAGTAATCACAACTAATATCCACGTAAAATACAAAATATCCATAGGACTAAAACTACTATTAAATTAAAATAACTAAAACTAAAACTTTAATTAAAAAAGAGAGGTGGGCCTCTTGGCATGGTGCCCCATCACGTAGGCAGCATTCCCGCGTTAACTGCGATTGAGATTCTTTGCGCGAGAAAGCTGCCAGCGCGAGGATGGCCTGTTGCCTCCCTTAACCTATTCCTGAACTCCCTGTGTAACTCCAGCGCACCCTTACCCCGGGAACCTAGAGTTTCGACGCCGAAAGCAAAGAAATGATATTGGGCGCCGAGACAGCTATATTTTGTGACCTTGAGGCGTTCCCGGGCGTCTGCCGCCGCCCCCGCACATTTGGTAGTTGCTGGTAGGTAGGACGCCGCAGGGTATCTGTACAGGTAGCGTCCCACACCAGCGCACGGCCAGTCTTTCAGGTATCAACGACATTCCGTCAGGGCGCTTGCCATCGCTCCGTACAATCTGGGCTCCAGAGCAGCGGGAACGTTGGCACTAACGAGCGCCCTTCTGAGAATGTCGTTGAGAGCGGCGTGGCGGAAAGGCGGCCGGCGCCCGAGGAGCAGAGAGAGGCCATGGTGGCCGAGATGGTCCACTGGAGCCCCACAAGAAACACAATTGTGATTTGTGCAGATCCCAACAACTCCCAGCCGGAGACCAACAGCTATGCGTAGAGTGTCTGGGTCGATAAAAGTTCCAATGTTGGGCGAAGGGTAAGCATGGACCCAGTAACCAGATTCTGGCTTGGACACAGCTAACAGTCTAGCCCGGTCCCTGCCTGTTGAAGGTTTCTATGAATGATTAGCCTAGTAAGCAGTATTCAATTATATCAATTAAAAACGCTAAATTCGCATAATAACACACCAGCCACACAAGGACGCACGAAAGCTGAAGATGCAATAGTTTCTAGTAGCCCATGAAATATTTATGTGGGATCGTTGGTATATTGAAGAAAACCCTTTTTAAAGTTAAATAAATTGTGGGCATTTCTCATTTTTGTGCACACATTCACTTCTATGGATGTCACTACCATGGATGTAATTTCGTTTTCTAATGCTATTATGATGCAACTGTACCTACCGTGCAAATGTTTATTATGATGGATTGACAAATATTTTTTGATACGGGAACAAATATTTCAAAATTTTTACATGCACGGTAGTGACATCCACGGAAGTGACTGTGTGCACAAAAATGAGAAATACCCTATAATATGTAAAAATAAAATAAAAAAACAGACAAATCAGTTTCGTCTTCAGTCGCTAAGCAATCTTCCGTTCTGCATATTATTATATTTAAAATAAGCCTCGTACTACGAAGTGCAAAATTCGAACTTCGTTTGCCGTCCCCTGGAGCTTGTATTATTTAAAACGAGAATGAGAGGGACGGTACGATACGAACTTCGATTTTCGTATTTCGTAGTAACCCTGCTGCTCCTTATTCATTCTTGGGCCAATCAACTATTTTACCGACACTTTGGGCGTCTCCTGCCAAAATTGTCTCTGGCGTTACCAAAAAATCGTACTTCCAACAAGATATTTCACGGTTTACTAGGTTGAAACTTACGTAGGATGGCATGTATTCATGTACACTATCTATTAAAACAGAAAAACATGTTTACTTACAAAAATCTGCAATTGTTTGAAAAATGTCGCGGACAGATAAAAGAGTAAGGTAAAAAAGTTGATTGGCCCTCTTTCTCTTTCAGTCTCACACACATCTCATGTCATGCTACGCTCTTTTCTACTCATCCCATAATTTAGGTATATCGGACAGATAAACTGCACCTGGACGATCCTTCGTGTTGTCAACTTCTATGCTTATATGGTTGTGACTAAATGTATTTTCTTTCTCTCTATAAAAACGGATGAAATAAAACAAAACATCCACTTTTCTTAATAATTTATTTACAAAATCTACACAAAAAACTTAGCGTGATGCCATAAACCTATGTAAATACTTTGCGCGGCCATTAGATTTAGATATAGTGAGTAGGTATGTTTTCGTATACTAAAACACCTCGTAGGTAGTAAAGCGTACACAATTGTCATGCTGGCCGTCACTGAAGTTACATAAAAATTCGGAAACCCGGTGATAGTGAGAATTACCTAAGTTGCAGCGCCACGCCACTGGTAGGTAATAGTAATTTTACCTAGGTATACATATATAAGTCATTTAAGTTCTTAATATCTATAAATCGAGATTTTTTAATACTATCCACGTTAAAGCTATCAGATTCTTATTAGCGACGTCAACTAGTACAGTCGAGTTAATAAGCAAAAATTGTATCAAAAATATCTGAACACGCTTCTACGCTATTAACAATAGAGTCGTGTTCAGATATTTTGATCAATGTTTGCTCACAAGTTTATGAACTCGACTATAGCAATTTCAATAAAAAAAATAATCGTAATAACCTTTTCTCAAACATGCTCGAAATGTATGTGTTAATGTCACGAAATGGAGACATGAAGTTTCTCATTTATGGCTCCCTACCACCTCCCTACATAACTTCTTGGCCTAGGCCATGAAGTATGTATGAAAATCCATTATTGTCCGCTGCTCTAACTTTTTAAATTTGCTTACTAACATTAAACTGACAAAGGAAAAATTACGAACAGCCAACCACCACTACTCTGTAATCATTTGCGATACTGCGATGCGATGCGATGTGATATATGGATGTATGGATGGATGGACGGATGGATGGATGGACGGATGGATGGATGGATGGATGGACGGATGGATGGATGACGGACGGACGGATGGATGGATGGATGGATGGATGGATGGATGGACGGACGGACGGACGGACGGACGGATGGATGGATGGACGGATGGATGGATGGACGGATGGATGGACGGACGGATGGATGGACGGACGGACGGATGGATGGACGGACGGATGGATGGACGGACGGATGGATGGACGGACGGATGGATGGACGGACGGATGGATGGATGGACGGACGGATGGATGGATGGACGGATGGATGGATGGATGGACGGATGGACGGATGGATGGATGGATGGATGGACGGATGGATGGAGGGATGGATGGATGGACGGATGGATGGATGGATGGACGGATGGATGGATAGACGGATGGATGGATGGATGGACGGATGGATGGATGGATGGATGGATGGATGGATGGATGGATGGACGGATGGATGGATGGACGGATGGATGGACGGATGGATGGGACGGACGGACGGACGGACGGACGGATGGATGGATGGATGGATGGATGAAATATTTCCTCACATTGTTTGAGAAAAGCACTATACAAACCTCGGCCAGAACAGGGATTGCTGGACTCGTTTTATCCGGCCTCGTCTACGACTCGGCCGTCTACCCCGAACTCGTCCATCAATCCTTACTTCATGGCCTCAGTAATGTACTATTAATGAACTCCGGTACACTTGAAGTTAAAACTACCGTGAGACATATTTAATGAAATTAAACCGTATAACTCACGGCCTAAGTCGAGTTTAGCTCGACATGTTTCGGGCTAATTCGTAGCCCTTCCTCCAGGAGCAACTTAAAACCTGAATTGTCCGGGTTTATTTCATTAAATATTCCCGGTATACTCCCAGGTAGACTAAAGAGATTACAGGTGGGTTAACCTAATGTGTAGATCGAATAAATGACTTATATGAAGTGTACCCTAGGTCTTCACTCCCAGCTTTCGAAGCTTATTAAAATAAGAGTATAATGCTCTGAGAGGAGGGCTGTGGCCGAGCAGTGGGACTTATATAGGCTGGAATTATGATGATTGATGATGATGATGATGATAAAATATGTCTAATGTACAGACTTCTGCATCTTTTATTCCAAAATACTGCTCGATAAAAAAAAACTGTAATTTTAATCCGGAAAATCAAATTAATTTTCAATAAACTGTCAAATTTGGTTTTAACAGCTTTAAAAATAAACAAATAGTAAAAACTTTTGTTAACAGAAAGCCATACAAAATTCAGGGAGCAAACAATGTTTTGAAAGCTCATCAAGAGTATGTCAGTCAATGGATTAATGATGTAAAAAGTCTAAACACTTAAAACTGTTACTACGCGAGTTGATTATATCCAACTTTAGCTGAGAACTAAGGAAATGACTTGAAATCTAGACCAAGCACGTAAATGATGCTTGTAACTAGGCAGAAGCGAGAACATATTCGGTAAACTGGTTCTAATAAATTCGCGTGTAAAAAAGCGAAGCGGTTAGCATTTGCTTGTACCTAAGGTTGGTTTTAAAATTAACCTCTCACTTGTTAAGTAAGAATTTTATTCTCTTTCGGCTTGCAGTGCGATCTCCTTAAGTTTTCTTCTATGGACCTTAGTGGAAGCAGTCTGTGGTATAGCATCTAGGAATATCACCCCTCCCCGCAATCGTTTCGAGTCTACCAGATTATCTGTAACGAAAAGAATACTTAATAGTAAACGCAAAGAATAAAGGCATGTTACCTGGATGGAAACAACCAAGCTCTATAGCTAGATCTGGTCCTGTAATAAGATTGGCTGTGGTCTTACCTTTGACAATGTCTTTGATCTCCTCAGCGGTAACATCGTAGCCAGGTTTTCGCACCACACACGCAACGGGTAACTCCCCGCATTCTGGGTCTGATACGCTCGTCACTGCCACGTCAGACACGGCTGGGTGCTGGCGGATTACACCTTCCAGTTCCACAGGGGAGATCTGCAATTCACAATTGAAGTTCAGCTTTTGGAAGTCACCTTAATGCGATTAAACGGTTAAATTATCCTTTATTCAGCGCGCGCATCTTTAGTCTAGCTAGTGTGCTTAACTATTCTTGCTATCACAATACCAAGTTTGCGGCGCATTCTTCTAGATGAATGCATGATGGTCTTTCCGAAAGCTTTGGTAGTTTTAAAAAATGACGTCTAAAAGTGCCAATTGCGGCCTATCTACTGAATAAATGATTAGAGATTGAGTTAAGATGGTGGATGTTTACTAGTTAATATACTCTAGTAACCATAAAGGCAGTTAGCAGTAATTATACAAACACACCAAGGATAACCGTTGGGGGAGAAAATTCCCCAAGTGGCGACACCGAACAGGAAGACGATGCGTTAGCAGGCCTCCCACCATCTAGATTGTAGACTGACGACATCGCCAGAGTTAAAGACAACTGGTTGATGCAAGTGGTGAATTGTCATTCATTGTGACGTTCTAAAGGGGAGGCTTTTGTTCAACAGTTGACATTTTCCGGCTAAGGATGAGTTGGGTATTTTACCCTAAACTAAGAGAAATATAATTGATTCATATCTCATAGTTACATAACTCACCTGGTGACTCATGTACTTTAGTAACAACTTGATTCTCTCCACGAAGAAAAAGTTGTAGTTTTCATCCCTGTAAAACATATCTCCGGTTTTAAACCAGCGACCCTCTGCGAAAGTATCTTCTGTAGCTTCAGGGTTTTTGTAATAGCACTTGATTATGCCGGGACCTTTCAGCCACAGCTCTCCGTTTTTGTTTGGCTCGTAAATGTCATCTTGTGTCTCAACGTCGATCAACTGTAAGGAAAGTTTTTATGTAAACTCTTTATTGTACAGTCGAGCTCACAGATTTTTTTAAACTTTAGTACCTTGTCACTGTATGCCATCTGACAATTTTATACAAAAGTTCAAACATGAAGAGAGAACGACAAGGTTGTAAAGTGTAGAGATATATTTGACCCCGACTGTACAAAAAAAGAAACAAATACAATTGTCAAACGAAACAAAATAAGGTAAAGAAAAGTAAAAGATGAAAATAATTACATGTATACACTATCTTGGATATGAAACATTTACCTACTTATTTAAGTATTTAATGTTTAAATAGCTATTTATAATGATTTTAACCACTAAATTTAAATTGGCAGCGAGGCGAAGTCACGGTTAAAATGATTTATTGAGTAATTAAATAAAAATCAAATAAAACACTTTTTGCCTGTCCCTAACTGAATGCTCCTCTCATCCACTCAAAGGTTGACTGGTAGAGATCCTTAAAGGGATAAGACCGCCTGTGTACCATATCTCAATGTTTGTCATTGTGTTTGTTACTTATATGTACAATAAAGATATATATTACATAATAATAATACATACAGAGCGGGCTAAAAATCTGGCCAATGTATGCAGAAATAGGTAATTTTTGTATGTAGAGTGGGCCAAATTTCGCCGATCAGTATATTTCCGACTACCTTAGACAACAACATAACGGACGGACTTACTCTGTACTGCAAGCATCCTATCGGTTTCCCACTCGACCCGAGGCAAGTCTCGTCGTCCATGAATCCTATAGACGTCAACTCACTGAGCCCGTACACATTCAGAATTTCAGTGTTTGGTGTTAATTTCTAGAATAATAATATGAATTAAAAATTAGATAATCTAAAACATTTTGAACCAACTCATGCTAATGATGCATACAACTGCGTCGAAATAAAGAGATCTCATTAAAAGACCCCGGACCTTAAGTATGGAAAATGTGATTTCAGTTAAATATCCTGAGATTTTGATATGTTATAGATTTCAAAGTCCCAAACAAAAGTCTCTAAAAAACTAAACTAAACTCTGAAAGGGACTCGGAAATAGAGGTAGCACCCTTAGATACTTTTGTTCGGGACTTTGAAATCTATAACATATCAAAAGCTCCGGGGTCCTTTACAGATGTAGGTGCATAATGATTTTCCATCGTATTTTATCGGAAAATTTTGTATTTATCGTGCTCTCTCAATTATCTTCACCCATAATTATACGTAAGTACTCTATAAGGCGTGGAATACACATTATAATATGACTGTGTGTAGATAAAATAATGTATACAACTGCACGTAATTAGGCCTTAAAACACTCGTCTACGCTCGTTTTATAAAACCACACTCGTGTTTTAAGGACCATTATTACGCAACAGTAGCATCCATACTAATGTGTTTGTGTGTATGTTTGTCCGTCTTTCACGCCGTAACGGAGCGACGGATAGACGTGATTTTTGGAATAAAGTAAAGATAGTTTATGGGCCCGAGAGTGACATAGGCTACTTTTTATTCCGGAAACATGCACAGTTCCCGAGGGAACAGCGCGCGATAGCCGAATACCACGTGGACGGAGCGCGGGCAAAAGCTAGTAAACTAATATTTCAGTGGCGTGCATATGGTCAAGTCCAGAGTAGGTAGCGCTAGCTCGCGCCGCAGCTGCGTGCCTTCAGCCCCCTGAGCTGCTTTTTTTTTTATACGACTGGATGGCAAACAAGCAAGTGGGTCTCCCCTGCTTACCCTGAGATTGACCGAATGCACGCCTATGATACTAAATAATAAAGTTCCATGTGAAAATGTCACTCATTTAATACATAATTGATCGACACTTCGGGTGCCGTCGTATTCCGACGGAGATCCGACTTTTCCCGATAGAAACCCATTAAGGGCTCTACCCATTACACCGTACCATGACCGTAAAAGAAACGTGTCAGGCAATAGTTATTTGTGTCACAAGGGAGCAAAATGGTGTATTTACGACGAGGGCGTACATTGAATGCAGAATGTAGCGAAGGATTCTAACAGGATTCTAAAGTAGAATCCGTGAGCGTAATGAGGGATTCAAGTGTTAACGCCCAAGATGAAAATAATTTTGCTCCCGAGTGGCTCATACAACTTTTCACACCAAGCATTAAGAAACTTGAAAAAAAAAACTAAATATTATTAAAGACCAACCAGCATAGAAAATGGCGTGGCTTTACAATTATCAACTTCAAAAAATGGCATTTGCAATTAATTACTTCTTTTTTTTTACTTAGAAAAGCCTTGAACAGAAAAGTTGCACTTTGCTTCCTTTCGTCAGGGAGGAAAAGTTACTTTTCTGAAGGAGAGGTGTGAAAATAGTTATTTGTGTCACAAGGGAGCAAAATGCTGTATTTACGGCGAGGGCGTAAATTGAATCCAGAATGTAGCGAAGGATTCTACAATAGAATCCTGAGCGTAGCGAGGGATTCTAAAGTAGAATCCTAAGCGTAATGAGGGATTCAAGTGTTAGCGCCCAAGATGAAAATAATTTTGCTCCCGAGTGGCTCATACAACTTTTCACACCGAGCATTAATAAACTTGAAAAAAATAATTCTTAATATTATTAAAGAACAACCAGCATAGAAAATGGCGTGGCTTTACAATTATCAACTTCAAAAAATGGCATTTGCAATAAAACACTTAGAAAAGCCTTGAACAGAAAAGTTGCACTTTGCTTCCTCTCGTCAGGGAGGAAAAGTTACTTTGCTGAAGGAGGGGTGTGAAAAAATATATTCTTTGTATCGAAAAGTATGAGGCTATGCCCACTAGCACGTTTCCTAACCAACCGACGTCATCGTGTGTCATGAATTTGCTTGACATTCCGTTCCTGACATGTTCCTGTTACAGTCATGGCATGATACGCTAGCGAAAAAGTTTTGGTATCAACATCAACCTTCATTTCTTGAATCAGGTCTGGGAGTACAGCACTGCCTCCCAAGAGAATTGACTCCAGGCAAGTGAAGTCGCAGGGCTCGCTAGCGTTCGCTCTCATCAGGGTTGTCGCAAACGTCGGACTGAGTACAGTGAAGGTTGGCTGTAACAAACGTAGTGTAAAGTCAGGGAGGCCACTACCGAATTTGAAAATCGAAGTTTGTATACCGTCTCTCTCACTCTCGTATTAAATAAAATCAGTAATACGAAGTTCGAATTTTGCACTTCGTAGTAATAGGGCCGGGAGCGGTCTCGCGCTTACTTTTATATTATAAATGTGAGTTTGTGAGTGAGTGAGTATGTTTGTTACTTCTTCACGCTGAAACGGCTGGGCAGATTTGAATGAAATTTGGCAAAAAGTTAGTTTATAACCTGGATTAAGGCAAAGGATACTTTTTTGAACATGAAACTACCTTGAGACTCACTCATATTAAACTCGAGCTAAACTCGATTTATGACGTGAGTTATCCGGGTCATTATATTTAATAAGGATACTTTTTATCTCGATATTATTCTTTTTATCTAAATAACAAGCGCTGGGCTTAGAGTCATGAAATTTGGTATGTAGATACCTAGCTGGACATCTGGAATAACACATAGGATACTTTTTATCCCGATATTCCCGCGGGATAGGGATAAAATCTCTAAATAACAACCGCTGGAGTCATGAAATTTGGCATGGGTGTTTTAATTTAACGTCAATGAAAACCTCGATGTAATTTTAGGGAATTCCAAGAGAATTTAATAAAATCCCGGAATATCAATTCAACTGCTGTATATAATGATTTACGCGTGCGAAGCCGCGGGTAAACGCTAGTATTGCATAATATAGGTACTAAAGTAAGGCCAAAGTGAAGATTTATAAGTATGGATGTATTATGCAGCCCCACAGAAGTAGAGGGCGCCCTAGAGAGAGGTGGGTGGACGATATACGTAGTGTCGCTGGAAAAAACTGGACAAAGAAAGCAGAGGACAGGAAAGCATGGAGACAACTGGAGGAGGCCTATACCCGGAAAGGGGCCTTGACTCATAAGTTAGATTTATATAATTTAGAATGTAGGTTTTACAGTGTACAGTTAAGGAAATAAAGGCTTATTATTATGACATTAGAAAGAAAAGGAACGAGATACTAATAAGGATGTGTCAGATAAAGATGAAGTATATTCGTCCCGTTGGCTTTGCTTTTCGTAACAAATATGACATCGGTTTTTACGGCTGTCATACTCGTATTCAAGACGACGACGAGACGAGACGGAACATTACCTCGGATTACACTACAGTACAATACAATACAATAACTCTTTATTACATTACATTGTAAACTCGCGCCTTTGATTACATCTGAAATTTACCACGAGCTTTAAGGAAGATATCGCGAGAATGGTGTGTGTGAAGTTGCCAATCCGCATTGAGTCCGTATGAGAACTATGGCCCAAGCTCTCTCATTCTGAGAAGAGGCCTGTGCCCAGCAGTGGGACGTAAATAGGCTGGAATGATTATGGTGATGATGACAATATGCAAACTCTGTGGCTTTCTTTCTAACTGAGAGAGCTGGCTGAATTAGAGCTCGTACTGTGCGACAAAGACAGAAAGAAAATAGTATGTGTACTAGAACACCGAGCGATTAAGTACACACAAAAATATAAGCTCACAAGGTGGGAAGATTTTTACGACGTTAAAAACAAGGAAAGAAAAACAAGCAAAAAAAAGATTGAATATGTGCGTGACCATTGTACCTACTTAATACTAGTTAAAAAATCCCAATCATTTAAACAAAAATTAATAACCCATCATTATAATAGATTTACTATCGAAAAAACTGGTCATTAACTTATTTCAGTAAGTACAAAGCAATTTTATTGTTTACTTCTTTTTTTTTGACTAGGTAGGTATAATGGCGTAAATATAATACTCGTAACAATGACTGGAGAAACCTAAGCTTGTTTTGTCAAGCACACTACACTAAATGTATGTATGGGAAACACCCGCAAGAGATCCGGATTCTAATGGATTCCGATATTTTCAAAATTTCCCAGGGGCGCACTACCCTCCCCTACCCCTAACACTAACCTCCCCTATCCCTGGGTATGCCAATGCCTTTGGTTCTTTACCTGATAAGTATTAATGAGATAGCATGCATGGTCTTGCGTAAGAGATTGGGAACTCTGTAGTCGCGTGTATCTCAATACAGGTGACATGATGAAGTTGATGAGAGCCGTTAGCCATTGCAGTGGTGATCCGATGAGCACCATCTTTGTTGGGTGCGGGAACTGCGAGTGTCTCATCCTGGGAACAAGCAACGTCGTTAAAGCTGTTTATGAAATCTCATGATAGAAAAATAGCAGGTAGACCAGGCCATGAAAATAAAAATCGTAATGTTTATTCTAGAAGTAGGCTGCAAAGAGCTCTTTTTCATGTGACATTGTGAACATCATAATAATAACATATTTTACATTTTTAGGTGCGTTCGCAGCTTAACATTCTGGGCAAGTTAGCCGTGGCAGCCTAGTGGTTTATCCTATAGCCTCTCAGGCAGAGGATCGTGGGTTCAAATACAGAATCGCACCTCTGAAAAGCTTAACAGTGAAGGTAAGCTCACTAATATTTAAAGTCATTTATCTACTGGGTGTGTAAAGTTCCAATCAGCACTGGGCTCGAGTGGACCTTATGAGAGGAGGCCGGTGTACTACGTTACGGTTACGGTCGAGATGACGGAAAATTTTCCGGCAAGTTCGATTAGACGAGATTTCAAAAAACAGTTTTTTTGTTCTATTGTTGCTTTCATTATCTATGAAAATGACAAAAGAGGAAGTAAAAGACATCAAAAACTCATGCCGAATCTTGAAAAGTTTTCTTCAACGCCGGCTTCTAATAGACTCTCGTTAGTAATCCTCTTCTTACGGCCCTTAATGCACAATGTACCTACTATTAAGCATTATGTTATCCAAAGGGTCATATTTACCATAGATACGGTCCAGTGATAGTCAGATTCTTGTGGGTAGCTGCTGCTCCTTTTGGCAAACCCGTGGTACCACTGGTGGCGATCAACAGAGCGATAGTATCCTCAGGGTCGAAATCTGTTGGTCTAAAGTTCGAATGTATGTTTAGCACCTGCTTCTCTAAAGGGTGATAAACTTGGGCATTTACTTTCGACAGAACATCGAGCAAACACCGTAAGTATTTTTAATTAATTGAACTGAACAATGAACAGACTATCATTTTAATTTAATTTACTGCTTTTTAGGGTTCCGGAGCCAAAATGGCAAAAACGGAACCCTTATAGTTTCGCCATGTCTGTCTGTCTGTCTGTCTGTCCGTCCGTCCGCGGCTTTACTCAGGGACTAGGTATCAATGCTAGAAAACGCACGGATATATGTAAACTATGCCGACAAAATGGTACAATAAAAAACTAAAAAAAATTTTTTTTAGGGTACCTTCCATAGACGTAAAGTGGGAGTGATTTTTTTTCTCATCCAACCCTATAGTGTGGGATATTGTTGGATAGGTATTTTAAAACCATTAGGGGTTTGCTAAGACGATTTTTCGATTCATCGATTTTTTAAATCATATTCAATTCTATGCACTACTACAAACAACAGGTCATCTTCTTAAGTTTTTACCTAAGCATACGGATCACTAATAGTTAGTACCCACCATATCTATATGTATTATATGGTCTGTAAATAAACGATTCATTCATTATTCATTCAGAGCCAAGCTTAGAGCCTAGCGTAGAGTCAAACATTGCTACGTGATTGCTACGAACATTGACACGATTATTCTCCAGCTTGTCAAAAATTTTACTATACATCGATGTATATGGGCGGTGGCGATCTCTTACCATCAGGAGAGCCACTTGCTCGTTTGCCATCCAGTCGAATAAAAAAAAATATCGAACAAATGCTCGGCAAAAATCTCGTAGCAAGTTTTGTGTCGTTTTGCTTGAATACTCGCTAGAATGCTCTCTAAAATGCTGGAGGTCTATGCAGGGGGCCTATGTGGCCAACAGAGGATGTTCTGCGGCTGATATGATGATGATGGTGTATGAGAATCCCCTTTCTTTTATTGTAAAATGCAGAACTAACTTAAAATCCTCGATAGGGCTGTTATCCCCATAAGTCTCGATGAATTCTGCGAAGCTGCAGAGGTAGTCGCCCTTGTCGAAAGTGACGATCAAAGCATCTGACTCAATACT
Source organism: Choristoneura fumiferana (assembly GCF_025370935.1). NCBI lineage: Eukaryota > Metazoa > Arthropoda > Insecta > Lepidoptera > Tortricidae > Choristoneura > Choristoneura fumiferana. Next base: position 7,307,554 of record NC_133480.1, read on the forward strand.
GTTCAACGCCAATTGTACGTCTGGAGCCCTCTCACTTTGACAGAAGATTAGTTTTGGCCTGTTCACATCAAATGTGCCTTGTAGTTCGACTGTAAACAGAAAGAATTGATAAGAGGTGAGATGTACTAGTGAGGCCAAATTGCGCATCAAGTCTTTCGAGTACGCGACCATAAAAAGACTAATCCAAGGACTAGGTTCACGAGTATTTACTAGTACGTCGCTGCTCTATAGGTAAAATACGTATTTTCGGAAAAAAGCGTAATGGTGGAGTTTAGAAACCTATTATCCAAGTAACACAGTAAGCTATATAACTACTCACTCGTTGTCTTATACTCGTACACGATGGAAACGATAAAAGTGATCTCACTCGATTATTTCTAAACTATACAAGATATCGAAAAATTGGTTACTGATCCTGAAAGTGCCTCACGAGCTCTATCAAACGGTAAAAATAATGGGTTACAGAATAAATCCAAAAATTAAATGTTTCCAGCTTCATACCATATTCATATAGTACAGCCACTATGGCACTCATCTCTTGATAATACCATAGCAAGTAAAAGTAAAGCCTAAAACCAATGTTTTCCATAAATAATTTTAAATAAGAATTCGATTTACGAGTTTATTATAAAAGTTAATTATTTAATTAAAATGTTCAACTACCTACTTAAATGATAAAATAGTATGTGGCTGTAGGTACTAAATGTATGGAAGCTTTGATTTTTTGGATAGATCCCGTTTATTCTGTAACCTATTATTGACAGAGCTCGTGAAGCACTTTCACGAGTTTTTCAATATCTTGTATAGTTTAGAAATAATCGAGCGAGAGATCATTTATCGTTTCGACGGTCACCCGTATACAGTTCTACGTGAACTTACAAGTACATAATAGCATTTATCTACATGCATATCATAACTTCCCTATTATATGTTCAGAAACGACTATCAAATGGCCTTTATTAAGAAACCTGGTATCTGCGGGTGCATCTTAATGTGAACATTAAAGTACAGTGCATCTTAATCAAAGTCGTCAAAGTCAAAGTCAAAGTTACAGGCCATATCTGAACATATTATCTTATGATATGCATGTAGATAAAGTTATGTATACGGCTATACATAATTAGCGTTGATCTTATTATGAAAGTTTCATAAACCACACTCGTACATGCCTCTCATTATAGCCACATAATTTAGTGTCATTTAAACAGCTCAGTCTCAATAAAAGCTGTATTACGGTTTGGAAAGGTTTTCGTCCTTAATCAGCTTGAAGCATTTTTAGAGACTTGAGAACTGCGCGCCGTAGGTACTTCTAAATACTCGTAAGTACCCTAAAACACGCCCAGCGGGAACGCGTCCTTCAGCGTCCTATTCCAGTAAATACGTCTTCCTCTAGAATTGATTGTGTAGCACGCGTCAATAGCGAAGACGGTACTCACGTCCACCCAAAGTTCTGTCAATAGGCGACACGATGACTCCAAGATAAAATGCAGCATAGAACGGTATAGCCAGGTCAATGTGGTTTGGAGCCATGAGGACTATGACGTCACCGTGCTGCAGCCCGAATTTTCGAAAGCTGATGGCGCAACGGACTGTCCTCTCAAGAACAGAGCCACTTGTCTCGGATTCACCTGTTGCTCCATCGATCTGAATTTGGAGAATTGTAAACTGATATTAGACACTCTACAAAAAAATGTCCTGATTGACGAGCTAGTCATTAGCTGATCAACGCTAAATCTATACCATTTGGTAAGTAACCATATAATGCTGGGATGGTCCACCCGAATTAGTCATTGTCATTATAGGGTAGTTGACTCCTATCGATAAGTCAGAGACACAATTTCAATAGCAATTCGTTGAGAGAGAGCTGTCCTGCCAGCCCGGAGTCAACTACCTTATTAATATTATATTAGCCATTGTCATTAATAGGGTAGTTGACTCCTATCGATAATTCCCAGACACAATTTCGTTTTTTTTTAGACACTATTGAACACCAAACGGTTGACAGCTTTCTCTCAACGAATTGCTATCGCTATTCAACGAGGTAATGCTGCCAGGCCGTTCGGCACCATGGCATGGGGGATTTTTAGATTTAATAGTGTTAATTACGAGTACATAAGTTTTTAAGTAAGTACGTATGTCTAGTTTGTAGTTAAGTTTTATTTACGATTTTATCCTTCCTTGACCTAGGAGGGATTTTTTATTTATTTAGGCCTTACAAATGCATGTTAAAATCGAGATGTTTTAAAAAAGTATGTTATTTTAATATTGTTATTTCTATCGATTGCTGGCCTAATCTACTTTACTACCGGACAATGTTCTAGTGAAACCTCGTAGAATATTCTATTGGCTCACCGCATCAATAACCCATTTGCTAAGGTCAGGAGCGAACTAAAGTGCTCTAGACAATGTTAGCGGAAACTAAAAGCAATGGCTTTTACTGGTTTTTGAGCTGCCTATTAATTAGGTGAACGACGCATTTGTATGGGGGGTGGAAACAGAGACATATTTAAAGATTCGTAGCCCCGGCCTAATTAACTTTGCCGCCCCATTAAATAAAGTATTTAATTGGAGAAAAAAAACCTACAATGGGCTGCGTTTCCACGGAGATGTGTTTGTCTGATGCATTTCTTAACTTCAGTTAACTTAACTCAACACGTACGCAACCCGACGCACTTTGCCGAACATAGCGAAACGACCATACTCGTAGACCTGATTTGCACTGACACTCGCGTTGTGAATGTGGACGTGAAGCACATTCCCGACCTAGGCAGACACGCATTAATTACGGCCGAGTTGGACATAAAAGGATTCCTATAAGGATTCCTAGTTGACTACGGACGGAACCCTAAAAATATATTAAACCACTTTCGGGGTTATAATGTAACCTAACCAACACAGAAAAAAAACATTGTCATTTGAAAGCTCAATATCTCAAAAACGGCTGAACCAATTTTATGAAACATAGCTAAAGAAGAGCCACCACAAGAAAACTCGCATTCACGTAAAAACCGTATTGAACTCGCTGGACGGCCATTCGAGTGGTAAGATACCACGGACAGATATTGGCGTCTTTATAACACCGCTCTTCTTGCGTCGGGGCAAGATGATTTTTTGATTTCTGATTGATTTCAATGAAAGGGACGATATTACCTGCATAACGAAATCTGGTTCATCCTTGAAACTTTGCAGCAAGATTTTGCCAAGATGATGTCGATCGGTCGATATGCCGCTTGCAGCCACGACTCGAGATGTCAGCTCGTTCATGAACCAATGCACCGAGTCGTTGGTCCTTCTCGAAGAATACATTCTACGGAAATATACATTGAGTCTCTGACCATGGGGTTTTAAATCCTAGGGTTGATTCTACTCGCTTAACTGGGCTACTTTTATAAAAAAATAAATATCACGGGACAATTCACATCAATTGGCCTAGTCCCAAACTAAGCAAAGCTTGTGTTATGGGTATGTACTAAGCAACGGATAAATATAATTATATAGATTTAGATACATACTTAAGTACATATTAAACACAGAAGATCCGAGGACAAACATTCGTATTTTTCATACAAATATCTACCCCGACACGGGAATCGAACCCGGGACCTCAAGCTTCGTAGTCAGGTTCTCTAACCACTAGGCCATCTGGTCGTCATTGTCACTTTTGTTCTGCAAGTTTTTATAAATATGATCATTTTTTTTTTTCAAACAGTTTAAACGTAATTTTCAATGTATGTATCGCATCGCAATGTATATACACAATTGACAGCACATTGGTAAGAGTTTATTTACTTGTAAGAGATGTCAAATAAATATCAAAAATATTTAAAGGCCCCGTACCAAGAGACTGCCTAGCTGTAACACCGCAATGTCCGATCCACTGATGTAACGATTAAACTTTGAGGATCAATAAATAATTTATCTAAATTCTACTTCTTTGAAAATGTTACAAAACAAAATTAGCTTAGTTATGCAAGTAGAATCGAACCTAAAATTTAAAACCACATGGTCAGAGACATCCTATATATTTTGATACAGATGCAGAAAGTACAGTCACCTGCGTTAAGCACAGCGAAACTTTTTTTATTAGTTCAGCAGTTCTAATAATTACCCTCTATGAAAAACACGCATACTACATGTACTTCTTTGCTGTTATTATTGTAGATAAGACATAGCATAGAAAATACATGCATTATGTTGATGGCAGGGAGTTTGTGAAATATGTTTCAAGATAAAACTGCGGTATAGGTACTCTAAATACTTTTTTTTATGTATCTGTAGTATACTGTACTAAATCTAACTCTATGCTCTTGATTACCTATTATCACTTAAATAGTTAGTACCAACGAGATGAAGAAAACCTGAGGCCGTATTGCCTAACGTTTCAGATGCTCGCGGTCGCAATCAAATGACAGATTTCGCATACAAAAACTGTCACTTAATTGCGATCGCGGGCGCCAGAAAAATAAACTGATACTGTTTTTTCCAACCTCGACATTGGCGGAATCATCGATAGTATCGATGGAGCTATACTTTCAAGAATTGAAATTAATTGAGCGCCAGAAACCACTGATATAGATTACACAATACAATACTGGCCCTGGTTAAAGCCGCGGGTTCACGGTGGATGCAGGCCGCTTCCAACCAAACCAACTGGAGGGTGTATCTATATCTGTGGGGAGGCCTATGTCAAACAGCGGTGAATATCCTAGATTCTGGCCAGCGAAAGCTGTCCACGAAAAACCGCGGCAAATTTATAAAAAAAAACCGAGGCTGACAACTCTTGCTGTACACTGATTAAACGATGTTGATAATTAGATATTATTTAAATTTTAAAGATATGAAATTATACCCAGGACTCTTCAAGCTGCATCAACATTAATTATAGTACATAATGCGTGAAAGTTGATGACGCACTTTAGGAGTCCCTTGGTAAATTTTACGACTTTTGTCAGTGCCCATTTACGTACCTACAGTCCAGACGCATCAATTTTTGGACCATTGTGACCAGATTGGCATTGAATATATCTTCTAACATTTTAATTCTAGCATAATCTTATAACATTTTGCATTTTGAGGATGGTAAGAGGTTGAATTAAACAAAATATTATTTCTTTATTTCTTAAAGCAGAAATATCAAAATTATCTAAGCCGGGTTAGAATGACAATATGTCAATTTTGACAATCTCAAAAATGATACCAGATTAAAGTTTCATAAAAAATGCGTGGACAGCTTTCGCTGGCCAGAGTCTACGGGTGATTATGATGATGACAATTATATGATAACGTACAAAATACTTACTTTACCTGTTCAACCTACGTAATCCGTCGAAGAATAATGAAGCTTTACTTAAATATTCCAAGTACTTTTGATATACCTGGCTAATTGAATAATGTACTATTATACACACCGTCACCGTGTATTATTATAGCACACCGTCAGTTACTATTAGACTATTGTCTTCTCACTCCGAAGTAAAATTAGCTTCTGGCTTGAGAAAAACCGGTATTGTATATATGTACCCTATAGTTCACCGGTAAAATTAACTATAAGGGCTTGTGCAGAGTGATGTAGGTATTCTTGAAACCGTCTTTGGAGTTTTTGTAAAGTCCTTAAAGCGAATTATAGAAATAGATATAACATAAAAATATATATATTATGTTTCAGCTCCGAAATTTGTGAACAATTTATGTTAGATTCTTGTATTTTACGGTTAAAATAAAAAAAAGAAGTACAGACTTACGTTAATTTACCTTAAACTCGAAGTGAAATCAATTGTTTAATATCTGGTTTAAGAACTTTATTCTCATAAAGAATTATAACAATTCACATACATGTGAAACACTACATTTACAAAAAATAATTAGCGTACAGTAACAGATACTTAAAAAAAAAAAATTAAACAAAAGTGAGTACATTAAACTTAAGCTATGGAGGTAAGACGATTAGCACAAGTCGGCATCGCAGATCTATGCGCCGGCGATTTATGCGTAAACAGAATTAGAAAATAACTGGATGCGTCAATTTAAAAACACAGAACACAAGGCAAGTTATTTAAAATTAAAACAGTTTAGGGGTAGGTTAGTAAACTATGAACTAACGATTACTAATTTATTGAATCAGGCGTTACTTTGCGGAGGTCCATATCAATGAACTAAAATAATTTCCTTGCTCACCGCGACCTTACGATAGCTAAGCTTATGCAAAATATGCGTGTTCATGCAGTTCCTCCACCTCCACACTGTAAGAACACACACAAATCACACAAACCCATCTATCACCACCACCACACTACACTGACTGACTAGGAGTCTAACAACTGGTAGCATGGTGTACGGTTGTGTCACTCTGAAGATGAGCTCTGGTTGAGTTCGAAACGCGTCAGTGTAGTGTGGTGGTGGTGATAGATGGGTTTGTGTGATTTGTGTGTTCTTACAGTGTGGAGGTGGAGGAACTGCATGAACACGCATATTTTGCATAAGCTTAGCTATCGTAAGGTCGCGGGTGAGCAGGAAATTATTTTAGTTCATTAACGATTACTAATTTTTTAACGTACTTTTTATATAATATATAATATTTTATTTTATAGTATTTGAATGACTGTTTAGTGTGTGCGTGCATATGTCTGTCATTTTATTATGGTGTTTAAAACCTGTTTAGTGCGTGCGTGTGTGTGACATTTTATCTATCAATAATATAATATAATATAAATAAATTGAGGACTAAGTGACATCTGTTTTTTTTTGAATTCTAGTTAGTTCTAGTTATTTGAATCCGTTGTACGGTTTTAATATTTACATGGCCATTCTCATTCATCTGTGCATCCGTCTAATTATCGTTTCTCTTAAATTTTCTGCAAAAGTGACACGGTAATTAGCCTAAGTACATAGACCTGGAAAAAGGATGGCGGCCGTTCTCATACATCTGTGCACTCAAGCCTAATTACTGTGTGAAACAAAAAACGGCATGGTAATTAGGCTGGTGCGCAGAGGAATGAGAATGGCAGATCTATTTAAGATTTTAGCGAGCAAAGTACAGACATAGCGTAATAACTTATAACAGTGAGTGCTATTTCTTGATGGCATGACAAGGCTCTCCGACAACGAGTCAAACATTTTTTATAATAATTATAGCACATCGAATAGCGAATTAGCTAGTTGATGTAGCAATGGGCAGGCCATATAGCACGGATAACAGGATGGCCGTTGGGTCCAAAACGTTCTCGAATTGAGACTGTGGATCAGATGGTAGCGTGGAGGTATATGGGGGCGGAGGCCTGGCCCTGTACCTACTACGAAGTGCAAAATTCGAACTTCACGTCTTACCGTCGCGCTGACGCTAATATTATTTAATACGAGATTGAGAGGGAAGGTACGATACCAACTTCTATTTTCGAATTTCGTAGTAGGCCTCACTGGGTTCATTATTCGAGCGTTTCACCGCCTCATTTTCGTGGTTGCATTTTCTATGAGGGTTAGAAAATTTGATGACTTTTTAGATAATTTTTTAGACGTCCTGTACTTCTACTGTATAACCTGGAAACTGTAACAAGTTCTTCTACCATCTCAAAAGAAATGTGCCCACGAAACCGTTTGCTCGTTTACCCCTTATTCCATAAAAAAAAGTCGCGATATAGTAAATTCTCTATCTACTCTTGGCCACGGCGGCCGCTGCAATGTGGCCGAAACGTCGAAGTTATTACTCGTTTCGTTAACCCCTCATCTCCCAACAATATATATACATACAAATTATGTCAGTTACGTAACCAGTTACAAATTTTAATTACGTTACAAATTATGTCGTCCTGAAGAACGAGCTGCTGTAAAGAGCATATTAGTGTGATAAGACAAAGGCCCTAGGAAGCTTTAACTAAAACAAAAGATAGGTAGTTATGGGATCTAAGATTCAGAAGTAAAGGAATCACTACCATCGTCATAAGGCGCAAAATTTAAAACACAATACACAATTATAGTAAATTGCAGTACTAATCGAATTAAAAAAAAATATTGGTCTTGAGAATGTTTAGTGTGGAAACGGCCTACTTCTACATAATTCAGACCGTAATGACATACGATAGATCGCGAAATGATAGCCTTGTCATACAGCTCAAAATGAGCAGCAATCATATATTTAGAGTTTGTCAAAGAATATCCTAGTTACAAGTCTTCGACACGATTTTGAATATTGTATCCGATATTACCTATAGATAGATAGGCTTAAAAAAAATGTAGGGTAAGTTTCTCACCCTGAGCTATTTTAATTCGTCGTACTAAGTACGCTTTAATATTTCATTCAAGGCTAAATGGGCATTCGACACCATTAAACTAAAAAAAAAAAACTACAAAAATTAAGCCGTTTAGATCAAGAGTGGGGAGCGGTCGAGTTTCGATCTTTTTCAAAGGTGCGCAAGTGCGGGGAGTAAGAGTTCTGTACCCTAAGTGTAAGTTCTCGGTTACAAAATACGTCTCGATCGCGTTCGCGTTAAAATCTCAATTTGTATGGAAACAACATTGCAAACGTTCCGCTAGAGGCGCTGTTCGATACAAATTGCGATTTTAACGCGAACGCGATCGAGACGTGTTTTGTAACCGAAAACTTACACTAAGGGTACTGTATCACACCATTTTTGCCCCTTTAGCCCCTTACATCTATTGGCGGTAGACATAAGGGCTTTTCTGTTTTCAATATCTACTCACTGTTATACATATTCTTGATGCATTCACAGAATTATACATTAAGCGATTGTTATGAAAATCAGGGTTAAATTTGAAATATTGCAGGCAAAACAAAGGGGTCACACGCAAAAGAGTTCCAGAACTTACACCAAATTTGTCTCAATCCATCAGCTAGTCTGTGGAGTAAGTTACCATCGTCTATTATACTTGGTTTCGATAGGTATTTAACTAAATGTAAACAAGCTTCAGTTGCCAGATTTGGTACATTCAAGGATTTTAAACATTTTACATATCTTTCATTGTAATTCAAACTAGACTAGTGTATTTCAATACAGAAATGTAAATGTTTAGATAGTTTGATGGGGAATTTCAATATTTAACACACCAATTGACGTCGTTTTGTTTACATTTAGTTAAATACCTATACAAACCAAGTACAGACAACAAACTCCGTGATTTCGTTTATGAGGGCACTGAGCTTTTAGCGCTAGTCAATTTGGGTCTACTAATGTTTCGGCGAATAACGTTTGGCAACCTGTTTCATTTCGCAACGTTTAATTTCCCAACTGTTTATTTAACTGTAAATATTTCAGGATTTTTATGAAACTAACCTAACCTAAAGGGTTCTACACGATGGCCCTGAAATAAATCCTGAAATATTTACAGTTTTAGAGTTTGCGAAATGAAACAGGTTGCCAAACGTTACGTTGCGAAAAGGAAATACCCGGTCAATTTGATTATGAGGGAAGGGGGATAGGGGAAGCGCGGTGGGTTAAGATAGGTTGATCAGGACGCGCTTTTTTTAGGTTTTTGATTTTTAGGTATTTTCTTTGTGGTACTAAAACAAATATATATTTTAAAAATGTAATTTTTATACGCTATAAAAAACATCTAGTTTTCTTATCATTCAAAAACCCATTACCTGCCGTGCAATTTGATATTTACGCCATACAAGAGTTGGTTTCGTTTTTTAGAGACAAATTTAGGATGTTTTTCTATCCAACGAACCACCATTAATCGTATTTTTACAGTTTAGGTATGATTTATAGAGGAAATTCATAAATTTCTTACGATTGAGTTTAAAAACTAAAGCTTTTCTATTTAGGTAATATTTACAACAGCAAGAGATTAAAAGAATGCAATAAACGCGCGTAAAGCTCGGCGCGCCCTTAAGTATATAGGTAAATGTTGAGTGTATGACGATTGACGACTCCCCTGAAAGATTTAGACACAATATTTCCATCTTTGTCTTCTTTATATGTTGCACATATGAATATAGATCAGTCAGTGAGTAAAAGTTGCCTTTTATATGCACAACGAAATTTGTTCATTCTCGTACGGTTCACTGATTAAAAATACACAAACACCGTAAAAATCTTTACGCCATTTATTAAATAACAAATAAGGTTTATAGGACGCTATTATTAAAAAGTTTTTGGAGTGTCCCATTTTATTTGCTCTACAGTATAGTTTTCTGGTAGACGACTTAACATTAGCTATTCTAGTGTCTAATTAATGTGGGATAGTGTTAGCATGTGACACTTGGCATGGTTTTCCACGAACCTAAGAAACTAACCCAATAACCTGCTGGAATATTCTGGATTATTTTAAAGACACTGTCTTAAGGTCTCTACACACTACACCGTATCATACGACGACCGTAATAGGAACGTGTCAATAACGGAATGTCAAACGCATACATGACACGAGACGGCGACGGTTGGTTACGGAACGTGCTATTGGGCATAGTCTCATATTTTTCGATATGTCGGCGGTCGATCGTAAAATCCGCCAGATCACGAAATTCCTAGGCATATCGTGAAATGGTGCCAACATCCGCCATATCATTCAGAACTCACCGGTTAACGATTTGCCTAGTCACGTTAAGGCAGATCATGAAATTCCTAGGCATATCATGAAACGCCGCCATTTCATGATTTGGCCAGTTTAGGCAGATCATGAAATTCCTAGGCTTATCATGAAATGCCGCCATATCGGTTCTGGCACTTCGCCGGCCACTGCCGCTGCATGCTCGCTTCATGGTCACAATTCATACTAACCACTCCTCGCTTCGCTTGTCGTACCTAAATTTTGATTTTTTTCGGCATATCTCGATGTGCCCGGTATAAAGCTAGGAATATCGACGAATGCGTTGCTCTAATCGATCTGCCGTATTGTTTCTCAGGCACATCGTGATATGCCTGGCCAACTTTTAGCCATATCATGAAATGGCGCCGTTTCATGATATGCCTAGGAATTTCGTGATCTGGAGATTTTACGATCGGACGTCGACAGATACAAAGAATATATTTTTGCCTGGCACGTAGCTATTACGGTCATGATATACGGTGTAATGGTCCTTTATAATGATAGAGTGTAAAAACATTTTCACCTCAGCACCTCAAACAGGCAGGTTTTGCTATGAGAAATCAGTGAGCAAAATCGCATTTTGCTCACTCCGTGAGACAAAGTAACTTTTTATTTTTTTTAATGCTGAGGATAGTGTTGGGTCTACTCACTGAATTCCAAATATTTGAACTTCACTTTGATCTGTCACTTTCACTTCAACACGAAAAAAGCGAGAGATAGGATCAAATGTGTTGATTTCAATCTTAAATTAAATTTATGGTATTAAAAATATATCGATACCTACCTAATAAATTACATGACAACGAAATATTTCCATTATGTACATTTTTCCGCTCTTTTAATAAAGTATGCAACCTTTTACAACAATTCCGTATACTGCCTCTACAGTTGGAATAAATATTTGTCAAATTGAATAAATTTGTAACAAATCAATTGAGATATGTGGTGCCTAAGAGAAATTCGTGTCTGTACCGTTGTCAAGCGGTGGTGTAGCGGTATAGCACGCGGCACGGAATGCCGAGGACCTGGGTTCGATTCCCAGCGCTGGTCTTATTTTTTTGGTTTTTCTGTGCATCTATATTTCAGTTTGTATTTTCGAAATCAATTTCTGTTTATGTAATAGAAATCTTAATAAAATCATATTTATAGGTTTAATAACATTTATAATAAATTATACGTTTATTGTTCAACCTTTTTAATGACCCAAAGATGAGGCTTTTTGCAGAATTAAAAAATAAGTATGACATATTTTACAAGTAGTTCAAGTTCAAATTGCAAGCAAGTTCAATGCATGTTATGAGTATGAGATTTGTATAGTTATCAAAAATATCTGAACACGACTCTACTCCTTTAACAATAGAGTCGAGTTCAAATAATTTTGATCAAATTTTTGCTCTACTGGACACTTTTTCGTTCCGAATTTAAAACCTCTCTACTTACCGCTTTCTGGTGACTTTTTAAAGATGTAATCGCGACTGTACGTATCATTTTTGAGTAAGGGTTTTAAATGTGATTATTATATTTGTTTCTTAATAATCGGATTAAATTTAAAAAATTGTGTTTGTTTTGTAAACAGGTAGGTACCTATATGTGGTTTTATTCTTATGTTACATTTAAATTATGTTCTATCGCTGCTGAGGTGAAAAATTGTATGTGTCACAGGAGACCAAAGTTTTTTGCTGCTCTAAGGATTCTAACCTAGAACCACTCGCTACGCTCGTGATTGATTTATAGAATCCTTCGCTAACTCGGGATTTTAAATCAACACTCGCAACAAAAAACAACTTTGCTCTCTCGTTGCACAAATAACTATTTTACTACAGACAGAAGTTGTGTTGCGTTACATGGCACAAAATAGTACTATCTAAATTTATGGCCCGATAAAAATATTGTAACTACTGTAATATAACGGTATCTTATTGAACAGATAAAATCGTAATAATCGGTCACTAGGTTATGTGGTGTATTATTGCATCCCGAACCCACTTTTTGTACCTAAAAAAATTCAGTTTAGTATCAATTACAAAAGTTACATGCACCTAATTTACTTTTCACTTATATTTCTGACTTGGGTATATTTCTTGGGTATTTTCACCCATATTCTTGTAATAATATGTATGTACGTAAAATCATAATAAAGTACCTGGGCGACCGGGCTCTGCTCGGGTTAAAACTCGGTAACAATCGTTTTCCCAGAGATAAGACCAAGCTAGGTAGGTCGATTTTTCATCTCCGAAAACCCATACCAAGTTTCATCGAAATCGTTGGAGCCGTTTTCGAGATCCCCGAAATATATATATGTATGTGTTGATTCTAAACTATAGCAGAAATAAAATTCCCGACTGGCCGAGAAGATTAATAGAGCTAGGAACTCTATCCGTATTACATTTAGTAGAACTTTTCTCAACTTTTTAATGGTTTTTAATTTTAACCCCTGACCCAAAAAGAGGGGTGTTATAAGTGTGACGCCAATATCTGTCTACCTGTTTGTCTTTGGCATCATATGTCTCAAACGGATGGACCGAATTCGATGGGGTTTTTTAAGGTGAAAGGGAAGTGGCGGTTGCTTGCGTTGGTTTTTATTTTAGCCTCCTGGGTCCTGACGTTTTTATCAAACTTAGTGCTTAAGACTTAGAACGTGGTTGACCTGCTTTGTTATTGTGGTTATAGTGGTTGGTTAGGTCGGTTACATCAAATTCGGTTTAGCCGTTTTTGAGATACGAAACTTTTCAATGACAATATCGAGGTTTTAACAACTTTCGTAATTGTAAGTTGTTCAGGTTATTCACAATGTGATTTCAAAGGTAAACTGAAGGGCTACTACAAAATTCGAAAAAATTGATGTTCGTATCGTACCGTTCCAATTTCGTAGTAGCCTCTCCGACGCATTTGGATCCGAAAAAGCTAGTGAGGTATAATAATTATACTCATCAGTAAGTACAAAATTTGGCCCACCCTCCATACAAAAATTACCTATTTCTGCATACTTTTGAGGGCCAGATTTTATATATAAGCCGTTCAGTAAGTTCTTTTGAATCACATTAACTCGTATAGTCGTGTAAGGTAGGTCCTATGCTAGCAGAAACATTCGGTAGTTATGACCTATCCATGATATTGTTAGAGCCTATGCTAACAGCTAGGCTACTACGAAACTCGAAGTTCGTATCGTACCGTCCCTCTCGCTCTCGTAGGTATTAAATAGTATAAGTGTCAGAGGGACCGCACGAAACGAACTTCGAGTTTCGAGTTTCGTACCTAGTAGCCCAGCCCAGCAGGCGCGGGCGCACGCCTGAGGATGCGGGTGCAGATAAAATCCGTCGCACGCGAGGCGTGCAATTAGCGCTGGTCATACTACATAATATAGGTATTTTTTGCAAGCTTTTATTGAGTTCCACCTGTCCCGTTGTCTGTCTGTCTGTAATCAAATCTTACAAGTTAAATTTGACCCACTTCCAGTAATCAGATTGACTTGAAATTTGGAATATTTATGTAAATCGCGTAACAATACAATAATCTAGTAGTGACATCCTGGTAGTCCAGGCAGGATCGTCTGCGCAGGACGGAACTCTTCAACGGTTAATAGCATCGACTTGAAATTTGGTATGCAAATGTAGTTTGGGTGACAATGCAAGTACAGTCAACAAAACCTTGTAATAAAAATTGAATTCACCCGCTCCGTGCAAACCGCGTCAGCTAGCGCAGGCTCTTATACAAGATCGTTTTTTGATCCTTTTGGACCCTGTTCAAAGTGCGAGCATAATCAATCATTGAATATATCCCCCATTTTGTTGATAATATAAGATTAATACCATTCTTATCTATTAGCAACGGTCATATGCAGGCATTGCAGGTAGGTATACCGATTAGTAGTGAAGTGAATCAACATAAAAGAAATGCGCGAGTTAAACTTGCGTGGAGAAGGTTCCGTGCTTTCCTAGATATATACCTATTACAGAAATTTCTGATGTTACTTTAAGAGCCATAGATTTATAGGTATAAAACTATGTTCTGTTTTTCAAAATTTAGGCCCAGTCGGAGTCGCAGATACTATAAGGAATAGAATGGTAAATTCTCGCGTATTAGTAGCTGAAGAGCAAATTAGCTGTGACTGATGGACAGACACACACGATTAATCCTATAAGGATTCTTAATGTACTGTAAGGGTTTCTTTTTGAGGTAAGGAACCCTAGAAAACTGACCAAGTGCGTGTCGGGCCACACACAGGGTAGTGTTCCGTATTAATATTGCCTGAGTTTCTGTAGTAAGCTGCATTCACATTTATCTGACATGTTGTGTCGTTGCACATCAGGACAGTTCATATTTATCTGACGCATTGTATTCAAATGTGTCGTGATGGCTTGATATGTCTCTCTTCATCCCATATTAACCGTATGAAACAGATAGGTACCTATTTTACGCAAACGTCACGACTCGTCAGATAAATTGAGACAGACTTTAATGTTGGCCCGACGCGGCGTACAGTCATCTGTATTAATATCTGCCACAGCGGATCATGCTGAAATATCTGACGTAGGTACTTACCAGATATTTATGGAAGCTTTGTTACGTCATATACTGGTGCTGGTGACTGTACTGTCGTGTGTCTTGATGAGTATTAAGGAGATTAAACTATTGAATCGGCAGTTGGGGTTGTTACTGAGATAGTTAATTTTGATTAATTCCATTGCGGTATGTTCGAGATCGAAGATTTATTTACAGTCACCAGCACCAATATCTGACACAACAAGCGTGCATAAATATCTGATACGACTCTATTTCTAGGGCCGGAAGGACGTGTCAGTTATTTTTGCACGCTCAACTGTGGCAGATATTAATGCTGGTGACTGTACGTTGTCACTTTGTGTGTGAAAACTTTTGTAAAATCATTAGAAGGAATACTGTGACACGCGGTACTAAATATTTGGCCTCAGCTTTAACGAATTGAGTTTACATTTGGAACGTAAATCGTTTGAGACCTTGAAAGGGATAGGCATAATGTTTACGCTAGAAAATTGGATACCTACAACAAATTCTTCACGAAAGCAGTCGCAGCAACAAAAGTTTTAGGTTGACTACAAAATTATCTGAGTTAAAGGTAGGTGCCCATCCCATTTCCGAGATAAAAATATCACGTGGAGCGTCAGTGTTTTTTGCAACTGATCACACATAGGGGTACTTAACTGCATCATATCAGCCAAATGCAATAAACGGATCATAAAACCAACCGATAACTCGCCAAACTAAATAATCTAAATCTCTCTATCTATATAATGGATGATAGGTTATTATGCCTCAGTATAAAACAGGGATCAAGTAGGTACATCGGCTGATTCTGTTACCCTCCAGTTCTGAAGGAAGATCGCAGTCACGATGGCATACCTTGGAAAGAAATACAATTATGAGAAGCATGAGAAATTTGACGAGTTTCTAGGAGCGTTGGGTGAGTACTATAAAGATCTGTTTTAGACATCGGTTAGATGCTCACTCTGGTATCAGCTCAGTCCATCATTCTGGTCACAATGACGACAGAACTACCGTGTAACCCTTCCAGACTGACAAGTAATAAAGGGAAACAGATATACCTAACAGATATATCTATATTATTTTAAAATGTATGACGGTGGAAGAATTCTACACTTCCACTGAACGTAGATATAGTTTAGATATACCTAGTTAGTGTTTAGTATTGTAACTAAGGGACCCCATACATCCCTGTATTTTTATTATTATTCTTTTTTTTTGTTTTTTTTCTTTAATTGTATTGTATGTATTGCTTTTGTTTGTTTAATTGTATAGTTTTTAAGTATTTTATTTGTAATTATATTATTATGAAAAAATGACTTTCTGCCAAGTTTCTTGCGGCGCATTCTTCTTGGCAATGATGGTCTTTCCGAAAGCGCTGGTAGTTTAAAAAATGACGTGTAAAAGTGCTCATTGCGGCCTATTTACTGAATAAATCATTTGAATTTGATATAACTTAGTCCACAAAGCGATTTCTTCCACTTAGCCTTATAACGACTGATTGAATTTCAGGAGTCCCAAAAGCTTCTAAAGACGCTATCCTTTCACACTCTTCATCGCAGACCCTTGTCAAGAATGGAGACACTTACACCCTAACCATGGATGGGCACGAAGGCGTCAAGACCCTTACCTTCAAGTCTGGGGATGAAGTGGACGAGAAAGTTGGATCTTTTGACGTAAGTGATCTAACAGATTAATCTAGAAGGCTGCTTTTTTGGAATCTTTTTGTATTTTTTATTTCAATTCCAAATTTTTGATGAGGGCTACAGCATAGATGTCGCTAGTGTCGCTGCTTAAGTGACTAAATAAGAAAACAAACAAGCTGAGATATTTGGTGTATAGGAGAAATTCGTGTCTGTATCACTTTCCAGTGGTGGTGTAGTGGTATAGCACGTGGCACGGAATGCCGAGGACCTGGGTTGAATTCCCAGCGCTGGTCTTATTTTTCTAGTTTTTCTATGCATCTATATTTCATTTTGTATTTTCGATATGCGTATGTTTTCTACACGCGTTAATAAAAGCCACGATGTAGTTTTTAAAAACTCCCACGAGACTTTATTAAATTCCGTAATTACATTTCAACTGCCGGATCTTTTAGATTAGCTTAAAGCTGAATTAGGTACCTGCAGTGAATCCGAAGGTAAAGTTTAGTTATTAAATAAAGCCTGATCCTTAGCTCTTGTCATATCTCTATCTGATAGCTGCATGAGTCTTTTATCAATATTTATTTTCAGAAACTGCAAACTTAAGATTTACTTATCTACGTATTGATAAATATTTTGAGAAAGCTTATTAAGTATATGTGGTCAAGAAGCATACTGTCCAGACTGAATAAATCCATTAATACTCAGCTGTTTCTTGATGATCATACGGCATGTCAAACTAATATGACCAGTGAGAATCGCTTGCATTGGTAGTCATACTTATTATTACATTAATAAGTAGGTTAGGTTCGTTAGGTATCTTCAGATGCCTGGAGGGAAGACTGCCCAGAAATAGGAGCACCGCGAAGCGGGGCTACGTCGACATAAGGCGTGGGTTGCCTAATGCTGCTGAAAATATATGCGACTCTTAAAACAATCTAATGGTATATACAAGCAATTCTCACTTATCAGTGATAATATTAGTATGACGTGCCGTCAGTATGACCAACAAGAAACGGGGTAAGTAATAGTTGCTTACTCTGTAACTTATTTTCTAAAATTGGTATATTCCAGGCTAAAACAACGTTCACTGTGGACGGCAACGTCGTCGTCCAGACCCAAAAGTTCCCTGATGGCCGCTCCGTCACCTTCAAGAAGGAATATTCAGACAACAAACTTGTCGTGGTAAGCGCCTGAACACGTTTGGCAAAGCGCCTCCAAGCAAACGCATGGCACGCAGTCGGATCTCTGTCTTTTTGGCAAACATCTTTTCCCAAATTTAATGTTTTCCATTTCCATTTTCCAACTCACGAGTATCTGGGAAATGAATTTGGTTTCGGAGATAATTGAGAGTTATGAAATGAAACAGTTTGAAAAATGGAACATTTGGGATAATATTTCTGCGAAAAGATAGGATACCTAAACTTGGAAGATTCCGAAAAAAAAACGAAATCCTTAGAAAAATATTACTTATTTTTTTCTAAATAACCCTATTTCGGGCGTGTCCGACACGCTCTTGGCCGGTTTTTTAGCTATGCTTCGGCTCAGCAGGCCGCAGCATGAAATATTTAGGTTGTCCTGATTGCCCATGCCATTATTCTTCTTAGTCGCTACACTCTTGACAGTGTTCGTAGTTGTCTGACGATGATAAACCTTAATGACGACTTTATGGTAAAATATTAATAGTGGAAAAGGGAAGATAGTAATAGTGGAAGTAGGGCGAAGGCAAAAGGTTTGCGGTGCAGACACCGCAGAGCTGGAATCCAGAGTTTGTACTTGGCAATACGCACATTAGAGAGTGGGCTCTATCCCTTAATCCTTTAATCCTTTAATTTAAAAACTAGGCACAGTACGAACATCTTTGTAACTGTGTTCTAGCAAAACATTTCTAATTACCGTCAGAATGGTTGAAACAATAATTACTGCTAATTATTGCAATAATTAATGCTAGGTGAGCGTTCCATATAGTGTTTTTTTTTCACGAAACAGTTATTTTTAAATTACTTTGCTTATGTTTGTCACCAGGCGCCATTTTTATATGCGATGTACAGTCACCTGTATTATGCGCTCGGTTGTTTTACTTTTCTAATTACTCGTACTTATGCGCTTGCCGCTGCTAAGACAATGTTTGGTTATTAATTAGATTATCTGATGCAAAATTGTTGAATGTTTGTGAGAGAATTTTTATCCTGAGTAATAATGCTATCGATTAGTATAATAAAAAATAGCGAGTGTTTATTTTTTTTCGGTTCGAGTCCCGGGCGAGGCAAGAGTGTTTTAGAAAATCTTTGAATGCAGTTTTGTTTATTTTTTTAAATAAAGGAATGTTTCCTTTAAGTAAAATGAGCCAACGTAAAGATTTAAGGTAGTTTCCCTCCAGGGCCCGACTTATTTTTCCACACTGTATGTACTAATACTTATTCTGTGACTGTACTTATATAGATTAATCCTTTCTTTTCACAGGCCGCTACCAACAGCGAATGGAATGGTGTTGCGTACAGGTACTACACCGCGTAAACCGTAGCAGCTTTTGCCCGCAGTGGGCCACAACAGATGTTCAACATAAGTTTGCCCCCAGATCTCATACATGCCCACTGCACCAAAACGCTAATTTCTTTTCAAAAGTATGAATGATTTTAATTTATTGTATATAAATTTACACGTTGATTTTGAATAAAATATTGTGAAAAAATTTATTAAGTATGTTTTTCGTTATCTTATCACGTTATACTTATACGCTACTTTAACAATTTAAATCAGTAAATATACCTACGTTAAAAACTTAACACATTCGATTTAATCTACCTATTGAGCATCCTTTCTAGTGCCTGCGGCGAATGTTACGTTAATTTATTTATTTATGCAAAATTTACTAAACTCTATGATATTTTTTTTGAATTTTAACAATAATGACATTTAACTCCCCAAAACAATGGAATCGATTACAGGTAATTAAAGGAACTTTATAAGAATAATTGTCAACGTCAACGTCAACTGTCACGATTGCTTATTCTCTTCGAAAATAAATCAGTTTTATTTATCTTTTTGATATATATCATTGTATAAGCTTCTCTAAACGTGTGAAAAGTGAAAATTTTGGCTCCAGCAATGTTTTGCGTATATCATGAGGAAAACATGATATAAAATATAAGTGACAGCACTACTCCGCCTTGTGCACAAATTTGTTTGTGTACACCTGACGTGACGAGAATACATCTAATCTTATTTAGCAGCTATTCAGAGGCCTCACGAATTTGCAGCTGAAGGGCTTAAGCTGCCCTTATCGCCTGAAAAGCACCCGCAAAGGCTCTAGCCTTTCCCACGCACAAGAATCTCGTTCTCACGGCACACCCAGTGAGACAGTGACTGAGCCTTGAACCTCCTCCAGCTAAAGAAAATCACAAAAAATGTTTTTATTTACTCTACCTATTTACTTAAGTCTTTAGTTTCCCTTTCTGTGTCTTTTATTTTAAGTCTTTTTTTAAGTGCTGTGTTTTCCCTGTTTTCTAATACGTATATTGTAGATGCCCCTCGCAAGCCTTTCCTGTCCTACACAAACTACTGCATCGTCAGAAATTCTCCTTCGTTGCCCGGAATGTCCCGAACCACGTTATTATAAAGGCTCTAGAGGCCTTAACATCCACATCGCCAAAAAACACAGAAGCCATACTCAACTTTCATCTACAGTACTGTCCCAGCCAAACGTTCCAGCGCCTTCACAGTCACCAGACCACACCAGTTCGAACGTACCATTTCACCAAATCCTGAGTAATTTAAAAAATTCGCGCCCGGTATTAAAACGAATTCCGCGTGGTGCCCGAGTATCTGTTGCCAAATCCTTGAGCCACACAATCAAAACAGTCCTCTCAGATAACTCCATATGCAATTGGGAACTCTTACTTACATTCACCTTTAAAGTCCTTCATATAAATTCCGATGAAAATTCAAAATCACTCACGAAAGTAGTTAAAGATAACTGCTGTAGTGATATTTCATTTCAACCCTCTTTTCAAACTTCTAGGAACACCAACAGCTGTTTATTTAAAAGAGTAGAATCTAAAATTTCCGACGGCGATATAAAAGGCGCCGCCCGCTTGCTTTTTTCTGACGATGCAGTAGCCCCATATAACTCTGACACCCTTACAGCTCTACACAGCAAACATCCACCTCCACCTACAAATCTTTGCCTGCCTGATCCCCCACTACCTAGTGATCCAAACCTTATTGCCACCACACAGGATATCCTTGGAGCTGTAATGTCTTTCCCCAATGGCTCTGCGGGAGGTCTAGATGGTCTGACACCTCAGCACCTGAAAGATCTCCTGTGCAGCGGTTGTGGTGAATCGGGGGAAATGCTCTTAAAGGACTTGACGGCCCTGGTGAATATCATGCTTGCCGGTCAGGTCCCGGACGGCATCAAGGACGTCCTGTATGGAGCCAACCTTTGTGCCCTAATAAAAAAAGACGGTGGCATCCGCCCCATTGCAGTTGGCTCCACTCTCAGACGTCTTGCCGCCAAGATTGCCTGCCGCTCCATCCTTTTGAAGCTTACCCAGAACTTCAACCTGTCCAGCTGGGGTTTGGCTCCAAAAGTGGATGTGAAGCCGCCGTGCACGCCGTGCGAACGTTCCTCGAGCATAAGGCAGGAGAGGTCCTGCTTAAGGTGGATGTTTGCAATGCTTTCAATTCCGTAGACAGGGGCGCCTTGTTGACTCAAATAAAAGACAAAATTCCTCTGGTATATAAGTTTCTTTGGCAGTGTTATAGTTCTCCTTCCAAATTATCATACAAAAACGAAGTTCTGGCTTCTTCTGTAGGTTGTCAACAAGGCGACCCGCTCGGTCCAGCAATTTTCAGCCTCGCTATACATCCCATCATTAAGGATCTAAATTCAAAATTAAATGTATGGTATTTAGATGACGGGACCCTCGGCGGAGAAGCGATTTCTGTCCTCGAAGATTTAAGAAAAATTAACATCGACATGGAAAAAATTGGCCTATCGCTAAATTTTTCCAAGTGCGAACTTTTTATCACCGATTCATGTCCAGACAAGGAAAATACAATCGACCTTTTTAGGCAAATCGCTCCGGGTATCAAAATTATAAACAAAGAATCGCTTCACCTCCTTGGTTGTCCCGTCTTAGATCAATCATTTGAAAACTTCGTCGACGCAAAAATTCAAAATTTCAAAGCAACATCGCACCGTTTGGCCAAAATTAATCTTCATTCAGCCTATTCAATCATTAAGCATTGTCTTTTGTCCCAAAATTTACATATATACTTCGCGGAACCCATTTTTGGAAATATCCCACTTTGACTTCAAAATTAGATAAATTAGTCGTAGAAACACTCACTTCAGTCTTCAATATTCCTTTTGACAATAGATCTTGGACCCAGGCTACCCTACCCATTAGGTTCGGCGGCCTTGGAATCCGTAAAATTTCTTGTGTTGCTCTACCTGCGTTCTTGTCCTCGGTGCATGGTGCACAAAGCCTTATAGCGAAAATATTAGATCCATCCATTGGATCTGTGGAGGCTGCACACTGCTCCGAGGCCATGAACGTTTGGTCCATAACCTGTCCCGACACGGACCAGCCTGCCAATCCCTGCTCGCAGAGGCAATGGGACGAGCCGCTCTGTCAACTAGTACGGAAAAACCTTTTAGATACGTCAACTAGTTCGGCAGACCGTGCTCGTCTCCTTGCGACTGCGGAGTGGGAATCGGGTCTGTGGCTGCAGGCGCTACCTTCTCCAAACATAGGTACTTTTTAGACAACACCACCTTTCGCCTGGCAGCTAGCTTACGTTTGGGGGCATCAATAAATCAGCCACATCGTTGTCAATGCGGCGCCATGGTGGACATACTGGGTCACCATGGCCTCTCATGTGTCCGGAGCGCTGGTAGAATCTCCCGCCACGCCAGTATTAACGACATCATCCGTCGGGCCCTTGTCAGTGCGAGAGTTCCGGCAGTCCTCGAGCCCAGCGGGCTGGCCAGGGACGACGGCAAGAGGCCTGACGGAATGTCGCTGGTGCCTTGGAGCATGGGTCGGCCGCTAGTTTGGGATGCCACTTGCGTTGATACCCTAGCACCGTCCCATGTTCCAAGCACCAGCGTCACCGCTGGCGCTGCGGCATCTTCGGCTGAAAGCCTCAAACGCCGCAAATATGCCGCCCTGGGAACCAGCTACATGTTTGCGGCATTTGGTGTTGAAACCTTGGGGCCTTGGGGGCCAAGTGCGCGTCGGCTGTATAAAGATATGTCGACGCGCCTAATAGAGGCCTCGGGCGACCAGAGGGCTGGCCACTATTTCGCACAGCGTATAAGTATCGCTATACAACGAGGAAATACGGCCAGCCTTCTGGGCACCTTACCCATTGACGGCGATTTAGGCCAAATTTTCTATCTATAGTTTAATTATGTTTTATTATGTTTGTTTTTAACAATATACACATACTTAATATTGTCAAATTTAATATTAAATTTTCCTAAGTACCTAATAAACTCAGTTACAGAATTAAAAGCAGATTGGAATTTGACCTTATGTTTTGTTTTTAACGATATTTTTAATTCATGATTAGGTACTTAATGTTAATAGGAATTGGCGTAGATCCTTTAGATTCAAATAATTAAATCGTGTTTCGCTTATTATATCTCCGAAGCATCATCAGCGGTTGTTGACCCTAGGACGCTTGGTTGGTTGGTGGTTGGTGGTGGTTGGTTAGTGGTGGTGGTTTCTTCGACCAAGCGTCGTAGGGTCAACAACCGCTGATGATGCTTCGGAGAGAAGCGAAACACGTGTCCGGGATTTTGTTTATGGTTGTGGTGGTGGTGGTTCTCTTGGTGGTGGGTTCAGTTACGTTTGCGTTGGTTAATTACGTCTTTTATTTGGAGGGAGGGCGGGTTAAATTGCATGAAAAAACATTTTTTCCAACTCAAACGTAGCTGTTTCGCACGACTTGGCTTTATTACTTGGCGGAGGAGCAAGACAGATATTCCATTTAGTTCAACAAAAATATATTACAATTTTAAAAAAGTTGTAAATTAAATGCGAATGCGAATTAAAGTGGTAAATTTAGGTAATAAGTATTTAATTTACCTATTCTCTTAAAGGAAATAACACTTTTGAACTTAAACACATTTAAATTTTTCTTACTTATGTTTTATTTAATTTATAAATCAAAGATTGTCAGGTCAAAGCATATTATTAAACAAAAAACCAGTTTTAAGCTACCTACCTACCTTTACATTATGTATTCATGCAAGTAGCGCCATACTTACTGCATACCGAAAACCGTTACAAAAATACAAACATTGGAACATAGAACCTCCTCCTTTTTTGAAGTCGGTTAAAAAGAGTCAGTTACATATCAAATATCAAATATGTTTATTGCCAGAACATAGTTAATACAAAAGGTCTTAGTGCTACAAAATGTTCTTATGTTCTACCTTAATTGGTTAAAAAAATGGTACTAGCTATTACCAAACCATTCGTAGCATTTAGGATATTTTTGTCAAGTTAAGAAGTTTGGCGTTGTACACTGCACACCCAGTCTCCAGGGTTAAAAGTGATAAGTCTGACACGTGTTAGATTTAAGCACCACTCAACCTCCCTACAACCCGTTTATAAACTCTGACGCATTTGCCATCCCAGCCGTCTGCTGTGGTTGTCTGAAATAAAAGAAGCTAATGTTATCTCATTATAGGCTTTATAAATTGGCTTAGAGTTGGTCAGCGGTCAGCGAGCTACGGGTTTTTCTACGGAATCGAATCAGAAATGAGATTTGTTCTCTAATTTTCAAGTGATGTGGCCTGTCCACCTCTTCAAATTACAAATTCTTCGAGTTATGTTATTGACTCGGGTGTTACAATGATTAGGGACAGAAAACTGTGTTTATTGTATCGATAATTTTGTAAAGCACATACCACGGTGATGGCGTCTGGAGTAAACTC
Organism: Choristoneura fumiferana; assembly: GCF_025370935.1. Classification (NCBI taxonomy): domain Eukaryota; kingdom Metazoa; phylum Arthropoda; class Insecta; order Lepidoptera; family Tortricidae; genus Choristoneura; species Choristoneura fumiferana. The sequence goes on from NC_133480.1 coordinate 7,332,214, forward strand.
CCGCACGTGCGTCGAAGTCCTTCCATTCTGTTCAACTTGAACCTGGATCAATTTGTTACCTTCTATCATTATTGTTGACATAACCTGTAAAGCAATGCAATGATCAATTGTTTCGTTCGAAACGAGATGGCGTTAGCAGGTGATCTCATCTAATTTGGTGATAAAATCGAAATTTGAGTAAAAGACCATGTTATTATCAATCAATGTCTTTACTTTTACAAGTATCTTTGTACAAGTATCTTAAAGTTTGTCAGTAATGTTTTGTTAATTTTCTTTGTACAATAAAGAGTTTACATACATACATACATACTTTTAATAGGAACTGCAGACAGTTTTATTATTGGCATAATCATTCCTTTAAATCTTAATTAAATATAAATAATACTGTTGATAATCCACATTTCTTCAATTGCCCGAACATCGCTAATTTGGTGACAATAACCTTAAGTCGGTGATACGTACTAGGTACTCTAATTAGACTATAACCAAATTAATTACACAAGTTTTAATTTTTTTTATCACCTAATTAGGGATAATGAAGTGTATTTAAAATATATTTGAAAAACAATATTAATTAGTATTAAATTAAATTGCACGTGGGTATATTTTTTGTAATAAACAATCAAATCTATTATTTTTAAACATTTAACCATGTTAGTATTGTGTGCTACCCTACATTTGACAGTTACAACGAAAATGACGTTGAAAACGCTCCTGAGAGGAAGGGCTACGGGTTAGCCTGAAACATGTCGAGCTAAACTCGATTTAAGACGCGAGTGATCCGGGTCAATGCTATTTAATATTAAATAATATAACTAAACGGAGAACCAGTTTCTACATGTCCACGCGGCGCCGTAATGAGGTCCCGCGCGAGAAATTTGCTAATATTTACTATCTCGCTCTCTCAATTTGACTCACAAGAATGCAAACGGAATTCTAACTTAATGCTTTGTAGTATATGCATATTTAGTAAGGTCGCATTTAAAAGGCCTTAATTCACTAGCTTTACTCGGTATCGTGCTTCAAACCATGTATCACCGAATTAGGCGTATTTATCACCAAATAATGCGAGTTTACCCTAGTTGTACCTACAAAATTGTGCTTAATAATTAGTCACAGATGAAGATAATTTTAATACAAACTTTTTTTACTTACTGTTCTTGCACCGTTATTCAAACCACATATAACATATCCATACCAAACTAGAAGTTTTAATATACATTTATTCTTTTATTAATTTATAGCTATAAAAAACAACAATGAATTTCTTACGGCGTTTCTGCAGCGTAAGATTTGCGCGCATGTGACAAAAATATTTTTTAAACTGGAAAATTTGTTGCCAAAATATAACTGCAGTTACAATTACAATCATAGCGTATCCCACTAATTAAGTTTGTAAGTCTGTTTGCTTGTTTGTTTCTTTTGGTTACCACCATGGTTAGTTACCTTTACACCATCAGCTCTTTCTTCAATAAATTCTTCACCAAGCTTGAAGGTATTGTTGACACTCCTCAAAGCACTGTACACAATGAACGTGTAAGTGTCGTCGACGTTTTTACGTAAGCTGACCACAGGCGACGCGGTTGCTCCTAATTTTCGATGGATATATCCCACTTCTGAAATGAAAAAAAAATACAACTGAAATGAAAATATTGTATGGATTCAGGATTACTTTTCGGAGGTCCATGTTTAAAATTATATGAATAATCTTGATTGGCTCTTCAAAGAAGTTGTGCGGTTCCGTGTGCGGTATGTACTTTGAACAAACACACTTTAGCTATGTATATTTAACTAGTAATCGCGTGATCTGCTTGCCAAACTCTACACAAATGATAAGGCACTTCTGCTTATTGGCTAATTCATCTGTGGTTCCGTACCTTGACAATACTTAAGTTTTTTATTTATCTCGGTTGCTTAACACTACTCAATGTTAGTGCGTCCTTGCTGGTAAACTAAGGATGGCTAGTTTATATTATAACAAGGCTTTTTAAGCCTTGTTGATTTTCAAATTTTCAACCTCTTCCTCAAATTCATGTTTCGGTTCGTTTAAAAATTCTATTCAACATTTCAATTTTCGAATATCCACTGTACTTTCCTATTCAGCACTTTGTGTTTATATCAAAACTCATTCATAGCTCAGCAGCCGTTCTATGACGAGTTTTTAAGTCTCACATTATCTCATACATAACTTTGACGTCGTAGCTTAGACGTTAAAATACCTATTCGTGCTTATACTTCCATAGTTCTCACAGTTCAGTAAATCAGTGCTTTTATAACCAGTTTTATCTAACACTTGAATCCTGTTTTACTTAACCCTCAAAGGGACCTTGAAGGCACATTTGTTAGTACTACAACATTTATAACTGTTTTACCTTATTTACAACGCCCAAATTTATTTTTATATTAAGGGGCTGTTTCACCATCCATTGATTAGTGTTAACTGACGGTTAAAGGTGATGCCGTCTCTATTTGTTTTGTTCGAATAGACGGAGACGGCATCACATTTAACCGTCAGTTAACACTAATCAATAGATGGTGAAACAGCCCCTAAGTCTCTTTTTGTGTTGTAACGGGTGCATTCTATCTTATTTTTAAAATAAACATCCTCGAATATCATATCGTCTTTACCATCTACTTTCCTCACCATCTATCGCTCGCATCGTGGCAATATAGTAAGTAGGTACCTACGAGCTACCTGACTGGATAGTAGGTAGATAGGAAGGCAGCTACTAGGATTGTCTACTCGTACGCCAGTAGCTCGGCTCGCCTTAGGTTTCACTATAGTAGTAGGAGCCCAGTCTCTCGCGAGATTGCATAATGTAGAGTCAACGTGCTTTGATTTAAAAATCTGTAATAGGTACTATAGGTATCGCCTCCACACTCGACATCGTCAGAACACACACATATCACACAAACCCAACTATCACCACCACTACACTACGCTGACACGTTTCGAACTCAACCAGAGTTCATCATCCGAGCAACATAACCGATTACGTAAACTTTTACAAGCCGAACCTTACTTAAAATATTTAACTTAATAACAAGTAAGTATTACGCAAAAATGTATACTTACCTAACTAGGTAATTAACCGGAGATTTGACGGCTGGTTTGACATTGTGTTTACAAAGTAAGTATGTTTTTTCCTAAGACCGACTCACGCTTGACCTTGGTTTTTATTATTTGTTGTTGTAGAGATAAAATTAAAACAAAAAACTGGCCACGTGCGGGTCGGACTCGCACACAGAGGGTTCCGTACAAAGTATAATGAAGGTCATTACTTAAATTTTGTTTATTTAATTCAGTTTACTTATCATATTTTTGGAATCTTATTTCTGAAAACGCTTCACAAAGCCTATTTCTCCCAAATGGTTTTCGGTTTATTATACGTTGTCTAAAATTGGGACATCCCAATTTATTCATACATTTTGAACGCACATGTGCGTCGGTGGCACCTGTGGTCAGTCAAGTCAAGTCAGGTGGCAGTGAATTCGATATACTCGCTTTGAAAAGTATAGTATAAAATTACTTAAAAATGTATTTTTATATTAAAATACCTACTGAAAATACTTACTTACCAATAAACTTTAAATATTGCATGAAGTTATCATTGTCAGGTATTGCCAGCTTGTATTCTATGTCAAGACAATCCTCCATTATTATTTTTCTTCACACGACAACTTTATAAGACGGTTGGATTTCAACTGGCATTTAAGTGAATGCAATCGAGAACTCAATTGATATTCACATTTTAATTATGTACGTAACTTGTTCTAGGTAAACTGTAGAAGTCATTAACTGTTTGTATGTATTGAACATAGGTAGGTAGGTACAGTCAGCAGCAGAAGTGGATGAGCGCTTGCCAAGAGAGTTTTTAGATCATTTTGGACACGTAACCGCTCTTTTTTTTATTCAACTGGATGGCAAACGAGCAAGTGGGTCTCCTGATGATAAGAGATCACCACCGCCCATAGACACCTGCAACACCAGGGGAATCATTTACTTCTGCTGCTGATTGTACAGTCAACAGCACCAATATCTGACACAACAAAGGGTGCATAAATATCTGATACGAATTTTATTTATTTATAGGGCGGATAGGACGTGTCAGATATTTTTCCACCTTCCGCTATGGCAGATACATTTATTATGTTGCGTACGTTTTATGTAGTACGTACAGTCAACCAATTTGATTTCTAGGCCACCAAAGAACCTTGAAATAGTAAATAATTTTGGTTTGTCTATAGCAATACTTATTGGATGACGTAAAATGTTATAATGACAAAGTTCCGCGGTGGTCTAGGAATCAAATCGGTTGACTGTACAGTCGAGGAAAGTGAATCGCGTATCAGGATGGAACCTTGTCATAATCAATCTTACTTTGTTTTTATTTTCGTAATAGTGTTTTGGTATAGGATGTAACCAAGACGTAAGTCGCACCTGTTACGCGATTCAGTTGTTTTGTTTTTAGGGTTCCGGAGCCAAAATAGCAAAAACGGAACCCTTACAGTTTCGCCAAGTCTGTCTGTCTGTCTGTCTGTCCGTCCGCGGCTTTGCTCAGAAACTATCAATGCTAAAAAGCTGTTATTTTGCACGGATATAGTTAAAAATGCAAAAAAAAAATTTTTTTTGGGGTACCTCCTATAGACGTAGTGGGGGTGACTTTTTTTTCTCATCCAACCCTATAGTGTGGGGTATTGTTGGATAGGTCTTTTAAAACCATTAAGGGTTTACTCAGACGATTTTTCGATTCAGTGATTTGTTTACGAAATATTTAACTTTTAAGTGCAAATTTTCATTAAAATCGAGCGTCCCCCCCCTCTAAAATCTAAACAGGTAGGTGGAAAAAATTGATAAAATTCAGAATGGTAGTAAATATATCAAATTTACAAGGAAAAATGTTGTGGCTAAGATTGCTTGAGAATTATTAGTAGTTTATGAGTAAATAGCAGCCTAAGGTATAAAATATACCTAAACTTGGAAGATTCCGTATAAAATACGAAATCCTTAGAAAAATATTACTTAATTTTTTCGTAATGGCTACGGAACACTATTTTGGGCGTGTCCGACACGCTCTTGGCCGGTTTTTTTATTTGTATTCTCTGTCACTGACTGATCCGGGTATTTGTGCAGGCTCTATTAATGAACTAGGTACACTATTTTTACCTCATTTCTTCGCTACAAAACGTGCACCACATCTAAGTCTGTGCGACACATGTAATGCCACCCAAAATAGTGACGTGTTTCGAACTCTCTACGAATTTTATTATCATTGCTTGTGTAAACTACTACTCGAGACAACTACTTAACTAGGCTTGATAATGAACTCGTATAGAGTACGAAACGCGTCGGTATTTTGTGTGGTATTTGTGACAGTCACCCAGAAGAGGAAAGTATCTGCTTAAAGCGTAGGTACAGTCAAGTGGAAAAATAAGTATCTATTCGAACCACTCAAAAATATGTTAATACTATGGCCTTATTGCGTCAGAATAAGAGTTTGTGGACTTATTTTTGAAACTTTGAATAAGTTCATATTTCACTTGATTGTACCATTAGCCAAATAAGTGGCCTTTCAATTTTTAAACAAGTTCCTAAAATGTCATATATTATGTCGTTACACTCGAACTTTCAAGCTGACAGACACGTCTATTCGCATTATTGTTTTATGAGATGCCAACGATTATGAACTTTAGGGTGAATAGACCA
>NC_133480.1:7340732-7341084 GCF_025370935.1 Choristoneura fumiferana
ATTAGCTGGCGCACGCGGGCGCCGTAGTACCTACTTGGCGCCCGGGCAGTCACCCCTAACCGCCCTTCCCTCCTCCTAAAACCGGTACATGTGTACTAATTTAAAGTTTAAGTTCAAACAAAAAATAGCAGGCAACACATAAACTTAGCAAAACACTCGATCGAAACAATGGTAGTGGGTCAATGACAGCGCTGTTTGAGCTGTCAAGTTCTGACAGGTGAGGTTGTTTCTTATCAGTTTGATAACAATTATTGTTCTGCCGGCGCCGGCGCGCCGCGTAAACCCAAAGCTGGGCAAAGGTCTTGCCACAGATTAAGTAATATTTAGGTATAACGTAACCATGTATGCCTAC
>NC_133480.1:7341184-7341452 GCF_025370935.1 Choristoneura fumiferana
GAAAGTAGACATTCCAATGTCTTTGTTAATACAATACAATACAATACAGACTCTTATTGTACACCAGACATAGTAAGCTATACAGAACAAATTATTAAAATTACAAGGTGAGCAATAGGCGGCCTTATCGCTTAAGAGCGATCTCTTCCAGGCAACCTTTTACAGAAAGAAGGAAGGACTAGTTTACAACAGGTGGTGCATCAAAAGTAGATCAGAAAATTTAAACGTAACAGCAATACATTTACGAATACATACAATTAATTCAATT
>NC_133480.1:7344589-7383139 GCF_025370935.1 Choristoneura fumiferana
AGCTTACGCGCGTTTATTGGCATTCTTTTAATCTCTTGCTGTTGTAAATATTACCTAAATAGAAAAGCTTTAGTTTTTAACTCAATTGTAAGAAATTTATGAATTTCCTCTATAATCATACTGTAAAAATACGATTAATGGTGGTTCGTTGGATAGAAAAACATCCTAAATTTGTCTCTAAAAAACGAAACCAACTCTTGTATGGCGTAAATATAAATTGCACGGCAGGTAATGGGTTTTGAATGATAAGAAAACTAGATGTTTTTTATAGCGTATAAAAATTACATTTTTAAATATATATTTGTTTTAGTACCACAAAGAAAATACCTAAAAATCAAAAACCTAAAAAAAGCGCGTCCTGATCAACCTATCTTAACCCACGCGCTTCCCCTATCCCCCTTCCCTCATAATCAAAATTGACCGGGTATTCCTTTTCGCAACGTAACGTTTGGCAACCTGTTTCATTTCGCAAACTCTAAAACTGTAAATATTTCAGGATTTATTTCAGGGCCATCGTGTAGAACCCTTTAGGTCAGCTTAGTTTCATAAAAATCCTGAAATATTTACAGTTAAATAAACAGTTGGGAAATTAAACGTTGCGAAATGAAACAGGTTCCCAAACGTTATTCGCCGAAACATTAGTAGACCTAAATTGACTAGCGCTAAAAGCTCAGTGCCCTCATAAACGAAATCACGGAGTTTGTCTGTACTTGGTTTGTATAGGTATTTAACTAAATGTAAACTAAACGACGTTAATTGGTGTGTTAAATATTGAAATTCCACATCAAACTATCTAAACATTTACATTTCTGTATTGAAATACACTAGTCTAGTTTGTATTACAATGAAAGATATGTAAAATGTTTATAATCCTTGAATGTACCAAATCTGGCAGCGGAAACTTGTTACATTTAGTTAAATACCTATCGAAACCAAGTATAATAAACGATGGTAACTTACTCCACAGACTAGCAGATGGATTGAGACAGATTTGGTGTAAGTTCTGGAATTCTTTTGCGTGTGACCCTTTGTTTTGCCTGCAATATTTCAAATTAACCCTGATTTTCATAACAATCGCTTAATGTATAATTCTGTGAATGCATCAAGAATATGTATAACAGTGAGTAGATATTGAAAACAGAAAAGCCCTTATGTCTACCGCCAATAAGGCTAAAGGGGCTGTAAGGGGCTAAAGGGGCAAAAATGGTGTGATACAGTACCCTTAGTGTAAGTTTTCGGTTACAAAACACGTCTCGATCGCGTTCGCGTTAAAATCGCAATTTGTATCGAACAGCACCTCTAGCGGAACGTTTGCTATGTTTCCATACAAATTGAGATTTTAACGCGAACGCGATCGAGACGTATTTTGTAACCGAGAACTTACACTTAGGGTACAGAACTCTTACTCCCCGCACTTGCGCACCTTTGAAAAAGATCGAAACTCGACCGCTCCCCACTCTTGATCTAAACGGCTTAATTTTTGTAGTTTTTTTTTTTAGTTTAATGGTGTCGAATGCCCATTTAGCCTTGAATGAAATATTAAAGCGTACTTAGTACGACGAATTAAAATAGCTCAGGGTGAGAAACTTTCCCTACATTTTTTTAAGCCTATCTATCTATAGGTAATATCGGATACAATATTCAAAATCGTGTCGGAGACTTGTAACTAGGATATTCTTTGACAAACTCTAAATATATGATTGCTGCTCATTTTGAGCTGTATGACAAGGCTATCATTTCGCGATCTATCGTATGTCATTACGGTCTGAATTATGTAGAAGTAGGCCGTTTCCACACTAAACATTCTCAAGACCAAAAAAAATTTTAATTCGTATAGTACTGCAATATACTATAATTGTGTATTGTGTTTTAAATTTTGCGCCTTATGACGATGGTAGTGATTCCTTTACTTCTGAATCTTATATCCCATAACTACCTATCTTTTGTTTTAGTTAAAGCTTCCTAGGGCCTTTGTCTTATCACACTAATATGCTCTTTACAGCAGCTCGTTCTTCAGGACGACATAATTTGTAATGTAATTAAAATTTGTAAGTGGTTACGTAACTGACATAATTTGTATGTATATATATTGTTGGGAGATGAGGGGTTAACGAAACGAGTAATAACTTCGACGTTTCGGCCACATTGCAGCGGCCGCCGTGGCCAAGAGTAGATAGAGAATTTACTATATCGCGACTTTTTTTTAATGGAATAAGGGTAAGAGCAAACGGTTTCGTGGCACATTTCTTTTGAGATGGTAGAAGAACTTGTTACAGTTTCCAGGTTATAAGACGTCTAAAAAAATTATCTAAAAAGTCATCAAATTTTCGAACCCTCAAAAATGCAACCACGAAAATGAGACGGTGAAACGCTCGAATAATGAACCAGTGAGGCCTACTACGAAATTCGAAAATAGAAGTTGGTATCGTACCTTCCTCTCACTCTCGTATTTAATAATATTAGCGTCAGCGCGACGGTAAGACGTGAAGTTCGAATTTTGCACTTCGTAGTGGGTACAGGGCCAGGCCTCCGCCCCATTACCTCCACGCTACCATCTGATCCACAGTCTCAATTCGAGAACGTTTTGGACCAACGGCCATCCTGTTATCCGTGCTATATGGCCTGCCCATTGCTACATCAACTAGCTAATTCGCTATTCGATGTGCTATAAGTAATTATAAAAAAATGTTTGACTCGTTGTCGGAGAGCCTTGTCATGCCATCAAGAAATAGCACCCATTGTTATAAGTTATTACGCTATGTCTGTACTTTGCTCGCTAAAATCTTAAATAGATCTGCCATTCTCATTCCTCTGCGCACCAGCCTAATTACCATGCCGTTTTTTGTTTCACACAGTAATTAGGCTTGAGTGCACAGATGTATGAGAACGGCCGCCATCCTTTTTCCAGGTCTATGTACTTAGGCTAATTACCGTGTCACTTTTGCAGAAAATTTATGAGATACGATAATTAGACGGATGCACAGATGAATGAGAATGGCCATGTAAATATTAAAACCGTACAACGGATTCAAATAACTAGAACTAACTAGAATTAAAAAAAAAACAGATGTCACTTAGTCCTCAATTTATTTATATTATAGTATTTATTGATAGATAAAATGACACACACACACACACACACGCACTAAACAGGTTTAAAACACATAATAAAATGACAGACACGCACGCACACACTAAACAGTCATTCAAATACTATAAAATAAAATATTATATATTATATAAAAGTACGTTAAAAATTAGTAATCGTTAATGATAAAATAATTTCTTGCTCACCCGCGACCTTACGATAGCTAAGCTTATGCAAAATTGCGTGTTCATGCAGTTCCTCCACCCCACACTGTAAAGACACACAAATCACACAAACCATCTATCACCACCACACACTACACTGACGCGTTTCGAACTCAACAGAGCTCATCTTCAGAGTGACACAACGTACACCATGCTACCAGTTGTTAGACTCCTAGTCAGTCAGTGTAGTGTGGTGGTGGTGATGGATGGGTTTGTGTGATTTGTGTGTGTTCTTACAGTGTGGAGGTGGAGGAACTGCATGAACACGCATATTTTGCATAAGCTTAGCTATCGTAAGGTCGCGGGTGAGCAAGGAAATTATTTTAGTTCATTGATATGGACCTCCGCAAAGTAACGCCTGATTCAATAAATTAGTAATCGTTAGTTCATAGTTTACTAACCTACCCCTAAACTGTTTTAATTTTAAATAACTTGCCTTGTGTTCTGTGTTTTTAAATTGACGCATCCAGTTATTTTCTAATTCTGTTTACGCATAAATCGCTGGCGCATAGATCTGCGATGCCGACTTGTGCTAATCGTCTTACCTCCATAGCTTAAGTTTAATGTACCCACTTTTGTTTCATTTATTGTTATTTTTTAAGTATCTGCTACTGTAAGCTAATTATTTTTTGTAAATGTAGTGTTTCTCATGTATTGAATTGTTATAAATTCTTTATGAGAATAAAGTTCTTAACCAGATATTAAACAACTGATTTCACTTCGAGTTTAAGGTAAATTAACGTAAGTCTGTAGGTACTTCTTTTTTTATTTTAACCGTAAAATACAAGAATCTAACATAAATTGTTCACAAATTTCGAAGCTGAAACATAATATATATATTTATGTTATATCTAATTCTATAATTCGCTTTAAGGACTTTACAAATCCAAAGACGGTTTCAAGAATACCTACATCACTCTGCACAAGCCCTTATAGTTAATTTTACCGGTGAACTATAGGGTACATATATACAATACCGGTTTTTCTCAAGCCAGAAGCTAATTTTACTTCGGAGTGAGAAGACAATAGTCTAATAGTAACTGACGGTGTGCTTATAATAATACACGGTGACGGTGTGTATAATAGTACATTATTCAATTAGCCAGGTATATCAAAAGTACTTGGAATATTTAAGTAAAGCTTCATTATTCTTCGACGGATTACGTAGGTTGAACAGGTAAAGTAAGTATTTTGTACGTTATCATATAATTGTCATCATCATAATCACCCGTAGACTCTGGCCAGCGAAAGCTGTCCACGCATTTTTTATGAAACTTTAATCTGGTATCATTTTTGAGATTGTCAAAATTGACATATTGTCATTCTAACCCGGCTTAGATAATTTTGATATTTCTGCTTTAAGAAATAAAGAAATAATATTTTGTTTAATTCAACCTCTTACCATCCTCAAAATGCAAAATGTTATAAGATTATGCTAGAACTAAAATGTTAGAAGATATATTCAATGCCAATCTGGTCACAATGGTCCAAAAATTGATGCGTCTGGACTGTAGGTACGTAAATGGGCACTGACAAAAGTCGTAAAATTTACCAAGGGACTCCTAAAGTGCGTCATCAACTTTCACGCATTATGTACTATAATTAATGTTGATGCAGCTTGAAGAGTCCTGACCTGAGTATAATTTCATATCTTTAAAATTTAAATAATATCTAATTATCAACATCGTTTAATCAGTGTACAGCAAGAGTTGTCAGCCTCGGTTTTTTTTTTATAAATTTGCCGCGGTTTTTCGTGGACAGCTTTCGCTGGCCAGAATCTAGGATATTCACCGCTGTTTGACATAGGCCTCCCACAGATATATATACACCTCCAGTTGGTTTGGTTGGAAGCGGCCTGCATCCACCGTGAACCCGCGGCTTTAACCAGGGCCAGTATTGTATTGTGTAATCTATATCAGTGGTTTCTGGCGCTCAATTAATTTCAATTCTTGAAAGTATAGCTCCATCGATACTATCGATGATTCCGCCAATGTCGAGGTTGGAAAAAACAGTATCAGTTTATTTTTCTGGCGCCCGCGATCGCAATTAAGTGACAGTTTTTGTATGCGAAATCTGTCATTTGATTGCGACCGCGAGCATCTGAAACGTTACGCAATACGGCCTCAGGTTTTCTTCATCTCGTTGGTACTAACTATTTAAGTGATAATAGGTAATCAAGAGCATAGAGTTAGATTTAGTACAGTATACTACAGATACATAAAAAAAAGATTTAGAGTACCTATACCGCAGTTTTACGTGAAACATATTTCACAAACTCCCTGCCATCAACATACGTAACGTCTTTTCTATGCTATGTCTTATCTACAATAATAACAGCAAAGAAGTACATGTAGTATGCGTGTTTTTCATAGAGGGTAATTATTAGAACTGCTGAACTAATAAAAAAAGTTTCGCTGTGCTTAACGCAGGTGACTGTACTTTCTGCATCTGTATCAAAATATACAGGATGTCTCTGATCATGTGGTTTTAAATTTTAGGTTCAATTCTACTTGCATAACTAAGCTAATTTTGTTTTGTAACATTTTCAAACAAGTAGAATTTAGATAAATTATTTATTGATCCTCAAAGTTTAATCGTTAAATCAGTGGATCGGACATGCGGTGTTACAGCTAGGCTGTCTCTTGGTACGGGGACTTTAAATATTTTTGATATTTATTTGACATCTCTTACAAGTAAATAAACTCTTACCAATGTGCTGTCAATTGTGTATATACATTGCGATGCGATACATACATTGAAAATTACGTTTAAACTGTTTGAAAAAAAAAATGATCATATTTATAAAAACTTGCAGAACAAAAGTGACAATGACGACCAGATGGCCTAGTGGTTAGAGAACCTGACTACGAAGCTTGAGGTCCCGGGTTCAGATATTTGTATGAAAAATACGAATGTTTGTCCTCGGATCTTCTGTGTTTAATATGTACTTAAGTATGTATCTAAATCTATATAATTATATTTATCCGTTGCTTAGTACATACCCATAACACAAGCTTTGCTTAGTTTGGGACTAGGCCAATTGATGTGAATTGTCCCGTGATATTTATTTTTTTATAAAAGTAGCCCAGTTAAGCGAGTAGAATCAACCCTAGGATTTAAAACCCCATGGTCAGAGACTCAATGTATATTTCCGTAGAATGTATTCTTCGAGAAGGACCAACGACTCGGTGCATTGGTTCATGAACGAGCTGACATCTCGAGTCGTGGCTGCAAGCGGCATATCGACCGATCGACATCATCTTGGCAAAATCTTGCTGCAAAGTTTCAAGGATGAACCAGATTTCGTTATGCAGGTAATATCGTCCCTTTCATTGAAATCAATCAGAAATCAAAAAATCATCTTGCCCCGACGCAAGAAGAGCGGTGTTATAAAGACGCAAATATCTGTCCGTGGTATCTTACCACTCGAATGGCCGTCCAGCGAGTTCAATACGGTTTTTACGTGAATGCGAGTTTTCTTGTGGTGGCTCTTCTTTAGCTATGTTTCATAAAATTGGTTCAGCCGTTTTTGAGATACTGATTTTTCAAATGACAATGTTTTTTTTTCTGTGTTGGTTAGGTTACATTATAACCCCGAAAGTGGGAAGAAATAAGTTTTTAATATATTTTTAGGGTTCCGTCCGTAGTCAACTAGGAATCCTTATAGGAATCCTTTTATGTCCAACTCGGCCGTAATTAATGCGTGTCTGCCTAGGTCGGGAATGTGCTTCACGTCCACATTCACAACGCGAGTGTCAGTGCAAATCAGGTCTACGAGTATGGTCGTTTCGCTATGTTCGGCAAAGTGCGTCGGGTTGCGTACGTGTTGAGTTAAGTTAACTGAAGTTAAGAAATGCATCAGACAAACACATCTCCGTGGAAACGCAGCCCATTGTAGGTTTTTTTTCTCCAATTAAATACTTTATTTAATGGGGCGGCAAAGTTAATTTGACCGGGGCTATGAATCTTTACATATGTGTCTCTGTTTCCACCCCCCATACAAATGCGTCGTTCACCTAATTAATAGGCAGCTCAAAAACCAGTAAAAGCCATTGCTTTTAGTTTCCGCTAACATTGTCTAGAGCACTTTAGTTCGCTCCTGACCTTAGCAAATGGGTTATTGATGTGGTGAGCCAATAGAATATTCTACGAGGTTTCACTAGAACATTGTCCGGTAGTAAAGTAGATTAGGCCAGCAATCGATAGAAATAACAATATTAAAATAACATACTTTTTTTACAACATCTCTATTTTAACATGCATTTGGAAGGCCTAAATAAATAAAAAAAATCCCTCCTAGGTCAAGGAAGGATAAAATCGTAAATAAAACTTAACTACAAACTAGACATACGTACTTACGTACTTAAAAACTTATGTACTCGTAATTAACACTATTAAATCTAAAAATCCCCCGTGCTATGGTGCCGGACAGCCTGGAAGCATTACCTCGTTGAATAGCGATAGCAATTCGTTGAGAGAGAGCTGTCAGCCGTTTGGTGTTCAATAGTGTCTAAAAAAAAAACGAAATTGTGTCTGGGAATTATCGATAGGAGTCAACTACCCTATTAATGACAATGGCTAATATAATATTAATAAGGTAGTTGACTCCGGGCTGGCAGGACAGCTCTCTCTCAACGAATTGCTATTGAAATTGTGTCTCTGACTTATCGATAGGAGTCAACTACCCTATAATGACAATGACTAATTCGGGTGGACCATTCCAGCATTATATGGTTACTTACCAAATGGTATAGATTTAGCGTTGATCAGCTAATGACTAGCTCGTCAATCAGGACATTTTTTGTAGTGTCTAATATCAGTTTACAATTCTCCAAATTCAGATCGATGGAGCAACAGGTGAATCCGAGACAAGTGGCTCTGTTCTTGAGAGGACAGTCCGTTGCGCCATCAGCTTTCGAAAATTCGGGCTGCAGCACGGTGACGTCATAGTCCTCATGGCTCCAAACCACATTGACCTGGCTATACCGTTCTATGCTGCATTTTATCTTGGAGTCATCGTGTCGCCTATTGACAGAACTTTGGGTCGACGTGAGTACCGTCTTCGCTATTGACGCGTGCTACACAATCAATTCTAGAGGAAGACGTATTTACTGGAATAGGACGCTGAAGGACGCGTTCCCGCTGGGCGTGTTTTAGGGTACTTACGAGTATTTAGAAGTACCTACGGCGCGCAGTTCTCAAGTCTCTAAAAATGCTTAAAGCTGATTAAGGACGATAACCTTTCTAAACCGTAATACTGCTTTTATTGAGACTGAGCTGTTTAAATGACACTAAATGCTATTATGTACCTATAAGTTCACGGAGAACTATTGTAAAAGTTTATATTACGTAGAACTGTATACGGGTGACCGGTCGGAAACGATAAATGATCTCTCGCTCGATTATTTCTAAACTATACAAGATATTGAAAAACTGGTTACTGATCCTGAAAGTGCTTCACGAGCTCTGTCAATAATAGGTTACAGAATAAACTGGATCTATCCAAAAATTCAAAGCTTCCATACATTTAGTACCTACAGCCACAGAGATACTATTTTATTATTTAACTAGGTACTTGAACATTATAATTAAATAATTAACTTTTATAATAAACTCATAAATCGAATTCTTACTTAAAATTATTTATGGAAAACATTGATTTTAGGCTTTACTTTTACTTGCTATGGTATTATCAAGAGATGAGTGCCATAGTGGCTGTACTATATGAATATGGAATGAAGCTGGAAACATTTAATTTTTGGATTTAATCTGTAACCCATTATTTTTACCGTTTGATAGAGCTCGTGAGGCACTTTCAGGATCAGTAACCAATTTTTCGATATCTTGTAGTTTAGAAATAATCGAGTGAGATCACTTTTATCGTTTCCATCGTGTACGAGTATAAGACAACGAGTGAGTAGTTATATAGCTTACTGTGTTACTTGGATAATAGGTTTCTAAACTCCACCATTACGCTTTCATCCGAAAATACGTATTTTACCTATAGAGCAGCGACGTACTAGTAAATACTCGTGAACCTAGTCCTTGGATTAGTTCTTTTATGGTCGCGTACTCGAAATACTTGATGCGCAATTTGGCCTCACTAGTACATCTCACCTCTTATCAATTCTTTCTGTTTACAGTCGAACTACAAGGCACATTTGATGTGAACAGGCCAAAACTAATCTTCTGTCAAAGTGAGAAGGCTCCAGACGTACAATTGGCGTTGAACAGTATTGAGTCAGATGCTTTGATCGTCACTTTCGACAAGGGCGACTACCTCTGCAGCTTCGCAGAATTCATCGAGACTTATGGGGATAACAGCCCTATCGAGGATTTTAAGTAAGTTCTGCATTTTACAATAAAAGAAAGGGGATTCTCATACACCATCATCATCATATCAGCCGCAGAACATCCTCTGTTGGCCACATAGGCCCCCTGCATAGACCTCCAGCATTTTAGAGAGCATTCTAGCGAGTATTCAAGCAAAACGACACTAAACTTGCTACGAGATTTTTGCCGAGCATTTGTTCGATATTTTTTTTTATTCGACTGGATGGCAAACGAGCAAGTGGCTCTCCTGATGGTAAGAGATCGCCACCGCCCATATACATCGATGTATAGTAAATTTTTTGCAAGCTGGAGAATAATCGTGTCAATGTTCGTAGCAATCACGTAGCAATGTTTGACTCTACGCTAGCTCTAAGCTTGGCTCTGAATGAATAATGAATGAATCGTTTATTTACACACCATATAATACATATAGATATGGTGGGTACTAACTATTAGTGATCCGTATGCTTAGGTAAAAACTTAAGAAGATGACCTGTTGTTTGTAGTAGTGCATAAAAAAATCGATAAATCGAAAATCGTCTTAGCAAACCAATAATGGTTTTAAAAGACCTATCCAACAATATCCCACACTATAGGGTTGGATAAGAAAATAAATCACTCCCAATTTACGTCAATGGGAGGTACCAAAAAAAAAATTTTTTTTAGTTTTTTATTGTACCATTTTGTCGTCATAGTTTACATATATCCGTGCGTTTTCTAGCATTGATAGTCCCTGAGTAAAGCCGCGGACGGACGGACAGACAGACAGACAGACATGGCGAAACTATAAGGGTTCCGTTTTTGCCATTTTGGCAACCCTAAAAAGCAGTAAATTAAATTAAAATGATAGTCTGTTCATTGTTCAGTTCAATTAATTAAAAATACTTACGGTGATTGCTCGATGTTCTGTCGAAAGTAAATGCTCAAGTTTATCACCACCTTTAGAGAAGCAGGTGCTAAACATACATTCGAACTTTAGACCAACAGATTTCGACCCTGAGGATACTATCGCTCTGTTGATCGCCACCAGTGGTACCACGGGTTTGCCAAAAGGAGCAGCAGCTACCCACAAGAATCTGACTATCACTGGACCGTATCTATGGTAAATAAGACCCTTTGGATAACATAATGCTTAATAGTAGGTACATTGTGCATTAAGGGCCGTAAGAAGGGGATTACTAACGAGAGTCTATTAGAAGCCCGGCGCTGAAGAAAACTTTTCAAGATTTTCAAGATTCGGCATGAAAGTTTTGATGTCTTTTACTTCCTCTTTTGTCATTTTCATAGATAATGAAAGCTACAATCAGAACAAAAAAACTGTTTTTTGAAATCTCGTCTAAATAATCGAACTTGTAACCGTAACGTAGTGCACCGGCCTCCTCTCATAAGGTCCACTCGAGCCCAGTGCTGATTGGGAACTTTACACACCCAGTAGATAAATGACTTTAAATATTAGTGAGCTTACCTTCACTGTTAAGCTCGTGATAAATTTTTATGTAACTTCTGAGGTGCGATTCTGTATTTGAACCCACGATCCTCTGCCTGAGAGGCTATATGATAAACCACTAGGCTACCAAGGCTAACTTGCCCAGAATGTTTAGCTGCAAACACACCTAAAAATTTAAAATATCTTATTATTATGATGTTCACAATGTCACATGAAAAAGAGCTCTTTGCAGCCTACTTCTAGAATAAACAATACGATTTTTTTTTCATGCCCTGGTCTACCTGCTATTTTTCTATCATGAGATTTCATAAACAGCTTTAACGACGTTGCTTGTTCCCAGGATGAGACACTCGCAGTTCCCGCACCCAACAAAGATGGTGCTCATCGGATCACCACTGCAATGGCTAACGGCTCTCATCAACTTCATCATGTCACCTGTATTGAGATACACGCGACTACAGAGTTCCCAATCTCTTACGCAAGACCATGCATGCTATCTCATTAATACTTATCAGGTAAAGAACCAAAGGCATTGGCATACCCAGGGATAGGGGAGGGTGTTAGGGGTAGGGGAGGGTAGTGCGCCCCTGGGAATCCATTAGAATCCGGATCTCTTGCGGGTGTTTCCCATACATACATTTAGTGTAGTGTGCTTGACAAAACAAGCACGGGGATCCAACCTGAAAAACTGTGACTTGGCCCTCCCCCCTCTCTGGACAAGAAGCTGGGTAGGTATACGCTCTTGAGCAGAGCTAAAAATTATAGAGAGTAGTAGTGGCGGTTCGACAAGGGTGGGAACTAGGCACATTCCACTTCGTGATGATACAGTAAACCAGAAGTACCAAGGCTAAGTACATAAATTATAGAATGAACTAAAAGAATTTCCTTGCTCACCCGCGACCTTACGATAGCTAAGCTTATGCAAAATATGCGTGTTCATGCAGTTCCTCCACCTCCACACTGTAAGAACACACACAAATCACACAAACCCATCTATCACCACCACCACAACCACACTACACTAATGCGATTCGAACTCAACCAGACCAGACCAGACCAGTGGTGATAGATGGGTTTGTGTGATTTGTGTGTGTTCTTACAGTGTGGAGGTGGAGGAACTGCATGAACACGCATATTTTGCATAAGCTTAGCTATCGTAAGGTCGCGGGTGAGCAAGGAAATTCTTTTAGTTCATTGATATGGACCTCCGCAAAGTAACGCCTGATTCAATAAATTATAAATTATACATACAGTTCTACATTCTAGTCTATTCCTTTAAATAATAGTTTTTCCAAGCCATCATCAGTGCCGGATTAAGACTATTTGATGCCCTAAGCAAGCCACACCTGTGCCCCCCCCATCCATAAGTAGCCGTAACCAGCCTTACCGTTTATGTACTAGCAATTTTTTTTTGGATGCTATTTATGGTGCCCCCCAAGACGTGATGCCCTAAGCAATTGCTTAATTTGCTTATGGGCTAATCCGGCACTGGCCATCAATCCATCATTACATCTAATTTACCTCATGTAGTTTAATTGAAGCTTAATTTAAAAATAATTGTAAATTTGACCACAAAAAGGTTTCTCCAGTCATTGTTACGAGTATTATATTTACGCCATTATACCTACCTAGTCAAAAAAAAAGAAGTAAACAATAAAATTGCTTTGTACTTACTGAAATAAGTTAATGACCAGTTTTTTCGATAGTAAATCTATTATAATGATGGGTTATTAATTTTTTGTTTGAATGATTGGGATTTTTTTAACTAGTATTAAGTAGGTAATGCATTGGTCACGCACATATTCAATCTTTTTTTTGCTTGTTTTTCTTTCCTTGTTTTTAACGTCGTAAAAATCTTCCCACCTTGTGACCTTATATTTTTGTGTGTACTTAATCGCTCGGTGTTCTAGAACACATACTATTTTCTTTCTGTCTTTGTCGCACAGTACGAGCTCTAATTCAGCCAGCTCTCTCAGTTAGAAAGAAAGCCACAGAGTTTGCATATTTTAAGTAGGTACCTATACTGTAGTGTCATCATCATCATAATCATCCCAGCCTATATACGTCCCACTGCTGGGCACAGGCCTCTTCTCAGAATGAGAGAGCTTGGGCCGTAGTTCCCATGCGGGCTCAATGCGGATTGGGAACTTCACACACACACCATTCTCGCGATATCTTCCTTAAAGCTCGTGGTAAATTTCAGATGTAATTTTACACATGAATCTCGAAAAACTCAAAGGCGCGTGTTTACATTTAATCTATGGAATGTAATGTAATAAAGAGTTATTGTATTGTATTGTACTGTAGTGTAATCCGAGGTAATGTTCCGTCTCGTCTCGTCGTCGTCTTGAATACGAGTATGACAGCCGTAAAAACCGATGTCATATTTGTTACGAAAAGCAAAGCCAACGAGACGAATATACTTCATCTTTATCTGACACATCCTTATAAGTAGGTATATCTCGTTCCTTTTCTTTCTAATGTCATAATAATAAGCCTTAATTTCCTTAACTGTACACTGTACAACCCATATTCTAAATTATTTAAATCTAACTTATGAGACAAGGCCCCAGTTGTCTCCATGCTTTCCTGTCCTCTGCTTTCTTTGTCCAGTTTTTTCCAGCGACACTACGTATATCGTCCACCCACCTCTCTCTAGGGCGCCCTCTACTTCTGTGGGGCTGAATAATACATACATTACATACTTATAAATCTTCACTTTGGCCTTAGGTACTTTAGTACCTATATTATGCAATACTAGCGTTTACCCGTGGCTTCGCACGCGTAAATCATTATATACAGCAGTTGAATTGATATTCCGGGATTTTATTAAATTCTCTTGGGAATTCCCTAAAATTACATCGAGGTTTTCATTGACGTTAAATTAAAACACCCATGCCAAATTTCATGACTCCAGCGGTTGTTATTTAGAGATTTTATCCCTATCCCAGGGAAATATCGGGATAAAAAGTATCCTATGTGTTATTCCAGATGTCCAGCTAGATATACATACCAAATTTCATGACTCTAAGCCCAGCGGTTGTTATTTAGATAAAAAGAATAATATCGAGATAAAAAGTATCCTTATTAAATATAATGACCCGGATAACTCACGTCATAAATCGAGTTTAGCTCGAGTTTAATATGAGTGAGTCTCACGGTAGTGTTCAAAAAGTATCCTTAATGTTATCCGTATGGCTTAATCAAGGTTATAAACTAACTTTTTGCCAAATTTCATTCAAATCTGCCCAGCCGTTTCAGCGTGAAGAAGTAACAAACATACTCACTCAATCACAAACTCACATTTATAATATAAAAGTAAGCGCGAGATCGCTCCCGGCCCTATTACTACGAAGTGCAAAATTCGAACTTCGTATTACTGATTTTCTTTAATACGAGAGTGAGAGAGACGGTATACGACGGAAACTTTGATTTTCAAATTCGGTAGTGGCCTCCCTGACTTTACACTACGTTTGTTACAGCCAACCTTCACTGTACTAAGTCCGACGTTTGCGACAACCCTGATGAGAGCGAACGCTAGCGAGCCCTGCGACTTCACTTGCCTGGAGTCAATTCTCTTGGGAGGCAGTGCTGTACTACCAGATCTGATTCAAGAAATTAAGGTTGATGTTGATACCAAAATTTTTTCGCTACCGTATCATGCCATGACTGTAACAGGAACATGTCATGTTTGCCACCCAGACGAATAAAAAAAAAATGTCAGGAACGGAATGTCAAGCAAATTCATGACACACGACGACGACGGTTGGTTAGGGAAACGTGCTAGTGGGCATAGTCTCATACTTTTAGATACAAAGTGTTCAGTAAAATAACAGAGTAGATTATTTTAACTTGTTTATTATGGAACAAACAATTTTATGAATAGAATATTATATTGAGCTTGCATTGCAAAGCTTTTTTTTGCTTTCGACGACCGGATGGCTAAGTGGTTAGAGAACCTGACTACGAAGTTTGAGGTCCTGGGTTCGAATCCCGGCCGGGGCAGATATTTGTGTGAATAACACGAATGTTTGTTCTCGGGTCTTGGATGTTTAATATGTATTTAAGTATGTATTTATCTATATAAGTATGTTTATCCGTTGCCTAGTATCCATAGTACAAGCTTTGCTTAGTTTGGGACTAGGTCAATTGGTGTCAAATGTTCCATGATATTTATTTATTTATTTATTTATTTATTTTTGTACAACAAGTGTTGCCAGGCGGACAACTACAGAGAAGAAAAATAAATGGAACTAAAGGTTCCTATTAATGTTCAATCATGTATTGAACACAAAGAATATATTTTTTCACACCTCTCCTTCAGTAAAGTAACTTTTCCTCCCTGACGAGAGGAAGCAAAGTGCAACTTTTCTGTTCAAGGCTTTTCTAAGTAAAAAAAAAGAAGTAATTAATTGCAAATGCCATTTTTTGAAGTTGATAATTGTAAAGCCACGCCATTTTCTATGCTGGTGGGTCTTTAATAATATAAAAAAAAAAAAGTTTCTTTATGCTTGGTGTGAAAAGTTGTATGAGCCACTCGGGAGCAAAATTATTTTCATCTTGGGCGTTAACACTTGAATCCCTCATTACGCTCAGGATTCTACTTTAGAATCCTGTTAGAATCCTTCGCTACATTCTGCATTCAATGTACGCCCTCGTCGTAAATACACCATTTTGCTCCCTTGTGACACAAATAACTATTGCCTGACACGTTTCTTTTACGGTCATGGTACGGTGTAATGGGTAGAGCCCTTAATGGGTTTCTATCGGGAAAAGTCGGATCTCCGTCGGAATACGACGGCACCCGAAGTGTCAATCAGTTATTGTATTAAATGAGTGACATTTTCACATGGAACTTTATTATTTAGTATCATAGGCGTGCATTCGGTCAATCTCAGGGTAGGCAGCTCAGGGGGGCTGAAGGCACGCAGCTGCGGCGCGAGCTAGCGCTACCTACTCTGGACTTGACCATATGCACGCCACTGAAATATTAGTTTACTAGCTTTTGCCCGCGCTCCGTCCACGTGGTATTCGGCTATCGCGCGCTGTTCCCTCGGGAACTGTGCATGTTTCCGGAATAAAAAGTAGCCTATGTCACTCTCGGGCCCATAAACTATCTTTACTTTATTCCAAAAATCACGTCTATCCATCGCTCCGTTACTATGGATGCTACTGTTGCGTAATAAGGGTCCTTAAAACACGAGTGTGGTTTTATAAAACGAGCGTAGACGAGTGTTTTAAGGCCTAATTACGTGCAGTTGTATACATTATTTTATCTACACACAGTCATATTATAATGTGTATTCCACGCCTTATAGAGTACTTACGTATAATTATGGGTGAAGATAATTGAGAGAGCACTATAAATACAAAATTTTCCGATAAAATACGATGGAAAATCATTATGCACCTACATCTGTATAAGGACCCCGGAGCTTTTGATATGTTATAGATTTCAAAGTCCCGAACAAAAGTCTTTAAGGGTGCTACCTCAGTTTCCGAGTCACTTTCAGAGTTTATTTTAGTTTTTTAGAGACTTTTGTTTGGGACTTTGAAATCTATAACATATCAAAATCTCAGGATATTTAACTGAAATCACATTTTCCATACTTAAGGTCCGGGGTCTTTTAATCTCTTTATTTCGACGCAGTTATATGCATCATTAGCATGAGTTAGTTCAAAATGTTTTAGATTATCTAATTTTTAATTCATATTATTATTCTAGAAATTAACACCAAACACTGAAATTCTGAATGTGTACGGGCTCAGTGAGTTGACGTCTATAGGATTCATGGACGACGAGACTTGCCTCGGGTCGAGTGGGAAACCGATAGGATGCTTGCAGTACAGAGTAAGTCCGTCCGTTATGTTGTTGTGTAAGGTAGTCGGAAATATACTGATCGGCAAAATTTGGCCCACTCTACATACAAAATTACCTATTTCTGCATACATTTGAGGGCCAGATTTTTGGCCGCTCAGTATATATTATTATGTATGTATATAAACTCTTTATTGTACAATATAAGTAACAAACACAATTGACAAACATTGAGATATATGTACACAGGCGAACTTATCCCTTTAAGGGATCTCTACCAGTCAACCTTTGAGTGGATGAGAGGAGCATTCAGTTAGGGACAGACAAAAAGTGTTTTATTTGATTTTTATTTAATTACTCAATAAATCATTTTAACCGTGACTTCGCCTCGCTGCCAATTTAAATTTAGTGGTTAAAATCATTATAAATAGATATTTAAACATTAAATACTTAAATAAGTAGGTAAATGTTTCATATCCAAGATAGTGTATACATGTAATTATTTTCATCTTTTACTTTTCTTTACCTTATTTTGTTTCGTTTGACAATTGTATTTGTTTCTTTTTTTGTACAGTCGGGGTCAAATATATCTCTACACTTTACAACCTTGTCGTTCTCTCTTCATGTTTGAACTTTTGTATAAAATTGTCAGATGGCATACAGTGACAAGGTACTAAAGTTTAAAAAAATCTGTGAGCTCGACTGTACAATAAAGAGTTTACATAAAAACTTTCCTTACAGTTGATCGACGTTGAGACACAAGATGACATTTACGAGCCAAACAAAAACGGAGAGCTGTGGCTGAAAGGTCCCGGCATAATCAAGTGCTATTACAAAAACCCTGAAGCTACAGAAGATACTTTCGCAGAGGGTCGCTGGTTTAAAACCGGAGATATGTTTTACAGGGATGAAAACTACAACTTTTTCTTCGTGGAGAGAATCAAGTTGTTACTAAAGTACATGAGTCACCAGGTGAGTTATGTAACTATGAGATATGAATCAATTATATTTCTCTTAGTTTAGGGTAAAATACCCAACTCATCCTTAGCCGGAAAATGTCAACTGTTGAACAAAAGCCTCCCCTTTAGAACGTCACAATGAATGACAATTCACCACTTGCATCAACCAGTTGTCTTTAACTCTGGCGATGTCGTCAGTCTACAACTTCAATTGTGAATTGCAGATCTCCCCTGTGGAACTGGAAGGTGTAATCCGCCAGCACCCAGCCGTGTCTGACGTGGCAGTGACGAGCGTATCAGACCCAGAATGCGGGGAGCTGCCCGTTGCATGTGTGGTGCGAAGACCTGGCTACGATGTTACCGCTGAGGAGATCAAAGACATTGTCAAAGGTAAGACCACAGCCAATCTTACGACAGGACCAGATCTAGCTATAGAGCTTGGTTGCTTCCATCCAGGTAACGTGCCTTTATTCTTTGCGTTTACTATTAAGTATTCTTTTCGTTACAGATAATCTGGTAGACTCGAAACGATTGCGGGGAGGGGTGATATTCCTAGATGCTATACCACAGACTGCTTCCACTAAGGTCCATAGAAGAAAACTTAAGGAGATCGCACTGCAAGCCGAAAGAGAATAAAATTCTTACTTAACAAGTGAGAGGTTAATTTTAAAACCAACCTTAGGTACAAGCAAATGCTAACCGCTTCGCTTTTTTACACGCGAATTTATTAGAACCAGTTTACCGAATATGTTCTCGCTTCTGCCTAGTTACAAGCATCATTTACGTGCTTGGTCTAGATTTCAAGTCATTTCCTTAGTTCTCAGCTAAAGTTGGATATAATCAACTCGCGTAGTAACAGTTTTAAGTGTTTAGACTTTTTACATCATTAATCCATTGACTGACATACTCTTGATGAGCTTTCAAAACATTGTTTGCTCCCTGAATTTTGTATGGCTTTCTGTTAAAAAAAGTTTTTACTATTTGTTTATTTTTAAAGCTGTTAAAACCAAATTTGACAGTTTATTGAAAATTAATTTGATTTTCCGGATTAAAATTAACGTTTTTTTTTATCGAGCAGTATTTTGGAATAAAAGATGCCAGAAGTACATTAGACATATTTATCATCATCATCATCATCATCATCATAATCATCCCAGCCTATATAAGTCCCACTGCTCGGCACAGCCCTCCTCTCAGAACATTATACTCTTATTTTAATAAGCTTCGAAAGCTCGGAGTGAAGACCTAGGGTACACTTCATATAAATCATTTAGGTTAACCCACCTGTAATCTCTTTAGTCTACCTACAATTCACGTTTTAAGTTGCTCCTGGAGGAAGGGCTACGAATTAGCCCGAAACATGTCGAGCTAAACTCGACTTAGGCCGTGAGTTATACCATTAAATATGTCTCACGGTAGTTTTAACTTCAAAGTCTACCGGGAGTTCATTAAAGGTTATTACGATTTTTTTTTTAATGACATTGCTATAGTCGAGTTCATAAACTTGTGAGCAAACATTTGATCAAAAATATCTGAACACGACTCTATTGTTAATAGCGTAGAAGCGTGTTCAGATATTTTTGATACAATTTTTGCTTATGAACTCGACTGTACTAGTTGACGTCGCTAATAAGAATCTGATAGCTTTACATTAACGTTGTTAGTATTAAAAATCTCGATTAATAGATATTAAGAACTTAAATGACTTATATATGTATACCTAGGTAAATTACTATTACCTACCAGTGGCGTGGCGCTGCAACTTAGGTAATTCTCACTATCACCGGGTTGCCGAAATTTTTATGTAACTTCAGTGACGGCCAGCATAACAATTGTGTACGCTTACTACCTACGAGGTGTTTTAGTATACGAAAACATACCTACTCACTAATATCTAAATCTAATGGCCGCGCAAAGTATTTACATAGGTTTATGGCATCACGCTAAGTTTTTTGTGTAGATTTTGTAAATAAATTATTAAGAAAAGTGGATGTTTTGTTTTATTTCATCCGTTTT
Source organism: Choristoneura fumiferana (assembly GCF_025370935.1). Classification (NCBI taxonomy): domain Eukaryota; kingdom Metazoa; phylum Arthropoda; class Insecta; order Lepidoptera; family Tortricidae; genus Choristoneura; species Choristoneura fumiferana. Next base: position 7,364,475 of record NC_133480.1, read on the forward strand.
TATAGAGAGAAAGAAAATACATTTAGTCACAACCATATAAGCATAGAAGTTGACAACACGAAGGATCGTCCAGGTGCAGTTTATCTGTCCGATATACCTAAATTATGGGATGAGTAGAAAAGAGCGTAGCATGACATGAGATGTGTGTGAGAGTGAAAGAGAAAGAGGGCCAATCAACTTTTTTACCTGACTCTTTTATCTGTCCGCGACATTTTTCAAACAATTGCAGATTTTTGTAAGTAAACATGTTTTTTCTGTAATTTAATAGATAGTGTACATGAATACATGCCATCCTACGTAAGTTCAACCTATTAAACCGTGAAATATCTTGTTGGAAGTACGATTTTTTTGGTAACGCCAGAAACAATTTTGGCAGGAGACGCCCAAAGTGTCGGTATAATAGGGCTGATTCTAATAAAAGTGGCATGGCAGGCTAAAGTTAATTCAAAAAAATATATATATGTTTTTTTACTTTTTTTGCATAAAAACAGTTTCTTGGTATTTCATTTGTTACAAATATGTTAAAGGGAACAAAGTATTCCTAAAAACTTAAGAGTTATGGGTTCTTGAAATATTGATGAAGCAGGCTAAAGTTAAATTAGACAGGCTAGTAGTGAAAAGTTACCAGGTTAAAGAGAATTCAAAAATGAAAAGAAATGTATCATAAGTTTAAGGGGCTGTTTCACCATCCATTGATTAGTGTGAACTGGCGGTTAGGTGTGATGCCGTCTCTATTTGTTTTGTTCGAATAGACGGAGACGGCATCACATTTAACCGTCGATTAACGCTAATCAATGGATGGTGAAACAGCCCCTAAATGTAATTTCTTAAAAAATTATGAGTCTCTTGGAGGGATATATAAGAAAATAAAATTATTTCAAAATTATACATATTTTATACAGGGTTATTTGTAATTTACTAGCATCCTTTTAACCCTAAACTCCTACCACTTAAACAAATGTTTTTTGTTTTACGTCTTTTTAAAATGGAGCCGTAAAACAAAAAACATTTGCTAAATCATGTATATTTTTTATTTTTCCTTCCTGTTTTCTTCCCTGATATTGTTCTTTATGTTTCCTTTGGAACTCTTATTCGTATCTTTTCTTTTCGTTCTCCCTTTTTCATGCTAACCTCTCTTCTCTTGACTTTTGTTTAGTTTTTGGTTTCCCCATTACATGTCGACCCTAAAATATTACGAATTAATTACAATACAATGCAATCAAATCAGTCCCTCCGATGAAATGAATGACATCAGATAGTAAAAACTGGCCAAATAAGAACGTACCTAGGCAAAATAACACGAAAAAGTTCGTTTTAAACAAGTAACGACACCACTATTTTATACGAATGAATTTTTACTAACTGTAAATTTTTTTGTTATAAACAGGATCACCATGATTGTTTTTTTTAATTTTCAAGCCAATAGTTTCACTTTTAGAGGGGGGAGGGGGGGACACTCCAAAAAAAATTTGCAAAAGCTATATTTACGCAAAATTACAGCTATAGTACTAATGGATCTAGTGCGGATAGATAAACAGACACACAAAGTGAAATTATAAGTGTTTAGTTTAATAAAAAGCAATTCTCTACATTTACTTTGGTACAACACTGTTAGTACTACTTAAAAAAAAGTCCATAAAGTTATTCTTAGAAATTATATGCAATTTTTAAATAAAATAATTTATAGTTCACTTTTTTCTGCCATGAGTCACTTTAGTCTGTGCTTCAGTTACAGATTAAAGTGACACAGATTAAAGTGAAAAGTGGATTCAAAAGACATTTACTCTAAAACCGTCAAAAATATGAATGTGCCACTCTTAATAACGTAAGTAAATACGTCATAATATCACATCAAAATGATTATCTAATAACGTCCCATATAAATAACATAAAATAATCGAGACAATGTAAAGTTAACATACCCGTTACAAACTCCAGTTTGCCGCCTTCGATCACTAATCGCCACAAAACTATGACAGAAGGTCTCTAACCGTTCCGTACGGCGGCGAGCCAGATATTGGCCGAATGTTTACCGATGATTAAGGTGTGTCTATCATTCTCCGTGTGTTAGTGAGACCCAACAATGCGAACACACAGACTACAGTGAAAAAATCGCTGGACAAACTTTGAGTCTGAATATTGATGTATAAAAATAATTTATTTAGGACCGTATTATTATTAAATGAATATCGTATTATTGTATTTGCAATATATTATAAAATATAATTTTTGAAATAGTACACAAATAATTCACAGGCCTAAAACCGGGAGCATGTCCCTTTTGGACAAGACAGACTACAGTGAAAATCGGTACTTACATTTATTTATTTTTTAAAGTAATAAGGTTAAATAAATAAAATGGCCTGGCCTCGGTGTAAAAGGTCTATGTTTACATATGTAAATTTTTATTTTTTCTGAAAAACGTATATTTAATGTACTTTGTATTCAAAAACTCATTGGCAGATTATAATGCCACTTTTATTAGAATCACCCATAGTTGATTGGCCCAAGAATGAATAAGGAGCAGCAGGGTTACTACGAAATACGAAAATCGAAGTTCGTATCGTACCGTCCCTCTCATTCTCGTTTTAAATAATACAAGCTCCAGCGGGACGCCAAACGAAGTTCGAATTTTGCACTTCGTAGTACGAGGCTTATTTTAAATATAATAATATGCAGAACGGAAGATTGCTTAGCGACTGAAGACGAAACTGATTTGTCTGTTTTTTTATTTTATTTTTACATATTATAAGGGTATTTCTCATTTTTGTGCACACAGTCACTTCCGTGGATGTCACTACCGTGCATGTAAAAACTTTTTGCAATATTTGTTCCCGTATCAAAAATAATTTGTCAATCCATCATAATAAACATTTGCACTTTCTCGAAACATTAGAAAACGAAATTACATCCACGGTAGCGACATCCATAGAAGTGAATGTGTGCACAAAAATGAGAAATGCCCACAATTTATTTAACTTTAAAAAGGGTTTTTTCTTCAATATACCTACGATCCCACATAAATATTTCATGGGCTACTAGAAACTATTGCATCTTCAGCTTTCGTGCGTCCTTGTGTGTGATGGTGTGTTATTATGCCAATTTAGCGTTTTTAATTGATATAATTTGAATACTAGCTTACTAGGCTAATCATTAATAGAACCTTCAACAGGCAGGGACCCGGCTAGACTGTTAGCTGTGTCCAAGCCAGAATCTGGTTACTGGCTCCATGCTTACCCCTCGCCCAACACTGAAACTTTTATCGACCCAGACACTCTACGCATAGCTGTTGGTCTCCGGCTGGGAGTTGGGATCTGTACAAATCACAATTGTGTTTCTTGTGGGGCTCCAGTGGACCATCTCGGCCACCATGGCCTCTCCTGCTCCTCGGGCGCCGGCTGCCTTTCCAGCCACGCCGCTCTCAACGACATTCTCAGAAGGGCGCTCGTTAGTGCCAACGTTCCCGCTGCTCCGGAGCCCCAGATTGTACGGAGCGATGGCAAGCGCCCTGACGGAATGTCGTTGATACCCTGGAAGACTGGCCGTGCGCTGGTGTGGGACGCTACCTGTACAGATACCCTGGCGGCGTCCTACCTACCAGCAACTACCAAATGTGCGGGGGCGGCGGCAGACGCCCGGGAACGCCTCAAGGTCACAAAATATAGCTGTCTCGGCGCCCAATATCATTTCTTTGCTTTCGGCGTCGAAACTCTAGGTTCCCATACCAAGGGTGCGCTGGAGTTACACAGGGAGTTCAGGAATAGGTTAAGGGAGGCAACAGGCCATCCTCGCGCTGGCAGCTTTCTCGCGCAAAGAATCTCAATCGCAGTTAACGCGGGAATGCTGCCTAAGTGATGGGCACCATGCCAAGAGGCCCACCTCTCTTTTTTAATTAAAGTTTTAGTTTTAGTTATTTTAATTTCATAGTAGTTTTAGTCCTATGGATATTTTGTATTTTACTTGTATATTAGTTGTGCTTACTAGGCTTCATTTATATTAGATCAACTAAAACAATTTCTTTGCTCACCCGCGACCTTTATGATAGTTAAGTTTATGCAACGTTTATGCAAAACATGCGTATGCATGCAGTTCCTCCACCTCCCACACTGTAAGAACACACACTATAATTCTCTAATTCTTTTAGTACATTGATATGGACCTCCGCAAAGTAGCGCCTGATTCAATAAACTATTAGATCAGTTGTCAAAACTATTTAATAGTAGAATTTTGATGATAAATAATTTAATGTACTTAAGTTAGGTTTTATTAAATACAATAAATTAGGCTTTGAAGTATCTGTAGGCGGCGCCTTCCCACGTACTCAAGGTGATTGTCTGAAATAAAATGTTTATTAAGTAAATTATTGCTACTAACTTATTTTATTATATACTAGCTTTTGCCCGCGACTTCGTCTGCGTAGATTTTTATATTTACACAATACTCGAAAAGAATAAAGTTATTTTCCCGCATTGGCCGTTTTCGTGGAATTTTCGAAAAATCCCTTCAAACTACGGCTAAACAATCAACTGAAAAATCTGATCATGATCACCAAGTTTCACATCTATATTGCTCAAGAAATAACATTTTTATTCTTCGCTTACTATTTTCCTACATCGAGCGATCTCAAAGATTGCGTACAGTCTTTGGGATCGCAACCCAGCCTCGCGCTGGCTTGCTGTTTCAGCCGAAAGCGAAGCGGCCTGCCTGGCTAGAGCGCCAATGAGTCTCCCATCGCGGTCTTCCTCAGACTCCTGAGACCGTGACCCTGTGGTCTTAATGCGCTGCGAGACTTTCGCGAAAGTTTTCTTTTTTTTCGGGAAGGCATGGTAACGCCTATAAAATGCGAGTCCCAATTCCGAAATCGTTTGAAATTTACTCCGCAAAAGAAAGAGAAAAATGTTTTTTTGAAGTACTTTCGTGACCATTATTAAGTGCTTAAAAGAGGCAATGCGTATGAATATGGATGCGATATAATTTTTCAACATCAGCCGGAAGAGGTCCTTTGCTTTGCAAAGGCCTACCCCTTAAAACGCCACAATAATAATAAATCCATTTATTTCGGCAGCTTGCCCCATACAATAAATACCTTACAGACTAACATACATATAATCAATGTTATTACAATACAAATAAATTACAATGAACGACAACTCGCTACTTGCATCCACCGGTTTCCCGCAAGTCTCACGATGTCGTCATTCCACCTGGAGGGAGGCCTGCCAACGCTTCGTCTTCCGGTCGCCGCTCCTGGAGGACTTCTCCCCCAACGGATATCGGTTCTTCGAGCGATGTGGTCAGTGACTTTAGTTCTTCGACGAATTTCCGTATTCCGGATATAATTAAATTAGGAATAATTTATGACATTTTTCTATTAAATTATACGCGTGTTGAATATTATGAGTGTTGATGTAACCACTACGTAACTATGTTAACTCGTTTGTTTCATAGTTCCCCATAAGATGGCACTGCGAAATGTGTGGCAATTAATTTATTGTCTTTTAATTTTGTTGTATTATTTAATCAATTACCTATTCAGTTAAATTTCTTGATATCCGTACCCCCTCTTCTAAACTTAGTCAATTTGGCAAAATCAGCGCCATCTGTTAGTGTAGCAGGGTACTCGATAGTCGTACAACACTTGAAAATAAGTCTGCACCTCCTTCCTAAGTAGCGTCATAAGATACAGGTGCAAACTTAACTCAATCGAGAGTAGCGGCTACCAAAACCCCCTCTTTTAGGGGTAGTATTTTTAAAGTCTATAACCTGACCGGGGATTTTCTCGACAAATTAGTTTGTTTGAAGTTTGCATGAAAATCCGTTCAGCCGTTTTCACGGTGATGCGTGGTCAAATAAACAGATAAACAGACAAAAATTCTAAAAACTGTTGGAACGTGTTCTGTTATCGATTCTAAGTATCCCCAGCCAACTTTTGTATAGATAGAAGATAGATGTATACATTATGCAATTATACACGTACGTGTATAATTGCATGTATGTTGATTTTACCATTACTTATACTTCTTTTTTTTAGCATTAGAAAGAAGGCAAGCGATCTTGATGTGTCTTTTTATTGAAAAAAACTTTTGAAAAATAAGTCACAGCAAATAGTAACAATTAGCAAGGATATAATGATCATTTACATGCTTTTGGTATCATAAGTAAAAGTAACTGTTTTTTTTAAACCTCTTTCAATAAAAAGACTCGTCAAGATTGTACTTAACCCTTTTTCAAATGCTAAAAAAACTAAGTACAATCCTCAGGTACAACCATATACGGTAGTACTATTAGTTTTTCTTTATATGTAAGTAAACTCTTTTTTATTAGTTTACTCCATTACTTACTGTTTACCCAGCTCTCTAAAAGATGGCACTGGAATGTGTGGCAATTACTTTATTGTCGTTTAATTTTGATCGTATTGTTCGTATTGATCGTATTGTAAATCAATTAAATTTTTCAATTAAATTTGTTGATATCCGTACTCCTTCTTTTAAACTTAGTTAATTTGGCAAAATCCTTCCTCAGTTCGAGTCACAACGTTATTAATTTCAGCGCCATCTGTTAGTTTATCAGGGTACTTGATAGTCATAGCACGTATTTAAAAACTTGAAGGTGGAAACTTAACTCAATCGAATGTAGTAGCTACCTCCACTTTTAAGGGTTGAATTTTTATACCCTAAGGGTCAAATTTTTATAGCCTATAACCTGGCCGGGGATTTTCTCGTCGGATTAGTAAAGTTTGCGTAAAAATCCGTTCAGCCGTTCTCACGTGATGCGCGGTCAAATAAACGACAAACAGATAAACAGACAAACAGACAAAAATTCTAAAAACTATTGGAACGTGTTCTGTTATCGATTCTAAGTATCCCCAGCCAACTTTTTGTCGAATATCTTCCATGTACAGACTTTCGACCCTCTTCAGCTTTATTATATGTATAAATAGATATGTCGGCGGCCGATCGTAAAATCCGCCAGATCACGAAATTCCTAGGCATATCGTGAAATGCCGCCAATTCATGAATTGGCTAAGGGACATCCGCCATATCGTTCATAACTCACCGTTTAGCGATTTGCCTAGTGACGTTTAGGCAGATCATGAAATTCCTAGGCATATCATGAAGCGCCGCCATTTCATGATTTGGCCAGTTTAGGCAGATCATGAAATTCCTAGGCATATCATGAAACGCCGCCATATCGGTTCTGGCACTTCGCCGGCCGCTGCCGCGGCACGCTCGCTTCGCTCGCTCGGCTCGTGCGTCGTGATCACAATTAATACTAACCACTCCTCGCTTCGCTCGTCGTACCTAAATTTTTCTATATAAATAAATAACAACTAGTGAATACTTTATTTACCAACAAAATTCTAACCTCTAAAATACGGGCAGACGTCCATGGTTTTTTCACATTGTGCACAGAATCCGTTTGATTCACATAAAAAGAACGAAGCTGATGTTCAAAAGCTTCTTTTGCACTTCTATTTTGAATTCAATCACTATTTTCGGTTTAAAGATCATTTTGTTGCGACGCCGACATTTTTCACGCGCTAAACAAACACGGGCGGTCAGCTGGTCACGGCCGCCATTGCATACGCAGCGCCACCAGTGGCCAAATAAGAAACTATTTTACGATGTGCCCAGTATAGAGCTAGGAATATCGACGAATGCGTTGCTCTAATCGATCTGCCGTATTATTTCTCAGGCACATCGTGATATGCCTGGCCAACGTTTAGGCATATCATGAAATGGCGGCGTTTCACGATATGCCTAGGAATTTCGTGATCTGGCGGATTTTACGATCGGCCGCCGACATATACACAGGAATTTGTAAATAAATAAATAATCCTCTGTTTTCGAGGCCTCCTTTTGCGTATTGGCAGACACCTAATGAGGCCGTATTGTCTAACGTGCTGACGTTCGCAATCGTATTCATGCATCAATTTTTACAAGCTTTTATTTAGTTTCACCTGTCTCGTTGTCTGTCTGTCTGTTGTAGTCAAATCTTGCAAGTTAAATTCGACCAACTTTCAGTAGTTGGATTGACTTGAAATTTGGTATACGTATGTAAATTGCGTGACAATACAATAATCTGGTAGTGACATCCTGGTTGTCCGTCTAGGATCGTCTCCACAAGACGGAACTCTTCAACAGTTAATGGCATCGACGTGAATTTGCTATGCAAATGTAGTTTGGGTGACAATATAGTCAACAAAAAGTACAGTCAGCAAAAAAGCTTATATTAAAAATGAAATTTTTACCAAAAACTTATTTTAAAATGTACCTAGTGCAGCATTACAACGCTGCATGTGAGTTGCGTGTTGCATACTTTTTGGTTATTTTCATTCGTTTTCACTGGCCGGTTTTGTGCTGGCTGTTTACGTCTTAATACTATGTAGTTGATTTTTGGTTTGAATTTTGAAATTTAAATTTGTGTCATGGCCTTTCCTTTGGCTTTTTTGTTTTAGAGTCATTCTTAGAACATTGGTTGTTGAGTGCGGAACACTGCTTTCTGTCCTGAAGTGCTATTTTTTTGGAAAATTATAACCAGTTAACAGTCCTGGATTTGTGCTTTTCCATCTGTGCCGTGTTGGCGAAGTTACAGAAGTGCCGCTAGTTTGTGTCACAACCGTTTTTTCCACTTATTTACGACAAATTTCCTGCTTTCCCGTGCTGAGGAGCACCTTTTTCTGCATCGCCGATTTTCCATCGGGTAAGTGTTTATTTCATTGACGCTTAGGGTCGTTTAGGCTAGGTCTTTTTGCTTTGTTGTGGGCTAATTTATAAAATTCTTTCCTGCCCGACCGTTACCCCGGCCAGCCTGAATCGGGTATCATCTACCGGACCTTTTTACCGTACGCTTGGTTGCGGAGGTTACCAGCCACAGCCCTGCAGTGCGCGTGTTGCAGCAGCCGCTGAGTCGCGTTGCTCCGAAGACGAAGGGCTACGGATTAGCCCGAAACATGTCGAGCTAAACTCGATTTAAGGCGTGAGTTATCCGGGTCATTATATTTAATCTTAATTTGATTGCATAATAACGACATCTCTTGTCCGGGTGAGCAGTTAGTTCCAATGGGGTGGTGAAAGTTTCTCGATGAGGACTACAGCATAGATGTCGCTAGTGTCGCTGCTTTGCTCGGGTACAATTATAGAAAAAGGTTTCTAATCAATAAGTCACTTCACATTTCTCAGCTTCATCCCGCACGAAGCCGGGGCCCGTCGCTAGTATATGTATCATATATTCCGTGAAAAATTATCTGACTGATGGTGAACACCGCATTTACTCGTAAATTCATTGCTTAGGTAGTTTAAAAGATATGCAGCGTACAGAAGACTGAAGTGACTGAATGTAACTTTGTGTAAATGTACATCATTAAATTATACTTTGTCCATTTTCTTTTCAAACACGCTCCGTAATTCGAATTCAGCCAGCCCCACCTACTAACAATTACTTAACAATTTTTTTTTCTAGCTGAATATTATATCATTATGTTGTAGTCCCGTCGTAACTGGGTACGAAGTGTCTGCGACTAGCAAAGTTTGTTATACTAGAATAAATATCAGTGAACTTGATAAGGCTGAAATCATCGCACGAATTGTAAGGCCTTGCCAAACACAGATAAAGCAATAAACTAAATATCATCATGATTCGATGTATGGTCGATATCGTAGGTTGCTTGCATTTCAGTTTCCTTTTCTTTTTCATTAATCTAATAAGGTATTTGACAACTCCTGAATTTGCCATATCTTAATATTATTATGAAAATATAGATGTACAGACAGTGTTTAGCGAAGAGAAAACTGAAATAGGTTTAAAATTGGATTTATAGTGATTTTTTGAAAAATCTATATACCTGTCTCTTTCTCAAACGCTTTTCTCTATGCAGCAAGTATGGCGCTACTGGCGTGTGACGTCACCTGTCAGTATGTCTTTCTCTGTCTAATCTTGAATTTCAAACCTTTATAACTTTGTTATTTGTAAAGGTAGCTTAATAATTGTTTCTCTATTCGATAACAGGCATTGTGTAGTTTTAATTTATAAAACATATACAAAATAGTCAAATACCGCATCCAACTTCGTCACGAAACGATGATAATACCGAGCATGCGCATATGATATCAGCGGCACTGTTTGTGATAATTTACGTGCAAGTTTACATCATGTTTTGGTACAAGGAAAAAACTACTAAGTACCTAAAATTTGGACAGGCTTTGAAAAAAAAACCCGAAAAACAAAATGAGCTCCAATCAATTCTAACATTATAAGAGTGGTTATTAAGCTATTCATTATCGATCATCAAATTTAATAAATCATCACCAAATTTTTTGAATGATCACCAAATTTATTAAATGATCACCAAAACTCTGCGAACAAATTAATGCGAGTAAGTTTTTCTAAGGATTTCGTATTTTATATGGAATCTTCCAAGTTTAGGTATATTTTATACCTTAGGCTGCTATTTACTCTTAAACTACTAATAATTCTCAAGCAAACTTAGCCGTTATAGTTTCCCTTGAAAGTTTGATATACTTACTCACTATCACCCTGATTTTTTTCAAATTTTTCCACCTACCGACTTAAATTTTAGAAAATTTGCACTTTAAATTTGAATATTGCGCAAACTTGCTCGTTTGCCATCCAGTCGAATAAAAAAAAACAAATCACTCAATCGAAAAATCGTCTCAGCAAACGCCTAATGATCCCTACCTATCCAACGATACCCTACACTATAGGGTTGGATGAGAAAAAAAAATCACCCCCACTTTACGTCTATGGGAGGCACCCTAAAAAATGTTTTTTTTTTTGTTTTCTATTGTACCATTTTGTTGGCATAGTTTACATTTATATATCCGTGCAAAATTACAGCTTCCTACCATTGATAGTCCCTGAGCAAAGCCAAGACATGGCGAAACTATAAGGGTTCCGTTTTTGCCATTTTGGCTCCGGAACCCTGAAAAGGTACGTGAATCATTTAGGTGACGTAATTAAAAGACATACCTTCTAAATATTTTATTTCAGTTGGGCTTGTGTTACATTACATTGCATAAAAAATGTATTATTTTACATTTACGATTACGCATGATATAAATTACGAACTGAGTATGACTAGCTCCAAATCACGGAAGTAGCGTTTATCAGTAGAAAATGAATGAAAGGGAACTTAACTTTTACTTATAAAAATTTAGTTATATCCGGCAGAATATAATAAATTTTAATAAGGTAAAATGACAATTGTATCCCTATATTATTGTTTTAGAAAAAAAATAAAGGCGAGACTTTCTTCGTAACTATTATTTATTTCGTAATGCAAACTCTACATTTTTTCCTTGTTAGGGGTCCGTAGTAATACCTAATGTTTGGAGCCATTTTACCCGAGGCGTTCACATAGACATGTCGAGGGGAAAATGGATTTAATGCTCGGTTTTAAACTTTGCCTTTCACTTTCTTTGAGAGGAAATTAAATAGCAATAGTGGAAGGTACCTTTTATTTTTCACGCATTGTTATATATAATTATAATTTTTTAGTTTTATTTATTTATTTTGATTGACTTAATTGCTTTTTAGTTTCACATAAAGTGAAAATTATTAAAAAAATATATAAATTTTTCAGACTTAAAAAGTCTATTTTTTGTTGATATAGACTTGCTTTGTTATTAAGGTGTTACTTAAGAGAGCAAAAATTGACTTGCAAGATCGTACATACATACTTTCGTACCGTACGAACAAACAAACAGACAAATATAACGATAAAAACTTGTAAAAATTACAAAATTGAAACCCTTGTAGTTTTAAGACCCGAAGAGAGGGGATGTGCCTTTTAATAACCACCATCAATTAATCTTTTCTACCAAATCACAGCAGAATAAAAACTGATAATCTTTTTTGACATGGTTTAATTTATACATCTATAGTTCTAAACAATTGTATATTATACTTATATGCAGCTTTTAAGCACTAACAGTTCCTAAGCTAAGATGTGGACAGACGGACGGTTAGATATACGGACATGGAAAAACTTTTAGGGTTCAAAGAGCTCACATCAATTTACTTATAGGGTAGAGCTCCAAAATTTCAGGTACGCGATGACGGGTAGGTAGGCAGCACAGCTTTCCAGCTGCCCAATACGATATTGCCATCATCAAACAAGGCAGCCTGTGTTGATGTCATTTTAATCAATACGTCAATTTTAATTCAATTTTAGGAATATAGCTTAATTGGTTCTGCCAATTTCGAGGTTGAAGACGACCGATATAATGGTTTTATATACTTAGCCGTTTTTCGGTGACTTTGGCGTGCTGTAGGTACTCGGCTGAAAACCTAAAATAGGAAACACCATTTGTTTAGCTACCTAGAACTATAATTTATTATTATTAAGAAACATATAATCATTAATATAATCACACTTAAAATTACATTAAAATTTTCATTCATTTCATTCAAATAGATTACATAAACTTGTAGAAAAGAAAATTAACCTTAAAATATACTAAATACAATACAATTAGCGAAATGATATTAATGTCACAAACTAATAACTAATAAAATAATAATTTATTCAAAACAGTTATACAATAAAAAAAAATGACAAAAATCACGAAAAAAAAAGAGAATAAATTATATAATAAAGTAAAACAAAAACTACTCCATACCCGTCCGCATCGTACTTGGCCCAAACGTACCCATTACCCCAGCGGCATTGCCCCGTTGTATGGCCAACGAGACCCGCTGGACCAAGTACGACCCGGAACGGGGGTCACCTCCTCTGTCCCTCATCCTGCGCCCCAATTCCCAAACTAACGTCCTGGCGTTCACCCCCCAAGGGCCAGCCGTCTCGACCGCAAATGGCACAAAGTCGTACGCCTGTTCCAAGGCTGAGTATTTCAGGCGCTTCGACCGCGAAGCATTTTCAGCCGCGGAACCAGCTGCCCTCGACGTGTGACTCAGGTGTGATGCCGCAAAGGTACTCACGCACGTTGCATCCCACAAGAGACACCGCCCTCTCCGCCAGGGAACCAACGTCAGCCCATCAGGCCTCTTGCCGTCGCTACGGCTCAACCCCGGAGGCTCCAACATACAAGGCTTATTATTATTAAGTATATTCAAATTTAGTTACACATTTTAGTAGGGAGATTTTATATATTTATGGTTAGAGAACTTTATTTCTCAAAGAAAATTACATTTCACTTATTGAGAAAATGCTTAAACATACAGTATCAGCGAGCACCGAAAAATACACCAAAGTTAAACAAAAATGCATCTTTTAAAACTTAAATTCTATACATGTAATAGTGTGTTTGTACTTACAATTAGCAAACCAGCAACTACAACAATTAGCAATAAATTTATTGCATATCCTGCACAAACTCAGCTACCATAAGGTCGCGGGTGAGCAAAAACAGGAGGAGGAGAGAGGAAGCCTCTGTGTCCAGCATTGGGACGTGTATAAGCTAAGATGATGATGATTATGATAAAGGGAGTGCATACTAGAGCAAGAAGTAAAGTTGACATGGCTTGGAATTTTTGAAGGGAGAACATCATTTTAAGAGAGTAACAATTTGAAGCAGTGAAAGAACATGTGTTTGAGAACTCATCCTCGCCACATTCGCCCACTACTCAAAAACACGCAGTTTATCGATTTTACCGTTGATTGATACGCTATCAACTTTGCTTCTGATAATTAACACACCCAGTAAATATTACCGCCTCATGATAACCTTAATGTCTCCATTATCCTCTGAAAGTAGGTAATCAGTGATGTTAAAAAAACCATTTAAAAAATAAGTTTACACTGACCGTAAGTCTTAGTATACTAGAGAAATTTTATGTAATTGTCAGTATTATCTTCAAGAGCCGATGTCGTCAATATACAACATACAATTAGAAATTACGAAGTTTCGACACTCGCCGTAAAAACATTAACCTTCTTAGGGTTCCACCCCACCGAAAAAGGAAAAAGCGGAATCCTAATAGGATTACTTTGTTCTCCGTCCGTCTGTCTGTCCATCTATCAAAACTCTTTTTTTCAGAAACGCGTTGAGGTACCTATCAAGCTGAAACTAATATCAAATACTCAGGTCTGCTACCTACCTATCTCTTGAAATAGTAAAAAAATCAAGAGACAGTCATCATAAAAGGTGTTTATATAAATTACTGTAACCGAAACACCTATATAATAGGCCTATACCTACTTTCGGTTGTCTTTGAAACTTTAATATATCCGCTATGATGATATCCGCAGTAGAACTAAGGTTACCGACATAGCCCGAAGAATTGCGAAACTGAAGTGGCAGTGGGCGGGCACATTGCTCGCAGGACTGATGGCCGATGGGGTCAGAAGGTTCTCGAATGGTGTCCGCGGGCCGCGGGAGACGAGCTGTCGGCAGACCTCGAACAAGATGGAGCGATGACCTGGTTAAGATCGCGGTATCGCTTTGTATGCGGGAAGACCGGTCTGAGTGGAAAGCCTTGGGGGAGGCCTATGTCCAGCAGTGGACGTCTTTCGGCTGACATGATGAGAAACTTAAAATTTGATATGAAGGCAGGTCTTATACCCAGTTTCAGAAACCATCTAAAGTGACCCCACATTGCGTATATTATGTCTATGAGAAGAATCTGTGAAAGGAATGTTCATAGATACCTATAAATTTGTACGGAATCCTCGGTACGCGAGTCTGGCGAACTTGGCCGTTTTTTTTATTTAACCTGCAACGTTTGTATGTATGTATTTAAGTTGTGTTTTCAAAATTTTCAAACCTTTTTCATGGTTTTTAGTTATTTGTAGCCGTATAATTACTTACTTAGCGTAGTTGTATTATTACGGTCTTGTTCATCAGGCCTAGTTCACCAAATGATATTTTCTGAATCTAAATACTTGACTTGGTGTTATAAATGCCAAAATCGCTATAGGTGTGCTTTTAAAATTTGAGGATTGCTTTCGATTTCTCTAAGATCCAACCATCAGATCCTGGCTTGATGACAACGAAAGTATGTCCCTTAGAACAAAAAAATAATTTTGAAATTCGACCCACAATTGGCGGATTTATCGCGTAACAAACACACGAAAAAGAACATAGACACGAATTGAGAACCTCCTCCTTTTTTTGAAGCCGGCTAAAAATAACTGTCCGTCCACCTGTTACTTTTTCACGCCTAAACCGCTGTACGGATTTTTATACAATACAATACAAAGACTCTTTATTGTACACCAGACATAGTAAGCGATACAGAAAACAGATACACAGAGAAAAAATTACAAGGTGAGCAATAGGCGGCCTTATCGCTTAAGAGCGATCTCTTCCAGGCAACCTTTTTTACAGAAAGAAGGGAGGACTAGTTTACAACAGGTGGTGCATCAAAAGTAGATCAGAAAGTTTTAACGTAACCGAAATACATCTACGAATACATACATAATTATATCGTACATATAATATACGTCCAAAATAAATATAGGCAGTGAGATAAACAGCAACAAATAAATATATAAATTATCATAAAGCTAATAATTACAATTTTAAACCAACACCAAATTTCAGGTGACTCTCTGAAATTGCAAGATTTAAAGCATACAAAACAAACAAATATACGGAAGTTAAATAAAAGCCACTCAAAGGTTGACTGGCAGTTATCCCTTCAGGGATAAGTCCGCCTTTGTCCTTAGGTAACACTTTTTTTTCTGTAACCTTTTTGATTTCCTTTTTGTACAATAAAGACCCCCGTCCCCCTTCCCCTCCCTCTTTAGGCCCCCTATTAGGCTGGCAACGCACCCGCAGTCCTAATAATGCTGTAGGTGTCCATGGGCGGCGGTGATCACTTACCATCAGGTTACCCGCATGCTCGCTTGCGATGGCAAATTATTTGAAAAAAAAAGAGTAGGTAAGTATAAGCAAACAATGAAACAAACTAACACAAGCTATTATTAAAGTTATTTACGATAGTTTAGCATACCTAAGTACTTCAATTGTACCATTACCATAATGCGACTTTTTAAATAAATAAAATTACCAACCTTAAAAAAAACCTTGTAAAAAAGACTACATAAATAGGTAATTAAGGTGCTTGTTCAACCTAACTAACGACGAAACTTTTTTTGAATCAAGTTGAGTAGGTACTCATCATTAAATAATCACCGCAGTGCTTGAAGACGTGAGTTTTCAACCACTACCTGTGAGCCTATGACGTGGTCCTCCACTGTGGACCTCTTGGAGAGGCTCAGAGCTACGCAACGAGCGATGGAGAGAGCTATGTTCGGAGTTTCTTTGCGCGATAGAATCCGGAATACGGAAATTTGCTGAAGAACTGAAGTCATCGACATAGCTCGAAGGCTTGCCACATTGTTCGAAGAACAAATCGTTGGGGGAGAAAGATTCTCGGGTGACAGGCTTCCCAATAGGTGGACTGACGACATCGCGAGCCTGTAAGAGGCTCTCCACGCCTTGCTTTCTAAAGTATACTACCTGCATTAATATCTGTCATAGCGGAGCGTGCAAAAATATCTGACATTTCCTATTGGCCCTACAAATAGAGTCGTATCAGATATTTATGCACGCTTCGTTACGCCAGAATGATATTGGTGTTGGTGACTGTACAAGTTTCTTAAACATAAAGTGAAGTTTTGGATTACTTTTATGAGATCTAAAATACAAACTGAAACATAGATGCACAGAAGAACTAGAAAAAGAGACCAGCGCTGGGAATCGAATCCAGGTCCCCAGCATTCCGTGCTGCATGCTATTCGATGTGGATTTTACGGGTGACCATAAAAGTAACAAAATTTGGAGTTGAAATAAAAATACAAAAATACTTAAAAAACCAATCTTACTTTTATTAGCTTAACTGATACAAGAAGATTAATGCACGATAAAGGCACAGTATAAATAACGCAATAAAATGATTTTACAACCATTGCAGTGATTAATAGTTAACAGAATCATTATGTCGTTCTACGGGAAGAAATATAAGAAAACCAGGCTGGAGAATTCAGAGGAATTCATGGAATTGCTAAGTGAGTAGTTGTTGTATTTAATACTAGCTGTTGCTCGTGATTTTGTCTGCGAAGAAATCGTTTCTCGATTCCAAAGAATTTATTCAATTTTCCGTGATAACATGTGTCCTAACTTCATAATCTCGATTATCAAGTATCTGTATGCCAAATTTCATCCAAATCCGTTCAGCTGTTTTAGTCATTTTATCACAAATAAGTATTAGTAGAATTTCGGACAGTACCTAGATATATGTAGGTAATGTCGTACTCAATAAATTCGATAAATTTAATTGTATTTTATAATTTGTATATGTATACGTAGTACGTACCTACCTAGGTATATTTTTATTATGCTTTTAATTTAATATAAGTAATTGTGTTTCGGGCTACGAAATAGCCCGAAACATGTCGAGCTAAACTCGGTTTAAGACGTGAGTTATCCGTTATAATATCTTTTAATATGAGTGAGTCTCACGGTAGTTTCATGTTCAAAATTGAAATAACAAAGGCAAAAAAAACGTACTTTCACATTTTTTTTATTCGGCTGGAAGGAAAACGAGCAAGTGGGTCTCCTGATGGTAAGAGATCACCTCCGCCTATAAACATCTGCAACACCAGGGGTATTGTAGATGCGTTCCCAACCTAGAGGCCTAAGATGGCCTACCTCAAGTGCCAGTAATTTCACCGGCTGTCTTACTCTCCACGCCGAAACACAACAGTGCAAGCACTGCTGCTTCACGGCAGGATTAGCGAGCAAGATCACATTCAATAAACAAATTAACATTTGTAACAGTTGTAAGCAACTAAAGCCAATATATTAAGCTTTCGTCGGAAATGAAATATTTTTGCTTCACAAAGAGATAATACACGTACCTGTGTTCTTTTTATAATTTTTATTTTTATAGTAACATGTTTAGTTAAGGTTTCTTAGGTTAGTTCACTTTGTCTTCTTTTTAACTGTCATTTCATGTGTTTTATGTTTATTTTATGTACGTATGGATTTAAATTAAAAAGTATACTCTCGTACCTAACAGTTAATAATATAGGTATCACAAGTAACAAAGATAACAAAGGTAACAAAGATATAGAAACTGAAACCGTTTTAATCTTCCAGAGGTCCCCGAGCCAACCCGACAGATGCTGAGAAACATGGATTCCATATCCACCTTCCAAAAGAACGACGATGGCTCCATCCAGTACATAGTATTCAAAGCCGGTGCTGAAGCTTTCAATCAGAAAATAACTCCAGGCGTTGATGCGGATTTTAAGACTCCTGATGGAAGCAATGCCAAAGTACATTTCGAGCTGAAAGGGGACACCCTAGAGTCGGTTATAACCCTCTCAAATGGAAACAAACTGCATTTGGACAGAATATTTGAAGGCAATACCATGAAGCAGGTAAGTGTTTAAATGTCAATTTTTAATTATTCACAGCTAATTCCATTATATAAATAGGTATATACATATTGGTTACTGGTTGTAGATCATGATCACCTATTCCAAATGAGCTTCTCTACCAGTGATCATCGACGTTACAATATAGTAATACAATACAATGACTCTTTATTGACACCACAATATAAATAGTACCTAACCAGTACTACTACTATAAGAAAACAGAGGTACAAGAAACATTTTCAAAGTAAGCAATAGGCGGCTTTATCGCTTCAGAGCGATCTCTTGAGGTAACTCT
>NC_133480.1:7386243-7442623 GCF_025370935.1 Choristoneura fumiferana
GATTAAAATAAAAATTTCGGCGATTTTCAATATAAGTAATAAGGCGATTAAATGAATATTTATTTGTACTCTTGCTGTTTATTTTCCTCGCAATCGAAGTAAAAAGCAATTTTCTCAAAAAATGGACCGTAAAAGTTAACATATTCTTTTCAAAACACACTTGCTCGTAAAGTAGGTCTTATTACAAGCGTATTTACACTGATAATGCAGAATATTACCCATGCCGTGCCTTTTACATTACATTATCGCACTAGTGCCTTTTCATTACATATCTTTTTAAATATTAGCAAGAAGTATTAATGTTTCGAAAACAGCTAAGTAGTTATTGCGTAAATATAAAATTCAATTCAAAATGTGATAAATAATTAAAGAATTTCATGAAACTGCTTGTTAGCTTGTTGGTATTTATAATTTGACGGTGTATTTTTAACTATAAATACCAATTTCAAAATTTATAAATATGTGGCTGATTAGCTACTTTGCCGGTGCCCTTATCTCAGACTTGCGCGCGCATGCAGCGCTGAGCGCGCGAAAAAAAAAATTACGGCCGCCATCTTTTAAATGGGTTTCTGTTTGTTAAGTTTATTCACAGTATTGCATTTCGTTAGTGTTGTTTTGTAAAATGTCGAATTTAGATAACGAAGAATTACTTATCGAGTGTACGCCGCCAGATATCATAGTTGAAGCGCAAAATGCGAGTGATAGTCTTTGCCCTCAAAATCAAAAGATAAATACATGCAAGCTACGCAAATTTCATTCAATTGAAAAATAGCAAAAATGCAAGCTCTTTCTCAGAAAACGTGTTCATGGCTTACTTTAGTGAACTGGCGAAGAGGTATAAACTAGTTCGCTTTGGTGTATATTTCTATGTTGAAGAGTACCGTGCAGAATAAAAAATGCATTGACATCAAAGCGTACACCAATCTAACTGCATTCTTGAAAAGACGTTCAGACGGCTTTTACAGTCGAAAATCCAAGGTTTTAACACCTAATGAAGTGGAGAAGTTCATTAAAGAAGCACCGGATAATCAATATCTAGCGACAAGGTCAGTTCCACTATTTAGTTTTGTATTCATTATTATAATATTTGTAGGCGGTATTGTGAGTGTTGATATAATAGGAACTAAGTACGATTATTATAACTTAATTATGATTTTATTTATTTTCAGGTCGCATTAATATTCGGAATTACTGGTGCCTGTAGGCGTCAGGAATTAAACACATTACGACAAAAGATATAGAGAATCACGGAGAGATGCTACTTGTCAAAATTCCGAACACTAAAAATAAAATTCCTCGGTCATTTACTATTCACGGACCATTTTATGAAATAGTGAAAAAATATGAAAGTTTACGTTCAACAAAAGGAAAATCTGACCGGTTCTTCCAAAATTTTCAAAACGGCAATGCACGAGTCAGCCTATCGAGTGAACAAATTTGGATCGATGCTAGAGAAATTGCAAGTTTTTAGGCTTACCACAGGCTGACGCTTACACCGGACACAGTTTTAGGCGGACTTCAGCTACATTGCTGGCTAATTCAGGAGCCGATATATTGACTTTAAAACGCCATGGGGATGGCGATCTAAATAATGTCGCGAGTCATATATTGAGGACTCCATCCAAAATAAAGCCGACATAAGTGCAAAATAACACAAGCAATCCATTTGGAGCCACAATCCAAGAAGTTCTGCCCTGAACCGCGTCCTTCCACCTCATATGCCAATGATGATTTGGGATTTCATACGTTTGCTAATGATGAAACGCAATGTTCTTCTACCTCCTTTCAGAATGTTGCATTATCACACATTTAACAAATACCCAAGAACAAAGCAATGAAATATTAATAATACAATTAAACATACAGTACAAATGCCTCATAAGGCGGTAGCATATCATTTCAATAATTGTACTTTTAATAACTGTTTCAATAATTAAAGTTTTTAAATAAATGTGAACTTTTATTTACTTTTCCTCGCAAGTGTGTTGAAAAACGTCGTATGAAACACGTGAGCATTGGTCATTACACTTTTCGTCTCCATTAAGCCTTCGCCTTCGGCTCAGGCTTAAAACCGACTCGAGTGTAATGACCAACATAGCACACTTGTATCATAATGTACTATTACATATCAGAAGGTGAAGTGCATAGTTTATGGTCAGCGAAAATTAAAAAGTTAAAAAAGATTGCAGGCGCGCTAGCTCGACAATAATGAATTAGCTCGCCTATACACGACAATAATGAATCAGTCACATTTTTTTTAAAGTTAAAAAGGCCATGGTAATGTTGGCACAAGCCGTATACAGCCAAGTCTAATGGCCGGTATCGGATATTTTGTTGGAACTCCGGACTTTTTCTATTGGGTCTCAAAATAGCTTGTGGTGTTTCGGTGGAAAAATACACCTGCAGTTTATTTTTAATGAAAAAAGGCGGGAAGGCATAGAAAAATATTGGAATAAAATTAAATTTTTATAATATACTAGCTTTTACCCGCGGCTTCGCACGCGTAAACTATTCGGTGTGGTAGCTGCAATTGAAATTTTCGGGATTTTACAAAATTCCCCTGGAAATTTCCAATATTTATATCGTGGTCTTCATTGAGGTTGTTTGTGAATAACTGTACAAAATTCAAGACTCTAAACCCAGTGCTGAAGTTTCAAAATTTTCCCCTATCCAAATTCTAATGCAAAAAACAAATTCAAATCATTTACTCAGTAAATAGGCCGCAATGGGCACTTTTACACGTCATTTTTATACTACCAGCGCTTTCGGAAAGACCATCATTGCCAAGAAGAATGCGCCGCAAGAAACTCTGCAGAAAGTCATTTTTTCAAAATAAAATAATTACAAATAAAATACTTAAAAACTACACCTGTCATGAATGTTATAGTTAGCTTTATATGTGTTGTTATGGTATCTATCTACCTATCTATCTGTTTAGATTTGTTGTGTATGTGTATTGTATGTGTTAGTTTTATGTATTCTTGATACAGCTTTTAATCTACTGTAATTGCACCACCTGCTAAAATGTATTCCTTATTTCTGTCCATTGTAAAGGTTGCCTGGAAGAGATCGCTCTGAAGCGATAAGCCGCCTATTGCTTACCTTAGAAAATCTCTATGTATATATTGTGTTTTCTGTACTGTTTACTGTATTGGTGTGCAATAAAAAGTTATTATATTGTATTGTATACAATTAAAGAAAAAAATACGAAATAATAATAATAAAACACAGGAATGTATGGGGTCCCTTAGTTACAAAACTATACCGTGGGAATATCGGGATAAAAGTAGCGTACTTATGTGTTATTCCAGACATACGGCTACCTACATCCAAATTTCATGCCTCTAAGCCTAGCGGTTGTTATTTCGACATTTTATTCCTAGGTACCGTGTAATATCGGGTCAAAAAGTCGTCTGTGTGTTTTTCTAGACATCCAGCTTCCTACATATCAAATTTCATGACTCTAACCCAGAGGTTGTTACTTCGAGATTTTATCCCTAGGTATCCCGTGGGAATATCGGGTCAAAAAGTCGCTATGTATTATTCCAGACGTCTAGCTACCTACATACTAATTTCATGACTCTAAGCCCAGCGATTATTATTTCAAGATTTTATCCCTATCCCGTGGGAATATCGGGATAAAAAGTAGCCTATGTGTTATTCCAGAGGTCCAGCTACCTACATACTAAATTCATGACTCTAAGCCCTGCGGTTGTTAGTTCAAGATTTTATCCTAGTTATCCCGTGGGAATATCGGGTCAAAAAGTCACCTATCTGTTATTCGAAACGTCCAACTACCTACATATCAAATTTCATGACACTAGCCCAGAGGTTGTTATTTCGAGATTTTATCCCTATCCCGTGGGAAATACCGGGATAAAAAGTATCCTATGTTTAATCCAGGTTATAAAGTAACTTTTCGCCAAATTTCATCCAAATCCGTCCAGCCGTTTCAGCGTGAAAAAGTAACAAACATACTCACTCATCACTCACTCACTCACAAACTTTCACATTTATAATATTAGTAGGATTTTGAGAAAAAAGTTATTCTATTTCAGAATTATTCACCATTTTTGAGAAAAGCTTTATATTAGCCTCGGCTGGAATAGCAATTGCTGACTTCGTATTAGTTAAACGGACTCGCGGGTTATTATTTCGAGAGGTTCAATAGTGTTCAGACTCAAATTTTCAGTTATAAAATTAGAAATATATCGTTTATTGTTTTTAAGTTGCTTAGGATATTATCACTGAAACTGTGGTAAATACATTTTATTCTATTTTATCTTTTTTTCCACAATAACTTAATTTTCTGCACAAAAGTCAGTTACGTGGTCAGGTTCGGATTATCCCTGATTACTTTGTAGTATTGTTAAAAAATACAAGGTATAGAAAAACTTCCTGTTTAAAACATGGATTGAATGTTCATAGTATGATATACCGTGCATGCAAACATAAAAAAATTAGGACATTGATAAGACTATTTTTTCTACATTTCCCGTTTGTTCCAAAATACACCATCATTTTCGTGGCCAAACTTATTAAGTATATTTTAAACAAAAAAAGAGGTCAAAGCTCCTGTAAATCCTTTTTTAACTATAAGCAACTTTGAAAATAAGACTGCGTCAATATTAACGTATAATGTTTATCGCAAGTCATAATTATTTATCTATAATTAATGTAATAAAGGTTCAGTTTGATTTGCGTCAAAGATCGAGCGTCATTTTCGTTACGGTTGCGACTTGGTAAGTATTGGGTAAATAATATAATGTTTTACTGGTGCTGTGTCATTTGCAGTTAAGTTATTCAATATTGATTTCATTTGCTTCAAATCTATAGGATATTTACTGCAGAGCCGCGAAAGTAAGAGCTTTTCAATTTCGTGGTCATCATTTTCGTGGTCCTATGGGCCACGAAACTGATTAAAGACCACGAAAAAGATGATTTTCCCTACAAGTAGAAAAATACAGAACACTTTTTGTAGAATTTTTGCTTTTTACAGTGTAATCGTTTATGCCGTTATTGATTTAATTGATTTAAACGAAGAATGGTTGACCGTCAACAACATTTGCTCCAGATGTGGTTATAGGAATTATGACCAGTGCGTCGCCATTTTGTTAACTGGCGAGAGTTCAAGAATTATTTTGCCCTGAATGTACGTGTGAAATGTATATTATCTAAATATTAAAAGAAAACTTCGTCATTTAGAGGAGCATTTTGTTGTAACATAATTTCGTTCTGGTTTACCGTAGACCTGCACGGGGGGAAGGTATTGAAAACTGTTTTGGTTTGTGAGTTGAAGTTATTAATCTTACTTTAATTAAGTAATTTCTAGATAGTATTTAAAAGGTTACAAAAATGACAATTTGAAGTCGTCATTTTCGTGGTCAAGTTATAATTTTTTTTTATATAGAGATCGATTGTCTATTTCTGTTGATACCTGATTAATTAAATAATGCTTATTCGTTTTCTCATTATGATCGGATTTCATTCAAATAGTAAAATTATAAGATTTTAAAATAAACAAAATGTTCTTTTTCGTGGTCTCGATGCTCATTTTCGTTACCGTTAAAATTGGATTTTTGCTTTTTTTAACCAAATAAACTTTTATCGATCTCTTATAATATAAAGCATCTTATCGGTACATATCCTTATGTTCAAAATAAAACAGACCACATCAAATGTGTGTTTTATTTCTGTAACATTTATCTTACACCTCAAATAATTACCTCGCAGCTCGTCCGTTTAATACTCATACTCAGCCAGCAATTGCCTACTTCCAGGCCACGACAATAATCTACTATTTTGTTATTACATAAAAATTGACTGTGTTTTACCCCTATCTCACCTGATGTTAAGTGCAGATGAGGCAAAAGTGTATCTCAAAAGTTCAGTAACAGCCCTATTCTCGGCGTTCTAGCCTTGAAGAGCCCTAGATTGTATTTATCCGGAATACAGACGACGGGAGCGAATTCCATTCCTTAGCAGTTCGCTTTATGAAAAATGAAGCTAACTGCTTGGTGCGGGCCAATGGAACACTAATAACATAAGGGTGAAGACACTCCCCCCGCCTAGAAGTTGGTTGGCTAAACGGAGATGGAGGAATTAGAAACCTGCGTTCACAAAACTCATTTTATCGTTGGTTTATCTATTAGCCCTCACCTGTGGCTCAAGTGAATAAACGTCTTAGGTAAAATAATGCATTTCATTATTTTTTTGGGTATTTTTGTAATAGATATTATTATTTTGAACATGAAACTACCGTGAGACTCACTCATATTAAATATAATGACCCGGATAACTTACGTCTTAAATCGAGTTTAGCTCGACATGTTTCGGGCTAATCCGTAGCCCTTCGTCTTCGTGTCGAGCTAAACTCGATTTAAATGCAGATTGCTCACCTAACTGCTGGCATAGGCCTCCTCCAAATTGAGAGGGTTTTAGGGGCTTAAGGGCTGTACACTTAGGCTTGATGCGAATCGGGAACCTCACACACATCATTGAATTGCCTGGTACAGTCACAAGCACTAATATCTGACACATTAAAGCGTACATAAATATCTGATGGTCTATGTATAAATGTACCTCTAGATGTAGATCTTGTGAATTGTGAAGATCTGTAGATCTTGGGAATAGCATTTAGGCTGCTTTTTATACCGGTATTCCCTCTATATTAAATAATATTGTACCGGATAACTCACGTCTTAAATCGAGTTTAGCTCGACTTGTTTCGGGCAAATTCGTAACCCTATCGTATTCCTAGGACCAACGCGAGTAACACAAAAATTGTTGCTTTTAACATTAACTTGAGTGGCTACAAAACTAAGGCCTACTAGTAGCTAGAAGTTAGGTGATGTCTTACAAAATCAGTTTTGCAATATTAGCAATATTTTGGTTCCTAATTAGTAAATTTTGGCTAAACGTCAAGTAGCCTTACCAGTTCAGCTATCCTTTTTTTCAGTGCGCGTGTTACAGCAGCCAGGAAGAAGCCCGAAACATGTCGAGCTAAGTTCGATTTAAGACGCGAGTTATCCGGTATTCCCTTTATTTAAAAAAATACATATGTAAAATTCTTTGAATCTCAACTGCAGCAACTTATATTAGATACGACATATTGTGGCGTGTTCTTGGTAAGTGCAACGTAAATGAAGACAACCCTGTTATTCTTGAGAATTATCAGTTATCAATCACGGTAATTTTGTAAAATCCCGGAAGTTCAATTCAACAGCCACAACAACACGTGCCAAACCGCGGGAAAAAGTTAGTGGACATATTTTAATACGTTCTAATGTAATTATAGTTAAGAGTAGGCACGTAAAGTCAATCACAGATTGCTAGGGCAATCTGTGATTAACTTTACGGACTTATCTGTCAGATATGTTCGATTATTTTAAGATAAAAGCATATTATAAATTACCCAATAACATGTTTTGATAACCATTGCATTGATTGGCTCTGAATCGAAACAAAATGTCGTTCTACGGAAAGAAATTTAAGAAGGTCAGGATGGAAAATGTGGAGGAGTTCATGGAAAAAATGAGTGAGTGTTTTGCTTTTTGACGCGGATGGCTGTACATATAAAAAAACCGGCCAAGAGCGTGTCGTACACGCCCAGGATAGGGTTCCGTAGCCATTACGAAAAAATCTGATAATATTTTTCTAAGGATTTCGTATTGTGTAGTGTACTGAATCTTCCAAGTTTAGGTATTTTATACCTTAGGCTGCTATTTACTCTTAAACTACTAATAATTCTCAAGCAATATTAGCCACTACATTTTTCCTTGTAAATTTGATATATTTACTACCATTCTGAATTTTATCAAATTTTTCCACCCATCGGTTTAGATTTTAGAGGGGGGGGGGCGCTCGATTTCAATGAAAATTTGAACTTTAAAGTTGAATATTTCGCAAAAAAATCAATGAATCGAAAAATCGTCTTAGCAAACCCTTAATGGTTTTAAAATACCTATCCAACACAATACTATAAGGTTGGATGAGAAAACACCCCCCCCTGAAATCTAAACTGGTGGGTGGAAAAATTTGAAAAAATTCAGGATGGTAGTAAGTATATCAAACTTTCAAAGCAAACTATTACGGCTAAATTTGCTTGAGAATTATTAGTAGTTTTACTCTTCAGCCTAAGGTATAAAATATACCTAAACTAGGAAGATTTCGTATAAAATCCTTAGATAATTTGACTTAAATTTTTCGTTATTGCTATGCAACCCTATTTTGGGCGTGTCCGACACGCTTTTGGCCTTTTTTTTCTGTAAGAAATCGCAATGAAAACACTGAAAAATATATTTAAGAAACTGTCAAATTGTCCTTCCTACTTAAATTGCAGACGTCCCAGAATCAATTCGATTATTGGTCAAGAACATGAACAGCATATCGATTTTCAACAAAAACGATGATGGTACTATCCAGTTCGTAGTCTCCAACGATGGTAAAGAATCATTCAACCAGAAGATCGTACCAGGAGGTGATGTAGACTTCAAAACTCCAGATGGTAAAACCGCAAAAGTTCATTTTGAAGTGAAAGGTGATACCATAGAGTCGCGGGTAACCTTCGATGATGGAAGGAAACTGCATATGGACAGAGTGTTTGAAGGAAATACCATGAAGCAAGTAAGTACTTTTTTATGAGATATTGTGGCAAGCAATAAGTGGAGCACTTGATGGAGTGACCACGACCACCCAGGACGTCCCAACTTTAAAACTGAGATAGGGTGACGGCACCAATCATGGGCATGTAAGCACAGAAGTATACAGATCTAATTAATTTTTCATCTCTTCTGTTCGGAAAGTTTAATTTTCATGGGTAGATAG
Source organism: Choristoneura fumiferana (assembly GCF_025370935.1). Classification (NCBI taxonomy): domain Eukaryota; kingdom Metazoa; phylum Arthropoda; class Insecta; order Lepidoptera; family Tortricidae; genus Choristoneura; species Choristoneura fumiferana. The sequence goes on from NC_133480.1 coordinate 7,395,070, forward strand.
ATAGCCGGGTGGAAAATTGCGTTTTCATCTCTAGGGTGGAAAGTATTTTTTTAAAATTTTCGGTTAGCCACGGAGTCGAAGATAATTGAGTTACGTCAATGACACTTTATTTCACGTTTCGGCATGGCCATCTAGATGCACGTTGTGACCAAGGAGCTTATATACAACACTGGAGGTTGAACGCCGAACATCCGTTTGAAACAAGAAAATTGATCTTTATTACATCACGAACATATTCCATCTCTTTCTTTAGTTAGGTTATTCGTGAAATGTGAAAGAAACACATGGAATATATAAACAAGTAATAAAGGTCAATCTTCTTAGTTCGGCGTTCAACCTCCAGTTTTGTATAATGAGCTCCTTGGTCGTGACCAACTCGTTTTTTTTATAGTCAGCCGTGGCAAGTGGCCAGTCGAAAAGGTACCGTTGGAGGTTGGATATAAGTAAATTAAATTATTATTATTCTCATTTTTGTAGTATTTTACTTTCCTCACAGATGAAATGAAAAGTAGAGTGTCTAACTCGGGTGAAATTACCCATTTCCCCTCGAACTATTGGCCAGAAATATCTCGGCTGAAATGGGTCACTTTCCACCCTTGGTTATCAATCTGCTATTGTCTTCGTATTTTGTCGGATAAGTTTGTATTTATCATGCTTTCTCATTTAGCTTCTGTAAACCTCAGTAAGTCAATTGAGAAAGCAAGATACTCGTAAATACGAACTTTTCCGACAAAAATACGATGGCCAAATAATATATACCTATAGAGCAGTAACGTGTTTCCCAAACATTGTTCTGCCATGGCCCCGTAATTTTCGCACTGCCCCTTCGTGACCGACTTAATCATCATCATCATGTCAGCCGAAAGACTCAAACACTCGGCTCTTCACTCAAACCGGTCTTGTGCTTTCCGCATCTACCGCGATCCCGCGATCTTAACCAGGTCGTCGCTCCATCTTCTTGGAAGCCTACCGATAGTTCGTCTCCCGATCCTGGAATATTTACGATGCGTCGATCGATAGTAGGTATTATTTTTAAAACAAGGCGATGGCCCGGTACTGGGTTGCGACCCGGCAAATGGGAAACACTGCTATAAGTTCATTGAAATTAGCCCCTGGACATTGAAAATCGGGGCCTCGAATGAAAAACTAGACGCAGTTCCAACTCTCATATCGTTCGATACCAAGGTAACGTGGGAGATTTATCAAAATTGCAGTTGACATTTCGACTGATATGAGAATTGAGGTTCAATCAAATCGCTTGTTTTTGAGATATGTTTGACACTGTTTGACAAATCAATGTATATACGTATATCAAATCAAATGAAATAAAATTACTGTAGGTAGGTATAAAAATAGTGCCACGAGAGTTGAAATGAATGATTACACACACAGCTATAAAAAGAACTGATTGCGCAAAAAGAGAAATGAATGAGTAAATGTCAAAATCATCCTGTCATTACCCGACATGTTATGTTGTAACTGTGTGTGTAATCAAGAATCATTAACTTCAACTCTCGTGGCACTACCTATATATAATAATAAAATCGGCTTCGATGTTACTACTCGTATTATGCAATAATAACAATTTCACATAATTTCCGGTTTTTGAACGCATTACCTTAGTAAGTCCTCATTATGTTCTTCACAAAGTACAAATCAATTGTAAGAATAACACGCCTTTATTTATCAACAAATCAAAATAACTAAACAAACCAAAATTTTACAAAACTAAGTAATTATTACAAATAAAAAATACCCTGGAGATCGCCCACTTGGGGCATCGTCCCCAGGACGGAGCCCGCATTGCCCCTCTGCACCGCCGAACTTAGGCGCTGGGCAAAGAAGGTACCAGCCCTATGGTCGCCTGAGACGCCGAAGAGCTTGTCCGACACTTCTTTTACAAACTTTTTTGTGTCGGACGACCATGGGCCCAAAGTTTCTATTGCAAGTGCCGCAAATATGTAGTTGTTCGAAAGAAATGCGTATTTGCGACACTTAATAGTTTGGGCCTGCTCTGAGGCGGACCCAGGCTTCCGTGCAGAACCGTTAACGTGAGACGGAGCGCGGCGGCCCAGACACCAAGGCACTAAAGTACAACCATCGGGCCTCTTTCCGTCGGTGGCAGAGAGACCCGAAGGTTCCAAAGTCGTGGGCACAGAGGCATTGGAGAGAGTCCGGCGGATGATATCGTTAAGAGTGGCGTGCCTAAAAAAAGCGACCCACACTCTGGTGACAATTATAACTGCCTAATTTACTTAGTGGAGTACAAATTTTTCAATGAATTATTAACTTTAAATGTAATTTCCAAAATCACAAAACTTAGAATTCTCGGCTGGGTTTGTAGAACTATGTACTTATGATAAAAAAAGTCAGGACTTACGAGGTTATACCTAGTGCCATCCACAAAGACGCGTGATTTTGTCAAAATTGTAATAAGAACCACGGCACGCGTCATCGTGAATGACTCTACCTATACAGAGGGTTGATGATATGTGTGTATCGATAAATAATTCATCCGTCAGTTAGAAAACTTTTTTTTCTTTATCTAATTAAACAAAAATGATGTTTTTTATAATCTAACGGACGCACTAAAAACCAACATACTTAAATACATATTAAACACCCAAGACCCGAGAACCAACATTCGTATTTTTCATACAAATATCTGCCCCGACACGGGAATCGAACCCGGGACCTCGAGCTTCGTAGTCAGGTTTATTGTATCAGGTATTTTGAATCATGTAGGTAGTCACAAACGACAGGGTTCTTGGAATAGCACAGCTGTCCTATATTAAGTACAGCACTGTTGAAGGAGAGACGTTTGCCAATGGTTGGGACATGAGGGAGCATCGTGTGAAACCATGGCGTTTACCCCGGCGTATCATGCTTGGAGCAACAGTGAACGCTTCGCTTTTAAGACTGCACCAACAGAGACAAGACTGCATTAAAATCTAGCCCGAAAAATGGGAAGAATCCGAGAGATAAAGGAGTAAGTGTCGGAGGCGCCTAGCAGATAGACGCCAAGCACACGAACAAGCTCCCGCATAGCCCGTATAGAGCCTTAAATTGTTCAGCCACCAGATAAGTGGCCACTGAGACTATGTTTGAATCATCTGTCGTCGATGTCAAGGACTTTATGATTATCATACCAGGAGTGCGGCAATCGCACATGCAGAAATACAATTCTAAAATCTGTGTTTATAATGGCTACAAAACAACAATCAATTCATTTTCGAGTGGTGTGCTTTCAAAAATGGTCCCCAGTGCTACAGTAATACAGTATAATACAAACTTTGGCTTTGAACATTAATAAATAAAATCGCAGTATTTAACCCACACTAACGTCAAATATTTTTAGTATTTACATTTACATAAATAAATAAATCGATTAAAAAAAGGGGAAACGTTGATCGAGTAAACTTTACGAATATGAGTTGATCGATATTCGAAACAAATCACTGCTAATTATTATCAGTTACTTAGGTACTATTATTATGTAACTTTAAAAAAACAAAACCGCGTAACGTACAGAAAATTATATATTTTTAATGGAGACTTTATATTTTTGGACGCAAAATTGTGTATCGTACATTTACGTGTAAAATTTTGTAAGGACAAAACCGCGTAACGTACATTCATAAACCAAAACAACCATTTACGGCGTAAAATGGCAGTTACATCAAATTGCGAGTTGATGATTGGTATTCTTAAATATTTTTAAATGGTGTATCGTACCTGTGCGTATTGGTTAGTTCCTTACAAATTTAACTTGGAATGAGATTAAGAGTTACATAAAGTGGCAAATCAAGTTTCAAAAAAAAAGTGTAGATACATTATATTTATTCCAAATTCTGAGTCCAAGTACTTACCCATTTTTTATGGGCGTAAGGGGCATGTTTTTTAAAGCAAATTAGACGTAACCTATACCATTCGATAGAGAAAAAAAACTGAATATAACTGCATTCATAACTCATTTTCGCTATTTTGTCCCTTACGCCAATTTAGATTACAGTCGTCATTGTCTAAAACACTTGGAATCACAATCGTTTTTACCACTTCTTTCTGTAACACGGTAGAAGATGAGTGTAGAAAGAGTTGGTGAAAGCGATCGTGAATGCGCAGGCGTTAGACAATACGGCAACCGTTTCTATTCCCATTTTAACCATCCTCTCATTCTTTTTTCAGATCGCGTATAAGGATGGTGTTGACCTTAAATGCACCACTTACTATGAAACTGTCTGAAGCAATGTTATAATTTCTCATAGAATCAGAAGTATCGACTCATAGAGTTATTATTTCAATTAAATTATCAGTACATCTATTTAGAAAACTGTATTTTTGATCTCCTTCCATCGACGGTACCATAATCATCATCATCCCAGCCTATATAGGTCCGACTGCTGGGCTCAAACCTCTTTTTTCAAAATTCAAAATCATTTATTTCACAGGATTTTAGGTACAATAAGCTTTGACAATAAGATCTTAAAAATAGCACAAGAATCAATAAAATCTACCACAAATGGCATGTGAAATTAGGGAATACATTCACTTGTAGTCTAAAAACTCCTGAACAATATTAAAGCATTTAACGATCAACCACTTTTTCAGAGCTTAAATTTTATGAAGGTTTAAATTTTATGAAGGTTTGGTCTTTTATTGTGTCAGGCAGCTTGTTAAATATTTTTCTCAAACATGACATGAAATATTGACGCTGTGTTAAGTACAAATACTTAATAGGCTGAGAAGTATCGCCCTGCAGGCGCTGTGACTCGGCAGCCTGCGCGCGGTCACTCTAGCGGCCTGCAAAGAGATTTCATACAGGCCGCTGGCCGGCCGGCAATGCGACCGTCTTTTGTTTCAACGCGCGCTCTGCGACACGGCGCACGCCCACACTCAGCACTACCGACGCAGCCGCCCCCCGCCGCCCGCCAGCAGCCAGCGCGACACGCGCGCACACAACAGGGCGACCAGACTAGCGTTCCGCCAGCTTCATTTCTTGTTTTTTATTTTATTTCATGTAATGTTTGAGAAAAGCACTATACAAGCCTCGGCCGGAACCAGGGGTTGCCGGCCTCGCATCCCTATATCCTATATCTGCTTGGCCGGCAACCCCCTACTTCCCGGCCTCTACAGTAATGTACTATTCATACTCATTATATAACTATTCCTAGCAACCAGCGACAATCTTGACAATGGAATGTACAATTTATTGCGATACTAGCTTTTGCCTGCGACTTCCTCCGTGTGGAATAGTAACTTTGGGAAGTATTTAATATATTTAGGATACCTATTCTGCCAATAATAGCACATAGAAACTTCTACGGTTTACTGAAAATTACCATTTCAATACATTGCTATGAATGAATATAAAGTAATTTTGTTTTGTTCTTCCATCCATCTTCGTTCTTTAGTAAAACATAAATACCATACTTTTCTCAAAGCCATTCAGGCTATTTTCAATTTTATTTGACGGATTTATATGATGCCGTCTCCGTCTATTCGAACAAAACAAACAGAGACGGCATCACATTTATCTGTCAAATAAATTTAATCAATGGATGGTGAAACGGGGGGTTATTTTTCCTTTTTAGTTTTCGTTTTGTTTTCTTTTTTCGGCCAGACATATGTAAGTGCAGATAGGTGACTTGGAAATCCAAGGGGACATTACCACAGACTAATAAAAAAAATCTTAGGTATAATGGAAATATTATAACTGAATGATGTTCCAATAATTTACAGAAAGTGAAGTAACACCTCAAAACTTACCTGATAATTTGCCCGATTAATAGTTAGATAAACACAGTATATATACTTAACCCATTTAGATAGTTTTATGACCATTGCAGTGAATAAGAGTTAATTGAAACAACTAAATCAAAATGTCGTTCTACGAGAAGAAATACAAGAAGGTCAAGTTGGAAAATGTGGATGAGCTTTTGGACGCGCTAAGTGAGTGTTTGAATTGTTTTCATGATCATTTTAGTTTTGTGGTGAAAATGATTTTGCTGAACGCTATTTCGCAATCGCTGCAGATGACTAGTAATATTATGTCAATTCGAAAAAAAAGACAGCTTATCGAAATCTTGCTAAGTATGATTCTTATGAGTGAGTCTCGCGGTAGTTCAATGAGGGCTATCGCGTATGAATTCGCCACTAGAGGCGCTAGTGTAGCGTGAGGTCTCCGAAATGTCAAATCTCATAGTTTTTGGGTGAGCTACGCGGGTTTATTTATAATTAGAATAATTTTGGGAATATTTTGCAATATCTGAAATTAATTATGGCAAATATGCGTTCCGGGGCAATGAATGTCTGTGTTTTGAGACAGTTTTGTCTTTCGGAAACCTTTGTCCTCCCTTTTTTCCCGAACAAAACGGGACTATGCAACACTGTGGCATGCTCGATATTTATATGGTACGGTTTTAAGGTGTATTAAATATGATTTTAATCTAAACTTTGTTTTCACGCCCGTAATAAAAGACTTTCAAAACCATACTTAATAACCTCACGCTGCGCCATCTAGTGAGACAAAAAACGATAGCCCTCATTGTAGGCTAAGAAATAAGAAATGTTAAAAACTGAATATTTCATGTTGTATAATCTGTCAGTTAAATATGGTAATTATTTCAAAAATATTCCTGTGTTATGCTAACTTAGTTAATTCTAAGTACTTGATTTCTAATTCTACACTGCTTTATTTGTTCAGTTTTAGATAGAATAAATAATCGAGATTTGTCTCGAACCCTCGAACAAGTAATAAAGGTCCCGTTTTCCGATTTATTTTCCCTGGTGTCCTTATAAGTAGGTAAGCAACTAGAGCAGTAGGTGGGCATCCCACCCACAAAAAGAGCAACAGATATGATGGATGAAAGAAAGATACCGCATGAAGAAGATAGTACGAGAAGTAGCAAAAGTGAGAACTGGTATGAATGAAATTTAGATTAGTACAGGCCTTGACAACATGTCGGGGGTAGGATGAGAAGAAAAAAAAAACCTAGCTGCTTGGTATGTGTTAACTTTTAGATCGGGCACTAAGGTTCTTAGTACGAATAGGTACCTTAGAATCGTAGTGTACGTTATCGATCCTCGTCTCGATTCTGAACAATATATTTTAGGAAACTAAACGAGATCGATTCAAAACAACATGGCAGCGCTCTGTTGAAAGAAATGTCCAATGAGGGTTTCGTCGCAGGCTGCAGGGCTACTCCGAAATTCGAAAATCGAAGTTCGTATCGTTCGGTCCCTCTGACACTTACACTATTTAATACGAGGGCGAGAGGGACGGTATGATACGAACTTCGATTTTTGATCTCCGGAGTAGGCCCTCTGGTTGGTGCTAGTATCGTAAGGCCGGTTTACAACTTTGACATTTGGATTGCGCTCGTGATTGGTTAAATATCTAAATGAGCCAATCAAATCAAAGCAGAACGTCAATTAGACCTCTCAATACTAATGCCATCTAGCAATATTCTCCCTGGCAGGGAACCCTCATTCCTAGGCCTGAGCTGGCAAGAACTAGGCTAGGACCCAGCGAGGATCGTCCATTTATGTTCATACTGATCCTTACTAACCAACTCTGTCTGTCTGTTGCCTATTTTGATTTAGATGAATTTTTGTATGGAGATAGTTTCAGACCTTGGGATAGGAAGGACAAAGGATGATTTTTATCCCAGAAACATCTCATCAAACAGCTTCTCGTGTGTAACAAAAAATTGTGTATGAGAAAGTGCCTGCGTTAAAACAGCATCATTTATTATAAAAAGTAATTTAGTTCAATAGCTTTTTATTTGAATACCAAGACTGTAATTTTGAGAACACTCTTGTATTCTAATGTTAATAAATACTTAAACTAAATTAAAATTAGCTTATATTATTCAGACAGCTTCGTACGTTACGCTGGCCTTGATGTCAACGCCCTCCAGCCAGATGTACTGAAAAATAAAAAGAATTACTCGTTCATTTGATTAAGAAATTCACATATACTAAGTACGTCCAACTGCTGGATATATGGCACAAAAGACATAAATTTAATAGAGAAGTTAACACCAACAAGACGAAAAAACTTTATATTTTTAACCAGAGAAACCAGGATCTTTCAAGTAACTAAAATTTTAATTTATAATCTTTTGAAATTTAATAAATAATAAGTCAGTTGAATTTGGCTAAAAAGTGACATCACAGTTCACAATACCTTATAAAAGTCTATGGGAAATCGAATATTGTCAGGTAATAAAAGAGTATCAGTTGATTCGTGGTGTCATATACATTATCAACAATTAATTTTGTACACCATTCAAATAAATTTAATATCATTTAACTTACCAGTGTCATGGTGTTGTCGTCAAACTCCCTATCCATATACAGGACCTTGCCATCAGGGAATTTCATCACCGACTTCAGTTTCCCGCCATCGAAGGTGAAGGTCACTTTAGTCACGATATCCTCAGGAGTCTTGAAGTCTTTCTCTACACCAAGGGTGATGGTTTGGTTGATAATTTCCTTGTCTCCCAAAGTGACTAAGTACTGGATGGTGCCATCACCATTGTCCTTAAAGGAGGTGAGGGATTCGAACTGCTTTAGTATATTTCGGGTCTTCTCGGTGACCGCTGGAAGTTTGTCAATTTATAGGATTAACACAATGTCAATTTGGTGATTTAGTTTTTCTCCTAATGGTTCATGAAATGTTAGCGCATCGTTATCATTAGAATCTTCACCCATCTGGTCAATTATAGAGTTTTAATATTTTCTAATTAAGTAATTATATACCGTATTTTCCATTACCTATCTTATCGTCATTATTATGAATTGATGTATATATATATATATATATGCATTATTTTAACTCTTATCACAATAAAAAAATTGAAAAAGGTCATTATTAATGTTAAGATTTGGAAGGTTTAATTGTTGCAATGTTTAAATCAGGGTTTCTCAAAGTGGGGTACGCGAACCCCTAGGGGTTCGCTATTCGACGGTAGGGGGTTCGCGACAAGGTTTACTTGATGGTGGCTGCAAGACTGGCAAGATGATTAAGATTGGTTTTTGGAGTCTTTATGTATTTTTTATTTCAATTAGTAGTTGGGGTAGGGGTATTTTCTACGGAATATTCCAAGTTTATGTATATTTTATACCTTAGGCTGCTATTTACTCTTAAACTACTAATAATTCTTAAGAAAACTTAACTGTTACAGTTATCCTTGGTTTGATATGCTTACTACCACCCTGATTTTTTTCAATTTTTTCCACCCACCGGTTAAGATTTTAGAGGAGGGGGGACCTTCGATTTTAATGAAAATTGGCACTTTAAATTTGAATATTTTGCAAACAAATCACTGAATTGAAAAATCGTTTTCGCAACCCCCCGCAAATTGGTTTTAAAAGACCTATCCGACGATACCCCACACTACAAGATTGAATGAGAAAAAAAAATCACCCCCACTTTACGTCTATGGGAGGTACTCTAAAAAATATATTTTTTGATTTTTTTATTGTACCATTTTGTCGGCATAGTTTACATATTATTCGTGCAAAACAGCACAGCTTATAGCTTTCTTTCTAGCATTGATAGTCCCTGAGCAAAGCCGCGGACAGAGGGTTATATTAAATTATCTTCTTACCCATAGCGTCCATAAGTTCCAACACCTTGTCGAACTTGGCCTTCTTGAATTTCTTTCCGTAGAACGACATTTTGATTTATTTCTGCAATTACTACAATGCTCATCAGACTAAATGTTTGTATTTATACCCAATGTTTTAATCTAAAAGATACCATATCTGATAAAATGCACAAGTCCGGGTCATTTCACGACTAAAGCAAAGCAAGACCGTTGCAGTCTTTCGATTTAATCAGTTTTATAACTTATTGCAGTACTGTTAAAGGTTGTAAGAAATGCCAACTTATGTTGTCACACCGAGTTTGCTTTTTGAACGTGATTTCTAGGGCTTTCTAGCTGTTGTTTTTTGATCGGTTAAGTGACACTCCTTTAACTGATTTCCTTGGTTCAGATTTTTGTCCAGAAAAAAATACTGGATGAATTTGATGATAACACTTTTCGAACTTCGACTGCGTTTGGACTATACGATAACGAAGAAAATTGACATGCACTCCTTGCACTGCCTCATGCTGCGAGTAGCGCTGTGAAACGTGCTGTTATTTTACAATCAAGTTCAAATCGAGCTCATCGTCTTTGTACTTTGCCAAATTAGATAATATTAGGATATTTTGTAACATACTAAATCCTGTCACACTTATGTAGGTTTGCGCCCACCCCCCCAGGAGGAGAAGTGAAACAAATAAATGTGAACAAAAATAACAATTTATTGAACCCGTAAACCAGCTCAGACGGAAAACAAACGGTAATTAGAATTTTTTAAAATGTGGGTAAGATTAAATTACGGGTGTGGTTCGACACTAGTACGCAAATTCAACGGAAAATACAGTTCCAATTATTCTTTCAACCAGCACTTTCCTGCACTGAAGCCGAAGATGGTAGAAGGGCGCTGGTCCGTGGGTGTAGGGTACGACACCCAACAGCGGGCCGTCGCTCTGGCCGAAGTGGAGAAAGTCACGTGATGAAAGGTGGCCCCAAATGAGCCAACCCGAACCTGGGACCCCGAGATTGGGGTTCACAGTTGCACAGTTACTATTTTAATTAGATTTTAAATTATAACGCAGGCTAACGCGTAAGGACGACAACAGCTGACGGTTACGTGAATAACGTAGTAGGACCGGGAGTACCGTGCGTTCGCCTCTGCGCCGTGAAGGGATCTCTGTGTCATCGATCAATGCAAAATGATCTTCCTTCGGCGCCGTCTAACGAGCCGCGTGACGTCACAATAGTGATGTACAACACACGTAATTGAATTTAAATCTTATACAGCATGTCAACGAATAGTAGTGCTACTACGTAATAATTAAATGCCAGTTTTGCAGATAAATCGGTGTGAAATGTGTTTTCACATGTGATTTAATGTTAATTTGTATTAATAAATTGTATTAATAACTAAAAATGTACGTACAACGTTACAATCCTTACGTATCTTGCTACACTGCAAAGATGCCTGAAAAACTTAGAGATGCAAATCCAGGTTCGAACCTACGGTCCTCTGCTTGAGACGTCTTAGGTCACACCACTAGTGTATTATGGCCATTATTGCTTTTACCAAGTGAAAGCCTCTGGGATTTTTCCGGGTACGTTCTCAAAATTGTCGGCAACATTAGGAATGATATAAATCTTCCCGGAAATATTATTGACCGCGGTACAGTCATACTTTGTAGATATGGTGCTACAAATATGATTTAAAATCTACTTGTGTAATGTTAACAGACAATTTTTCAATATAAACGCATGAATCATGAAGTCATGAGTCATATTTATATGTTCAGACAGACTTACAACTTAAGTTTCTTTTAGTCATTCTAAGATATCATGTCATGTCGCTTCGATAATTCCGTCTCTACCGTATCGTACCATTACCGTAACAGCAACGGGTCAGGGAAAAATATATTTTAAAGTATGAGACTATGCCTACTAGCACGTTTCCTACCAACCGTCGCCGTCGCGTGTCATATGCGCTCGACATTCCTTTTCCGAAGCGTTCCTATTACGGACATGGTATGATACGGTGTACTGCGTAAAGTAAAAATTAAAATTAAAAAGTATTTAATCGACCTTCAAATTTACAATACATAAGCCGACGCGGGCACCCACTGGGTTTTAGGCACTCATTCACTTTATTCATGCAAATCTTGCACTTTGTATGACGTTGCGTGACGTTGGAACCCGGATTCATCTAGTTGCTACTATTTTGTTGCGCTTCTAATTTACCTGTGACATCTCTTTCCACATGTTTAGTTTAGTCTAGCTTTGTAATTATTCTGTTGTATACTTGGTTGCCCTGAAAACCAGCGCCATGACTGAAGAAATTTAGACATCGGCATTTGCTGAGTCGCATCCATTTTGGTGCTTTGTTAACAACTGTTATTTTTAGATTAAGATTTCATGTACAAACTTTTCAATTACTCTTTTCTTTTCTAAAGACCCTTAAACGGACCAGTGTTTGGTTTCCATGCCAATTTTCCGTAAACGTATGTACAAAAACAGAGTCATCTTTATCAGGGGGTGTGTAAATAGTGCTCGGCACTCAGGCGCACTGTCCTTTTTTTTTAAACCCCGGTGCAAAAAGAGGGGTGTTATAAGGTTGACGCCAATGTGTATGTGGCATCGTAGCTCTAAGACGGGTGGACCGATTTCAATGCGGTTTTTTATACGTAAAAGCGCGTTTCTTTGCAGTGGTTCTTAACTTTGTTTGGTAAGAATCGGTTTAGCTGTTTTTGAATTATTTTATTTTGAAATGACAACTTTTCAACTGTTCTAAGTTGGTTAGGTTAGGTTATTATGACGTGTAAAATGCGCTTCATATAGGTAGTGCCACGAGAATTGAAGTGAATGATTACACACACAGCTACAAAAATAACTGATTACACAAAAGGAGAATGAATGAAATGAATGGGTAAATGTCAAAATCCTGCTGTCATTACATGACATGTTCTTGTGTGCGCGATCTCAACTCTAGTGGCACTATACTTTCGCTTTGTTTGGGAAAACAGGAGGTATTTGAGTGCTAGGTGAGGTAAACGAAGCGTCTCTATTGGTTAATGAAAAACACATCCCTCGCGACATATCCTCGCACATTATTGGTGGAAACCGACCTTAAAAGTTGATTGACGACACATTTATGCTGGTGACTGTACAGTGTACAATCACCAGAATACAGTATAGGATAGATAAAATTGCGTAGTTAGATCACAACTTATCTTTTAGTCGTAGGTATAATTTGGTTTCTTGTGTTCCTATTGACCGAGTGACTACGAAACGCGAGCGAAGCGTCTCCGTTACATCTTAGGCACAAATGATTTCGTGTATCTGTCCGGCTGTCTGTTTTCCGCAGGTTATATTTCTCATATATTTCTGGTGGAATTTTATGAGTTCGATAATTAAGTATATGGATTTATTGTCGCTTTAGATTTTCGTAATTAAGGTTGGAAAAACGAAACCCTTGTAGGATCACTTAGTGGTCTGCCTGTCAGTCCTTTTATCATGATTTTTTTACCCAGGAAAGCGTATAGGTTTCAACTGGTTTCAAGCTCTTATTACTATAACCTAACCAAAAAAACTTGAAAAACCTCAGACTTTGTCATTTCAAAGTTCAATATCACAAAAACAGCTAAACCGATTTTGATGTAACATGTCTAAAAACGATCGCTAGAAAACTTGATTTCAAAAATAAACAAAACGCATTGAAATCGGTCCACCCGTTTTAGAGCTACGGTCCTACAGACAGTCACATAGCGGTTAAACTTATAACACCCCTCTTTTTGCGCCGGGGGTTAATAAAATAGGTACTCAGGTCTGATTGCCCTTTGGAGCAATGAAAATTTCAAACTTCTAAGTCAACAAAATCAAAACATACATTCATTATAACCTAACCAACAAAAAGTTGGAAAACACCCCACCTTTGTCACTTCAAAGTTCAATATGTTAAAAACGGCTGAACCGATTTTGATTTAACATATCTAAAAACCATTGCTAGAAAACCTGTTTTCAAATAAAAGAAACCTCATTCAAACCGGCCCACCTGTTTAAGAGCTACGGTGCCACAGACAGACAGTCACACACGCAGACACACATAGCGGTCAAACTTATAACACCCCTCTTTTTGCGTCGGGGGTTAAAAAAAGTGTTTCTATACAAGGTACAGCCAAAACAGAACAGAGACCTGCCTCACGAATATGTATGTACCAACCAAGTGCTGCTCTATGTATTTATTAGATAACATGAAACAAGCATGCCGCGTCCGCGTCAAGCAGCGCACCCGCGTGAGTTAGCGGAGGGCCTACTATGTAGAAATCAAAAAAACGGCTGAATAGATTTTAATGAAATATGTCTAAAAACCATCGCTAGAAAACCTGCTTTCAAATAAAAAATACCGCATTCAAATCGGTCTACTCGTTTAAGAGCTATAGTGCCACAGACAGACATAGTGGTCAAGCTATTATAACACCCCTTTTTTGCGTCGGGGGTTAAAAATAGGAATTACAAAACAATAACGTTTATTAGCACCATAAAACTATAAAATAAATAGGAAAACAGTTTGAGTTGTCAATTTATAAGGCCTCGTAGAAAACAGTGGCTCTTGTGGGGCTGCCATCGACGTAGAGTACCTGAAACAAGTAAACAACCGTTAGGTGTAATTATTTTGGGAGAAACAATGAAAATTGAAAAACGGAAACCGCTGGTTGAGAAAAGTTCTGAAGTGGCGACCACGAATCGAAAGACGAAGGGTTGGCAACCCTTCCACTAGACGGACTAACGACATCGTGTTTAGGGTAACCGGTGGATGCAAGTGGCGAGTTGTCGTTCACTGTGACATTTCTAAGCGAAAGACCTTTGTTCATCAGTGGACGTCTTTCGGCTGTTCGTTGATGATGATAAATTTTAGAGATGTGACCTCACAAGGGTGAAGACTCTGTTGGACAGTCTAAAGTACACTTGACAAGAGTTACATAATGGGACACCATATGTTATCATTTTAGACTTTAGCAACCAATTAATGCTGTCGTTATAGGTAACAAAAAGGAAAATCCCTCCCATCTGGTTCGACCACCATTGAGAGCAGACGCATATTTTTCTCTGACACAACTTTTATAATAAATAGTTAGTAATATTGACCTTTATCTTGACTAACGTATTGTACTTGCTAGTTATTTAAATAGTGGTTAAAGAGGTACAACGAATCCGTTGTCTTAATCCACTTGCTGCAAAACTATGCCGGTCTATAACCTCCAACAGACTCTACCACCTAGTTTTGGTTTGAAAGAAAGAAAGAGAGATGAGAGAGAAGAAAGAGAGATTATTTTGGTTCCATCAGTACCACCACCTTACAGTAGGTAATAAGAGGTTTGAGAAAGAAAAAACCCATATTTTATAAAAAAAACTAGGACCTCCTGATTCAATTATTGACATTACCTAAACATTCAAAATTAAAAGCCACTACGGTAAAGTCCACCTAGTGATAAAGATAACCGTTACAGACTCAGTCGAGAAAGATATCAAAAATAATAAAACAATAAATTAAAAGTCTGTGTAATCTATAGCCCGTGAATTTTGCCGTAAAACTTCAATAAATCATGCGGATATTAGTAACTAGTATATATTTAAAACCTTTCCTGAAGTTATCTTCGTGAACGAAGCTAAATTCTTTTTTAATTTTTTTACATACATATATACATATGTATACTTAAACACATACATTTAACGCAATACATAAAGAGTTTGAGTTTGACTTATGGAACTTTGGTCAATAAATGAACATGCCATTTCCAATAGGCTTTAACTATAAAAATATAACAACCGCAAGAGCAAAGACTTTAAACAAGAGGGGCACGACATGTTCTCCAAACCATACCACCGGAAACTCTGCCACAGACTGCCAAACCTGCACACGGATTTTCTAACTAATAAGCAAACAAATACCATTAACCTAAGCTATCCACTCGCTCATCTAAAAATCCGTATACAAATCTAGCAGGCTCCGCCAATTTGGCTAGTAAAACACCAACATTTAAGAGATTAATTTCCCAAACTCTATCAAACATCTCCAGCTAGCTCCAGAGGTACTCCTATAAGATATCACATCAATAAGTGATACACATCCTCAACCATATCCCACTCAACACAATTTGGCGATTCTGTCTTTCTCATACGCAAACTTATAAGCAGTTAACTAAAGATTTTATACAACGTGCATTTTTGTTACCACAAACTTTAAAGGTAGTTAATAAGCAAAAGCCCTAATAAACATACTTACCTACTTTCATGTGTTTTATTTTAAAAAATCGATTTATATCCTCATAAAATAAATTAGCACGCAATGTACCTACCGCTACATGATGTCTACTTTTTTATGATATTATTATTAGACTAACATTATTATGAATGCTAAGATTATCTCAGAATTAGTTACAAACAAAAATCTTAAAGCACTTACCAGTTTCATGCCAGCAGCGTCAAAACTCCTGTCCATATGAACGGTCGTGCCATCAGGAAACTTCATGTAAGAATTCAACACATCTCCTTCTAGGGAGAAGAACACCTTAGTGGCAATGCCGCCAGGGGTGGTGAAGTCGATTTCCTTGCCAAGGTCGATTTTCTGGTCCAACACTACTTTGTCACCAGCTTTGATTACGTACTGGAGGGTGGAGTCACTCGTCTTGGTGAAAGTTGTGACAGATTCCTTTTGACGGAGGAGTGCGAGAATCTGCTCGGAGAGCTCTGGAAATTGATAAGGTATTGGATTAAAACAAGGTTATTCAAACGCCAAGGTATTCACAGAAATGTTACCATAAAATGGAAATCAAAGACAGTTTTTGGGATTATGAAAAATTAACAACTGTTAAATATTAGGTAGGTACTATGTATTTGCCATTTAATATCTGTTTCTTGATGTATTATTATTACTTAGCTGTTTTCAAAATTGATTCAAACTGAAGGAAAATGTTCAGTGCTTGGTCGACCATGCTGGTGCTGATCTAAACCAATAAATTATTCATGATGTGATAAACTACCTACTTTCATGACCGAGCGAGAGCCCATCGCGAGCAAAGCATCCGTATTTCAGCTTGGGGAAAAAATGTTTTCGTATGTCTGTCTGGACGTCTGTTCTCCTTTACTGGTCGCATTTAAATTGATTTTCATGAAATTTTGTGAGCAGGTACTATCATAATGATTATCATTTTAATTTGTTGATTCAGTTTTCGAAAAATAGCAAAATCACGAAGCCATGGGGATTGCATGTAATCACTTACGCTTGGCCTTTTTGTCAAAAGCTAACTAACACATAACATTATGATGTGGACAGCTGGTGATTTCCATCTCATGAAATTAATAAAACCTTCATGAATTGATTGGCCACATCATGAAGTCATCATTTCTTTATCTGGCTACGACAGATATTTAGCATATCCTTTGGCTATGTTATTACCTATTACATTACAAAGCGTAATAATTTATTTAATTGAGCAATGAGCGGACATTGAGCTACTTACTTAGTTTCTCAAAGAACTCCGGCCCATTCTCAACCTTCACTTTCTTGAACTGCTTGCCAAAGAAAGACATGACGAGTTAGTTTTTGATCGTTATCACAGTAAAATAATGTTCTGTTTGCAAGCAAACTTCTTTTATAGTCTTTGTAATCTTTCTAAAATATCTGTTAGCGGGTTTTATTGCAGTTAATCCTCGCCGATAGACAAAACCGTTTTATACAGAAAAAGAAAAACAATTTATTTGGGTAAATAAGTATAGGTTGTTTAAAGTTTGATTCAAACAATGGAATCCTGAAAATTAACAAGAACTGTTTTACAGTCGTAGGTTTTTTTTTTTTTTTTCAAACTTGATTAGTTATTTATAAGGCACCAATTAGAAGTTCTACTTTAATAAGACATTGAAAAAGCAATGAAACATTTAAAACAAAGCCTCCACTGAAATGACGTGAACTTATTTAAGTTTCAAAAATTCACCTATTCTGTCCAGCGGTGAACAGGTCCTAATGAACCCCAAGCAAATTTATTATTAAATTTTTTACACCTTAAATCTTCAGATAGATTGATCTATATAAGTAAGCATTGTTGTTGATCCGTACACTAACGTGCCAATAACAATTATATACCAATAACACAAGCTTACTTTGGGGCTAATCAATTGGTGTCAAGTGTCCCGGGCCGTGATATTTATTATTTATCTAAAATGGTACTGGACATTTATAGATAACTAACTAGCTGTCCGCGTAGTATTCGTTTATCGCTATCCTGCGGGAACTATGCGATTTTTCAAGATTAAAACTATCCTACGTCCTTCCCCGGGGCTCAAACAATCTGTATACCGAATTTCATCTAAGTCGGTTCAGCAGTTTAACATCCAAATCTCCAAACATCCAAACATCTTGAAAAACTTTGAAATTTATAATAAATATTATACTTAATATTAATAATAATAGTAATACTATATTATTATCCCTTATAAATTAACTTTATGTAAGGTATCTAAATAAACGATATTTATTTATTTAATTGTGTTTTATATCTATATCACAATTATATATATATATTACTAGCTTCTGCCGCGACTTCGTCCGCTTGAAATAGTAATTTTGGGAAGTATTTAATTTATATAGGATACCTATTCTGCCAATAATAGTACATAGAAACTTCTACGGTTTACCAAAAATAACCTATTTTAGTACATTGCTACAAATATAAACTATTTTTTTTTGTTCTTCCATACATCCATCCATCCGATGTTCTTTGGTAAAACATAAATATTTTGCGGGTAGCCATATTTTAGCAATACGACGTGTATTCTATCTACCCTGCCAACACAAAAGGACTAATTCTTCATAGTGAACTTTTGACACCTTACGTCCTTTATTGTAAGTCAAGGCATTTTTACCAAGCATAGCTACATATATTTCCGATAAATATACTTATACGTAGTAACTTTTTTTGGAATTCCTTAAGAACTTTCATACTCATATTTTCAAGTAAATAGGTCGAAATTTGAAAAGCGCCAGATCAAATGTTTTTTAGGGTTCCGTACCTTAAAAGGAAAAAATGGAACCCTTGTAGGATTACTTTGCTGTCCGTCCGTCCGTCTGTCTGTCAAGACCCTTTATCTCGTAAACGCGCGGAGTAAGGTATATATCGAGTTGAAATTAAAACCCTAAACTCAGGTCAATAGTCCCGAAAGCTGTGAAAAAATCACACCTCTAAGTCAAGGCAATCAAAAGCTACAGTCGTTAAAAAGGTGTTTTCATACAAATTGCCTCAACAGAAAAAGTTATAGGGTAGGTACTTCTGGCTGTCCTAGAAACTTGGAATTTTGCATAAAGGTAGCTCTTATAGCACAATAAATAAGAAAAATCTGAAATCATAATTTTTCATGTCTGACTGTCTATGTGAATAAGCCATCTAAAATGACCCCACATTGCGTACATTTTGCTTATGAGCTTAAAAGGCTCTGCTAACACTGCACCATCCCCTCTGCTAACATCCCCTCGCATGTAACATTTTCAAAAACGCTTAAACAAATATCTATTTATTTCTTATAAGTAGCCCAATGCCAAGTTTCATAAAGAACCATCGATTTATCTTCAACAATGACGATCTTCCATAAGTATAATGTTTCATCCCCTATTTCACCCCTCATTGCACAGGAAGAATTTTTAAAAACGCGCGAACAAATATGTATTTATCTCTTATCACGTGCCCAAATACCAAGTTTCATAAAGAACCATCGATTTATCTTCGACAATGACGATCTTCCATATAAACTTTCACCCCCTCACAGGAAGAATTTATAAAAACGTGCGAACAAATATCTATTTATCTCTTTTCACGTGCCGAAATGGCAAGTTTAATAAAGATTCATCGATTTATCTTCAATAATGACGACCTTGCGTATAAACTTGCATCCCCTATTTCATCCCCTCACAGGTCGATTTTTTAAAAAAGCTCAAACAAATATAGAATTATTTCTTATTAAGTGCCTAAATGCCAAGTTTCATGGTTTTATCTTCGATAGCTACGAACTTCCACCATATAAACTTTCATCCCCTATTTCAACCCCTGAAAGCCTCTTTTTCGCAATAAAAAATAGCCTATGTTCTTTCCCAGGGTCTATTCTATCTCTGTACCAAATTTCATCAAAATCGGTTCAGCGGTTTAGGCGTGAAAGCGTAACAGACAGACAGACAGACAGACAGACAGACAGAGTTACTTTCGCATTTATAATATTAGTATGGATTTCTTATTAAGTGCCTAAATGCCAAGTTTCATGGTTTTATCTTCGATAGCTACGAACTTCCACCATATAAACTTTCATCCCCTATTTCAACCCCTGAAAGCCTCTTTTTCGCAATAAAAAATAGCCTATGTTCTTTCCCAGGGTCTATTCTATCTCTGTACCAAATTTCATCAAAATCGGTTCAGCGGTTTAGGCGTGAAAGCGTAACAGACAGACAGACAGACAGACAGACAGACAGAGTTACTTTCGCATTTATAATATTAGTATGGAAGTATGGATTTCTTATTAAGTGCCTAAATGCCAAGTTTCATGGTTTTATCTTCGATAGCTACGAACTTCCACCATATAAACTTTCATCCCTATGTCAACCCCTGAAAGCCTCTTTTTCGCGATAAAAAATAGCCTATGTTCTTTCCCAGGGTCTATTCTATCTCTGTACCAAATTTCATCAAAATCAGTTCAGCGGTTTAGGCGTGAAAGCGTAACAGACAGACAGACAGACAGACAGACAGAGTTACTTTCGCATTTATAATATTAGTATGGATTAATATTATTAGTCCTACTAATGTAGGACTACAAATTTGTACCTACGGAGCCTTCGAAGCGCGAGCCTGACTCGCACTTGACCAGTTTCGCGGAAATATAAAAGTGCACTAACGTGGACTTCCGCTTCCGTGGTCGCAAAGACCATCGGAGTTACTACTCCATAATAACAAGTATTTCACGGGTTGAAATTTGAGTACTTTAACACAGTGCTAAGCAGAGAGAGAGAGAGAGAGAGAGAGAGAGACGCAGGTGGTAGGGCTTTGTGCAAGGTCCGCCCGGATTGCTACCACCATCTTGCTCGCTAATCCTGCCGCGAAGCAGCAGTGCTTGCACTGTTGTGTTTCGGCGTGGAGAGTAAGACAGCCGGTGAAATTACTGGAACTTGAGGTATCCCATCTTAGGCCTCTAGGTTGGCAACGCATCTGCAATACCCCTGGTGTTGTAGATGTTTATGGGCGCTGGTGATCTCTTACCATCAGGAGACCCACTTGCTCGTTTGCCATACAGTCGAATAAAAAAAGAGAGAGAGAGAGAGCATCACAACACAACACGACAGATAACTGTGAATGCGGCTTAATTCTTCTCGTCCGAGGAAGCTGCCAACCCGTCTTCCCCCTCCTACGTCTCATCTCGTCTTTTTGCTTAGCTATTTAAAGAGAGAACGTTGCCAGCATTTTGCGAACCTTGCCTAAGGCGGTTGTTTCACCGCCGGCGAGGAAGCGACTACCTATTGACTATTTTCTCGCTCAAGAAACTAACAAATGATATAGATCCTGTGTGAGTAAAAGAGACACATATAATAATAGTTGATCGCTGGCTGTTCACACTGCTGGCGGGAACTCTTCTTCACTCTTTTGTCGCAGCGACAAGAACTATAAAACTTGCTCAGCGATGTTAGCTTGGCGGCAAAGATACGCATCGTACTTTTGGACGGCGATATCAAAAGGATTATATAAGCGATTTAATAATACACCTCCTCATTGGTATCGCTGATTGTGTTATCATGACTCACAGAGGTTATTGGAAACTAATCGATAAGGTTTTGTGACTTGGAGTGGAAAAATTAATTTTTGGGCGGTAATTTATAGAAGCAATGCGATTTATTTCTGCCGGTGTTGGGTGCTTTGTTATTTATTAATTATTGCTCACAACTTGCACTGTCAGGGATGAAAAGAAGTCTATGTTGATTTGGGATAGTGTAGCTTACCTACTATAGAAAAAAAGATAAAAGCCCTAACAATTAAAAACTCGACTCCACACTTTGCGCCAGTGAAGCTACGATTAGGGACAACTGGCGCAGAATGGTTCAATGTCCTACGTGACGACTGCTTTGTCAAAGACTTCAAAAGACCGACAAAAAAGGGAAGAGATCTCACTAATAATGAAAATAAAAATGTAATCCTTTCAGCAGTTCAGCAGAGCTACTACGAAACTCGAAACTCGAAGTTCGTGTCGTTCGGTCCCTCTGACACTTATACTGTTTAATACGAGAGCGAAAGGGACGGTACGATACGAACTTCGAGTTTCGAGTTTCGTATATAGTAGCCCTGCTGATGCTATCCCCTAAGTACCTACATAAAAAACAAAGAATGCAAATGTACAACATCTTAAATGTTCAACAACATTAAAGCACGATTGCTTTAATGTTGTTGAACATTTAAGTTGTTGTCATCAGCATCGCCATTATCATTAGCTCCTAGGCCTCCTTTTTCCGAAGATACAGAGCAGTAGATGTTAGGCACCTACCTTAAGAGTTGAGAAGCGAGACCATCTTTCTATTCGGGATGTTGGACGAGACCTAAAAATGTTGTTCGCCAGGCTTCGCTGCCTAGAGCGAAATGTAAAGATTGAGTTGTAAATGAACCCCCTAATTTTTCTTCGTGTTTGTGAAATGTGCTGTCAGGGGCGATGCACCTGCTAACCTCCTCCGGAACGCTACAGATTTGTGGGATAAGATTGTGTACTTAATGCAAGTGCCTGAAGAAAAATTGTGCGCAAGCAAGATTTAACTACAGGATTATTATGCGTTCCATCAGGCGTTTAGTAACACAACTCATCATATAATTAATGAAATCAAATCAATGAATAGGGTAAGAGGATAGGAGTATAACATTCAAGGCAAATCTGACAATAACCGTATACATTGCGGTGTCAAATCTATAACTTTTAAAACATACTCTGAATCTGAATTCTCTACAGTGCAATCTACTACGCTATGGAATCGGTTACTGACCTCTGAGGCTATCTCTCCCACCCTGGGATCGTTCAGGGAAGGCTTGAGAAAGATGTGGCCCACATCTTCTAAAATATTTGAGAATATTCCTTTTTTTTAATTCATATTGTATGCATTCATGCTTGTAAGTATGCAGCGACTGTAGTAGGTACACCACTGTCAGCACCAGTAACAGGGTAGGCAACACTAATTTATTTGTATATAGTAGCATAGCTAGTACTCGTAGTATATTTTTTTAATTTATGTATTAAAGCGTTGTGTTGTAGCTTCCGCTATTTTTTTTGAGTATGACAGTGTTTATTGCAGTTTGCAGTTTTAGGTAGTTTTCTTCATCAGTGATTAAGATTATAACATAACATACAATTTTCGATTACAACAACATAAGAGTACTACTAAAGTACCTACTTACAAATTAAAAGTAAACTTTTTTTTAATTGTGCCATTATTAAGATTGTACTTGAATTTTGAAACAAGTTCCTGTGGTCCACTTATTGTAGCGAGTTCTTGCGCCATCTAGTGTCGAATAGAATTATTATTATGGTCTCTTTCTCGGCTTGGTCTGAATTGTTGATATAAGTAGATAATTAAAAAAAAATGCGCCAGCTCTTGACAAACTGCTGAACTATTTCAAAGGTACTAAGTACCTAGTAAAATATAAAATTATTGAATACCGAGAACAAGAATATGAAATAAACCGAGAAAAAGACGCCTGCTTAAATTAATGCGAAGCACATTAAAATAATTATCTTCCTGCTTAGAAAAGTCGGTTATTTCTTTAGATTCTAATTATTTTATTATAATAGCTGTGTTGCCCGATACATTGTCCAATGAGGGCTATCGCGTATGAATTCGCCACTAGAGGCGCTAGTGTAGCGTGAGGTCTCCGAAATGTCAAATCTCATAGGTTTTGGGTGAGCTACGCGGGTTTATTTATAATTAGAATAATTTTGTGAATATTTTGCAATATCTGAAATTAATTATGGTAAATATGCGTTCCGGGGCAATGAATGTCTGTGTTTTGAGACAGTTTTGTCTTTCGGAAACCTTTGTCCTCCCTTTTTTCCGAACAAAACGGGGACTATGCAACACTGTGGCATGCTCAATATTTATATGGTATGGTTTTAAGGTGTATTAAATATGATTTTAATCTAAACTTTGTTTTCACGCCCGTAATAACAGACTTTCAAAACCATACTTAAAAACCTCACGCAACAGTGCGCCATCTAGTGAGACAAAAAACGATAGCCCTCATTACAAGGTGGTTAGTTAATTACAAGGTCCTAAATTACCTGTACGTCATACGTGAAGTAGGTATAAGTACAAAATCAGCAGGTCAGTAGGTACTTAGTGTTGGCTGACTGGCAGCCAATTAATTTAGATAGCATATTAGTTTTTTAATGTATTGTCTGTGAAAAAAATATGATTTTGATATTGAACACGTCAGTATTGAAAGCCAAATTGTTCTCAAAAATAATAGGTACAAAATAAATACTTAATTATAATCCGAGAAGTTGCGCTGTTTCCTTCATCAACACTTAGATTAGATATACTCGTACCAGATAGGTCCACGAGATAAGAACGTGAGATTTCACCCGGGTCTAAGGATCAAATAGATGATTAGGTAATTAGCGAAACAAGATAATACAAAGGTCTGTAAGTACCTATGGAGATTAGTACCTACAGTTAAGTGTAAAAATATGTACTGACTTATTCAAAGTTTCAAAAATATGTACCTACCACAGACTCTTATTCCGACCCAATAAGGCCGTAGGTAACATATTTTTGAGTGGTTCGAATAGATACTTATTTTTGCACTTGACTGTACCTAATCGCTAAGTTTAGACTGTATGAAATATCGAATCTGTAAAGTAGGCGATGCGACCTTCATTAGACCCAAGAATTCCAAAAACTACTGATACCTACTTACTGAATAGAATCTATGCGATCTAAAATTTACATAATCAGTAGTTTTCGTACACATATTTTATTAATATCTGCATAAACATATACTTTATGCCTTGTCACAGTCCATTGGACTACTTATAATAGTCGTGATCGACCGGTTGGCCACTGGCCACCCCTGAGGGTCTACTGCGTAACGTATCTGACACATTTTGTATGCGAAAACTGTCAGCAAGTGTCAGAAACGTTACGTAATAGACCCTCTGCTCTATCTAAATCATTGTAGAACCTGATGAATTCTTGAAACTAATATCGAGAGGCACCGAGAATTGACCCTTTTGTTCGCAGGCCTATATACTACGAATTTCGTAGTCGCAGTACAAAGCATTATGCCGTCCCGCTCACGCTAATGTCATAGAGTAAGAAGGACGGTATGATTTTGCATTTTTTTTTAATCGACTGGATGGCAAACGAGCAAGTGGGTCTCCTGATGGTAAGAGATCACCACCGCCCATAAACATCTGCAACACCAGGGGTATTGCAGATGCGTTGCCAACCTAAAGGCCTAAGATGGAATACCTCAAGTGCCAGTAATTTCACCGGCTGTCTTACTCTCCACGCCGAAACACAACAGTGCAAGCGCTGCTGCTTCACGGCAGGATTAGCGAGCAAGATGGTGGTAGCAATCCGGGCGGACCTTGCACAAGGTCCTACCACCTGTAAAATGAAATGAAATGCATGAAATTCGAATTTCAGTGTAGCCCACTGAGCGTTTCCGAATTAGTATTACCATACACGTCTGGAATCTGAATTTGTCCAGCTTTCTCATTTTGACGTATTTTTTACTCAATTTACAAAAACATTAGGTACCTAAGTACCTAAATATAAGATTTAGGGGCTGTTTCACCATCCATTGATTAGTGTTAACTGACAGTTAAATGTGATGCCGTCTCTATTTATTTTGTTCGAATATACGGAGACGGCATCACATTTAACCGTCAGTTAACACTAATCAATCAATGGATGGTGCAACTGCTCCTTAGCTTCAATGATTTAAAATGATACTTTGTTAGATCAAGCTCCCAAAATTTGATCTTATTGCACTATCTTTAATATCCAAATCCCATTTAACCTGATATTAAAATAGTAAGTAAATACCTACTTTAACTAGGTACCCATAGCAAACTTTTGTACTGTTTTTTTTTCAGTCACATTTTCATTTTTTACATCCACAAGTCGACAATTAAGATATATTTGAAGAAATAACAAAAAATGCTTGCATATTCTTTATTTTTTTATCACAAGAGGAGAGATGGAATTGGAATAGGAAACTTTGCAATAAAAACAGCATTTTACAAATATTCCAACAGGGTTTTATATATTTTTTTTGGACTGCTATAATCACTGTCCTTATACTTAATAGATTCATGCAGCTTCTTTCAACATTGTAACTGATTATGTAATGATGACTTACAAAAAGTAGCAAAACTGGGCCTTATTACACTTGCGATTTGCGGGTGAGTTGAAACTTGAGTGAGGTGAGCGCGCAGCAAGTCCGCTGCGAGAGCGTAACGATTTCACCGCGAGTGCGGAACGATTTCACAGCGAGCGACAAACTGGGACGCGATACTAATTTTCCCTCGAGTACGCAGCAAATACGTTGCGTACTCGAGACGAAATCTTTACGCGCTTATTTTTGAAACATATCTACGAATTATACCATGCAATCTCTGTTTGTTTTGTCCGAATAAACAGAGACAGCATCACATTTATCTGTAACATAAAATTTATCAACGAGTTGTGAAACAGACCCTTTTATTTGTTCAAGAAGGTAATGAATAGTAATTTAAATAAGCGTCGCAAAACACGCACAAAGGTTTTTCTTCCAGCAGTTCTATTCTTGCTAAAATCCCGCATCTTTTACAAGTAAGGTATGTATCACTTTCTATTGGTGTCAAAGTCAGAGCACAAAACATATTTAAATGTCCATCAGCACAAGAAAACCCATTGATAACTTTATCACAACATTGACAAGTATACTCATGATCTACTTGCACAGCTTCCATAATATCAGAAGAAACTAAATCTGTTAGCGCAACATTGTGTTTTTGACAGTAATACTTTATATATTTTTTAGTTGCCACAAATGTTTCTTCTTTCAAGCCATCTAAACATTCACCATTTTGCACTTTAATATACAAGTCTCTCATGACTTGAATAGCATGCAACGCTAAAATCTTTTCCCTGACAATTTCTAAAGAAGTTTCCGGAAGCCAGCCCTTTGAGCCATTTCTTAGAATCTTATCTAAAGAATTGTACAAAATCAGAAGAATGTGGTACACCTTCATTTTGGCCAAATTGTTAGTGCTATTTGAGTAAAGTTTGAGATAATCTAATGATGGTAAGGTTTTTAACTTCATTGTCTTGTAACGCAACATTTCGATGCAGTCATTGTACTCAGTGAGTCTTTTCTTAGGATTTGTGAGGAGACATGAAATTTCATTTTCATGATTAACATTTTCAGTTAGAAAAACTATGTCCACTGTTATGTTTTCTTTCCTGTACATTAACTTTCTATCTACTAAAGCTAATGCACAAATCATTTTATTATTCGAAAACAGAACACCATATAATTCTTTGTTTGCATAATTTTCCTTGATTAAAACAGGTGTTAAATCAAGTCCTATATTTTCACCAGATATTGTGACTACAACCTTGTATACATTGCTATTTATTGTGGTTACATAAATTTCTTTGTTATTTTCAGATATGCTGGTAATTTTATGGTCATTAATATTGTACAGGCGTTCAGATATTTTATTACAATTGACATCCACAAGCAGAACAAGCAAATGCCTTTGTTTATTGCATATTATAACAATATTATCGCCATTTAAAGAATATTTCATATGTTTTACAACAAATCTGTCCTTAGACGACCACAAAAATTCCACATTAACTAATTTCAAATTGTCGCATTCCCACAGATATTTGTATACAAACAACTGGCCAGATTCATTTGCCATTATTAAAAAAAAAACTTCATTTGAAAGTGGTATCCATTTCATCATAACAATTTCTTCGCTCTTTGTATCAAGCGTTGTCAACAGATCTATATGAACTACTTCAGCTTCACACTTAAGTTTCCAAAAGTGAACATCACCATTTTTCTGTGCTGTTACAAAGTTAAATGCACAGTTATGTTCATTCCCCCAACACATAGCTGTAGTTACCACAGCCGTAACACGTTTTTTGAATTCACCAAAATCCCGGGGCAAACTGTTTGAATTATCTTTAAACTTTTCTTCTATTACCGATGAGATATTGAAGATGCTTTTGAAACCGCAGCTTCTTGGCCCATACAATTCTACATTCCCAACGTTGGTTAATATAGCTAGTATACTTTCGTTGTTGTAAATGAAATCAGGAGGAGACCACTCAAAGGCAATTATACTTGCCAATTCTTCCACCAGTAGAGGGTTATGAGGCCATAAAGAAGGTTGCATTGTCATTTGCTCATATTCAAAATTCTTCATGGGTCGTCGCTTGAATTTGCTTGAAAATAAGCTCGTGGCTGGACAGTGCTTTGGGGAAGGTATGCTAATAACACACCAGTCGATTTGCTTGTCTATACATTGCAAACCATGGGAGAAGTACAAAAGATTCAAACCTTTTTCAGAGCGTACGGTCAAAAACGAATTCTGCCATGAAAACGAAGGTTCCTCGCTCTTGTTGATTACGATTGAACGTTTAGATATTTCATGTAACGGTTTCTGATCCATTTTAATAAAGTTTGAGTTTAACATTCATTTTCAATCTATAATTAAATAATAATTAAAGGACAAACTAAGTTTTCCTCATAAGTTCGTTCACAAACTAATCAACCAACCTCAATTTGATACGTCAGTCATCAATCAAGTCAATGTCAATGACTGTCAACAAACTTTTTTTAGTTATACAATTCTTCAGTAATGACAAAGAAGTGCAAGTTGTAAGTACAGAAAGAAAGAAAGAAAATGTTTATTCTGCATTTGAACAAAGTAACAAAAAAAAGGTGGAACAATTAGCTGATTACTCGAGACGAAAGGGACGGTAGCTCAGCAATGCTGTGCAGGGCTACTACGAAACCCGAAACTCGAAGTTCGTGTCATGCGATCCCTCTCGCTCTCGTATTAAATAGTATAAGTGCCAGAGGGACCGCACGACACGAACTTCGAGTTTCGAGTTTTGTAGTAGCCCTGCTGCGCTGATTTTCAGCTGCAACCAAAATATCTAAGTACAAAAAAAGATACCTATTTGACACATTTAAATATTTAAACCTCTTACGTTATGTGCTGTTGGTAAAGAAATAAGTTCGCCTGCCCCCCCCCCTAACGTCGTCAAGCGACTGATATTTTAGCGTACTTATCCTTTAATTTTAGCTCAAAATTAGCAACAAAAAGCGGTATCATTTACCGTGTGTAGTTTTATAAACATTTTTGCCTTTTATGGAACATAGCTGTACACGCTTACATTTCTTCGCCTTTTTTGTATGAAGTAGAACTAAAAAAAAGTCATAAATTAAATGTCACCACAGACTACTAAGAGATGTCACTAAATAAATGTCATAACAAACGCATGCACGTTTTTATTTTATAAAATTGTGTCTTCATTTCAGTGATTGAATAGTATTATAATATATTGATACAAATCTTTAAGATGGGTAAGCGTGTGTTTAACGCTAAAGCTAGACAAGTGGTCAAAACAAGTATAGACAACAGTAAAACTAACGAGGTAGGTTTGTTAACTGTTTTAAGTCCCACATTGAAAACATAAAATTAACGTTTTTACGGATTTTCAGATCAAACTTGACTTTGAAAAAAGCGAATATGGTTCCGGCGATGCGAGCAATATCCTTGCTCTGCCGACTAAGAAGCGGCAGACTAAAGTTATCAAAGAGAAGAAAGAAACAACAAGATTCCTTTCAAAACAACAGAGAAAGCGATTAGAGAAAATTGTCGACAAGAAAAAAAAGAAGGAAAATGTAAGTTTAACTAACCTCATTTAACTAACTGATTAATTAATTAATTTGTGGTGCAAGGTCTTGCACCCCGTGTTGTAAAACAAGACTAAGATACACAGAATGAAACCTACAAATGTACCTCCCTATAATAATAATAATGAATCCAAATAATAATATACTAATATATTAATAGTAATATACAGATTAAAAAAAAGCATCCTCTTATCTGCACCCATGGAGGAGGTCCGCATTAAATTAAATATAACTTTTATTATTTGTAGAGGAAAAGCAAACAACTTCATTTAAATTTAACTGCAATAATATTTAAATTGGATAGCCACCTCTGCACAGATGAATATCGCAAAATGTGGGGAGGCCCTTGTCCATCAATGGGAAACTACTCCAGGCAAATTAATAATAATAATATTTTTGTTTTATAGAGATCAGCACTTCTCGAGTCCCTCACACAAGTCCAAGCATCTCTGGATGAAGTAAAACAAATGACTACTATATCCACGGTACAAACCCTTGGCTTGCGCAGACTCACTGAGTTAAAGTCGGCGGTACCTTCACAGAATGCTGACACCAGTGAGAAGAAGTTTAGCAGTGTTGCTGGTAATTTTACTGTCAATCATTTTGAACTTGGTTTTGAAAGATCATAGTCATCACCATTGTTTGTTTCACATAGTTATTCTATACCACTAATACCAGTTTTTTGAAATCAGTTTCATCGTCAAAACTTAACACCTGCAGGGTGCCACGGGCAACTGTGGCGCTCTTATAACTATATTATTATTTATCTGTTTTTGTAAGTAGTTTCAATCACCTTTGAACACAGGGTACATATCCAAAATTACCCATTTTTAGATACATAGTTAAAATCTGGCTGTTTAGCTGTCAGTTTAGATTTTCTTTAGAAAATGGTGTAGCACAACTGACAAGCACAAATTATGAGTGTAGAATTAGAAATCAAGTAGAATTATTGACTTAGTAATATACATATGAATATATTTAAAATAATTACAGTATTTGTAAGTGTACCTATTACTAAACAAAAGTTGATAGTCAATAAAAAAAAAACAAGTCAAAAAAAACAAAAGACAATCACTTTGCTGGCCATGGTCAGGCAATGTTGCTTCAAATTCCATTACTATCCTCTAATTTGAAATTAGAACAAAAGTTTAATTGTTAACACTTTTTAATAGTTATGTAAAAGTATGTAGTGTCGTAACAACTATATATATTTTTAAGTTGACTATGTTTTATAGGAGCAAAAAAACGACTGCGCCTTCTGAAACTAGACAGTGCAGATAAAAAAAAGAAAGCTAAATATGATCCAAATGTAGTTGGCCTAGAACAATCATCATCTGATGATTCCAGTTCAGAGTCTGAAATTGAAGAACCAGAAGTTGTAGAAGAAAAAAGTGAAATTCCAAATAAAGTTACTGACAAAAATAAAGATGTGATTGAAATCACTGATGAAGATCAAGAGCTGCAGAAAAATGAAAATGCCATTGTAATTGAAAAATTAAATGAAAAGGGCATGAAAGTATCAAGAAATCAGAAGGAACAAAGTAAAGTAGAAGTGCCTTTGCCAGTTAAAGAAGAAGTGAAGAAACCAGTATTAGAGCACCCTACAATTGTTATTGAAGTGAAGAGAGATCCTAAAATTCAGGTGGCTAGGCTTAAACTACCTATTTTGGGTGAAGAACAGAGAATTATGGAGCTGGTAAATGAGAATGAGTTTCTTATTGTTGCTGGTGAAACTGGTAGGTATTATGAAATACTAAAAAGTTTGCCTTTAGATAGAGACAAGTGCAAAAGCATGGTTAAATAATTTCTTAAATCAGGCGTAGCGTAGCTTTGCAAGCTTCATTAAATTTACTATCATCAAAAAAAAATGTATTAAAAATTTACATTTTAACAATTTCTAGGCAGCGGAAAAACAACTCAAATACCTCAGTTCCTCTACGAGGCAGGTTACTCAGAGCACAAGATGATTGCAGTGACTGAGCCACGGAGAGTGGCCACCGTTGCCATGGCAGCGAGAGTTGGGTATGAACTCGGTCTGAGCAGCAAAGAGGTTTCATATCTCATGCGGTTTGAAGGAAATGTTACTAAGGACACAAAGATCAAGTTCATGACTGATGGTGATTGTTTTATTTATTTAGGAGTTAGGACCAGTCTGTGCCCAGCAGTGGGACATATATTATACAGCAGCCTATGTAATGTAGTGTAGTGTAATGTAGTGTGTATACAGGCTGCTTGTGACAAATACAAATAATTTCACCTTTTTTTACCATTTACTTGTTCCTGCCCATGATAAGAAAATAAAATGTCTTGTATAGTAAGCTGGATACAATAGCCTGCTATCCATTGAAAACAAATAGTACTATCATCATCATCATCATCATGTCAGCCGAAAGACGTCCACTGCTGGATATAGGCCTCCCCCAAGGCTCTCCACTCAGACCGGTCTTGTGCTTTCCGCATCCACCGCGATCCCGCGATCTTAACCAAGTCGTTGCTCCATCTTGTTGGAGGCCTACCGACAGCTCGTCTCCCGGTCCGCGGACGCCATGAATGGTACTCTAAATTTTTGTAAAAATAATATTTTTGTCTTACGATTATATAATTTTATATACAGATGTGATGAAAAACATTGGGTGTCTGTCACACGTTACTGGAATTACGAACATTGACTCATTAAAGCCCTGAGTCTTTGACTTCAGGCTTCTAATAGACTCTTGTTCATAGTTCCTTATTTACCATTTGTAACTGTTTGTTATAGCCTAAATTGAATAAAGATTTTTTGACTTTGACTTTGACCGCACTTTGATAAGACATACACAATATGCTGTTAAGAATATGGTGTACCTCATTCACAATGTTACATTACAGGTGTCCTACTAAAAGAGATTCAAACAGATTTCCTACTGAGTAAATACTCTGTGGTCATCATTGACGAGGCACACGAGCGGAGCGTCTACACAGACATATTGCTGGGTCTCCTGTCACGGATAGTCCCACTCAGAAGGAAGAGGGGGAATCCACTCAGACTCATAGTTATGTCCGCCACACTCAGAATTGAGGACTTTACGGAGAATGCTAGGTTGTTCAAAGAGCCTCCCCCGGTTATAAAGGTAAGTTATAGCAATCATGTATTGAAGGCTGACTGAACGTATAGGTAGTGCCACGAGAGTCACAGCTACATAAAGAACTGATTGTGATTGCATAAAAGGAGAATGAATGAAATGAATGAGTGAATGGCAAAATCACACTGTCTGTCATTATATATTATGACATGTTCTTGTGTGCGTGATCTCAACTCTAGTGGCACTACCTATATTTGATTTGATAAGTCTCATCTGTTAGCCTATATTATGTATTGTCAGAGCAATTTGAGTCTTAATTGTTCTGTTAATGAAGTCGAACCGCCGTCTTGGTGTAAAACAATACACAGGCATTTTATGTGCTATGTTATATAAATCCATCATATTTTTGAGGATCTAATGGTTTACACGTGCAAAGCTTAGTGAGATATTTTTTTTTAGAATTTTGTTTTTTTCTTTCACAGATTGACGCCAGGCAGTTTCCAGTAACGGTGCACTTCAACAAGAATACTTATAGCGATTATTTGAAAGAAGCGTTTAAAAAGACGGTCAAAATTCACACGCGACTGCCTGAGGGAGGGATCTTGA
Source organism: Choristoneura fumiferana (assembly GCF_025370935.1). Taxonomy (NCBI): domain Eukaryota; kingdom Metazoa; phylum Arthropoda; class Insecta; order Lepidoptera; family Tortricidae; genus Choristoneura; species Choristoneura fumiferana. The sequence continues at coordinate 7,428,310 of NC_133480.1, forward strand.
TTTTCGTGACGGGCCAGCAAGAGGTAACATGTCTAAAATGACTTTCTTTTTAGGGTTCCGTTGCCAAATGTCAAAAAACGGAACCCTTATGTATTTGTCATGTCTGTCTGTCTGTCTGTCCCTCCGTATGTCACAGACACTTTTTTCCGAAACTATAAGAACTATACTGTTGAAACTTGGTAAGTAGATGTATTCTGTGAACCGCATTAAGATTTTCACACAAAAACAGAAAAAAAACAATACATTTTTGGGGGCTAGAACTGAAACTCAAAATTTTTTTTTTCATCAAACCCATACATGTGGGGTACCATAGGTCTTCAAAAATGATATTGAGGTTTCTAATATCATTTTTTTTCTAAACTGAATAGTTGGCGCGAGAGACACTTCCAAAGTGGTAAAATGTGTGTCCCCCTTCTGTTACTTCTAAAATAAGAGATTGATAAAAGTAAAAAAAATTATATGATGTACTTACCATGCAAACTTCCACCGAAAATTGGTTTGAACGAGATCTAGTAACCGCAATTTACCTTTCATTCAATCAACTCAAATATAAAAATAAAAAAAAATTGTGTACGGAACCGAAATTGAACGGAAATTGTGTGCGCGAGTCCGACTCGCACTTGCCCGGTTTTTTATAAAATAGAAATTCAATGAGGCATCTCATAGATATTTTTAGTTCAATTGCCCTAAACTATAGTGCCCGTACGAAGCCGGGGTGTGATGCAAATATATGTATCATTTGTGGGGTATTTAACATTGTAGTTGTTGGAGTGTATTTATAGTTTTATCTGCACTATGTGGGATACTCTACTTATCTGTCTAATTTGTAACCTGACCCAGAGAGTGCCAAGATACAGGCTCAGCCTAGTTTGGTACTTACGGGATAATGTTTATCATTTTGTAATGTTGTAATTTGTATTTTAATTTTAATAAACTATTATATTCTATTCTATAAACCTTCTGTGAAAAAATATTTAACTGATGGTGTCCAATTTGAATAATTCAAAATGTTATATACCGGTATTGAAACAGTCTTCAATGATTTATTTGGATGCGGATTAATACAAAGATATGGATAACATAGTTTGATTTAGGTTAGCATTTTAATATATATAAAAAATTTGTTATAGTGACATAACTATAATAAATGAACTTAAAACAATTACTTTTCTCGCCCGCGACATTATGATAGCTATGTATGTCTATGCAATAAATGTGTGTTCATGCAGCTCTTCCACCTCCACACTGTAAGAACACATACAAATCATACAAGCTCAACTATCACCGCCACCACAATACACTGACCGACGCGTTTCGAGCTCAACCAGAGCTTATCCTGAGAGCAACACAACACATGAATGATTTTTTTTTTCAGATAAATTATCTCGTTCGTAAGCTAAGGGCATCGTTCCCTTACCGCAAAGACGTGGATTACACTAAGCTGATTAATAAGAAAAAACCAATCAGCGACGAAGACGCCGCCTTAGATTCTGAGCCTGAAGATATTGAGTCTGATGATGACGAGGTATGAACTTATCCAGTTTAAATTAAACGTATTTGACTTGTAATTTTTGTTGCCCACGAGCACGACTTCGCCGACGGAGAATTAAGTAACTCCTGGATAAAACAATATTATTCTATTAACCCCCTGTCTCACCATTCATTGATTAAGAGCGTTTATACCTGCTGAGCTGGCAACGTTGCATTTTTGTTAGTTTTTCTCGATTATTTCATAAAAATTTAATGAATATTAAAAATGTGGTCTGATAAGTATATAAGTTAATGTGTCTACTCCAATAATTATGCGTGATTGACTTTTATTTTCTTTAAAAACGTTAATAAACATTTGTTAATTTTTAAAGAATATAAAAGTCTATCACGAATAATTATTGGAGTAGACACATTAACTTATATATATTAAGAACAGTTCTATCAGACCACATTTTTAATTTTCATTAAATTTTTATGGAATAATCGAGAAAAACGAACAAAAATGCAATGTTGCCAGCTCAGCAGGTATAAACGCTCTTAAATTTATTTGACGGATAAATGTGATGTCATCTCTGTTTGTTTTGTCCGAATAGACGGAGACACCATCACATTTATCTGTCAAATAAAATTTATCATTGAGTGGTGAAACAGGCCCGTAGTCATTATATGGACGACTGGAAAAGGGGGGTCCAAACAATGCCGAACTCTCACCGGCTAGAAAACCTGGACGCGTCCCCAACTGCAGCAGATTTATTTAATTTTTAATTTAATTAAAGTGCTCTCTAAATTCAGGTGGAAAAAGAAATGAAGCGAGCACGCAAAGCTAGAAAGAAGATCAAGAAAAAGGCGAAGGAGTTGCCGAAGATCAATCTCGATGACTATGACATGCCGGAGGATGACGGACAAGCCGATCTGGTGGGCAGTGACGATGACAGTGACGGACATTTGAGTGATTCAGGTTAGTAATTTGAATTGGTACCCTTTGAATTCGAACCAAAAGCTACCTGATCTTATAATTATATTAAACACTAGCTTTTGCCCGCGGGAATTCGGTTATCGCGCGTGCATTTTTCCGGCATAAAAAGTACTCTATGTCACTCTCTGGCCCATAAACTATCTCTATGCCAAAAATCACGTCGATCCGTCGCTCCGTTTCGACGTGAAAGACGGACAAACATACAAACACACACTCGCATTTATAATATTAGTATGGATAATAAAAATAACAAAAAATCAAAAACCTGATTGCCTTAACAAAACTAAAAAGAAAAAAATATGTAACTAATAGTTTCTGGAATCAGACGTTACTTTAATTTAAACCAATACTTTGCTCACGCGCGGCCTTACGATAGCTATATTATGTCTATGTAACAAATGTGTGGCATGTCCTCCGTCTCCACACTGTAAGAGCACACCCAGATCACATAAACCCAACTGTCACCACCACTACCGTCTACGCTGACGCGTTTCGAATCAAGCCAGAGTTCATCATCAGAGCAACACAACCGTTCATGCCACCAGATGTTTACCAGACTCCATCAGTCAGTTTAAAATATCGCAACATGACTGTTAAATGTGACAACCTCATAATCAATTAATCATTGCCACATCATTTCGACTGCAATTTGCAATAGCTTTGATCGCACATTCCAGATGCAGAAGAAGACACCCTAGCACCAATAATAAAATCCTGCCGCCAGCCTCTTTGGGTGCTCCCACTCTTTTCAATGCTGTCATCAGCGAAGCAAGCTAGAGTATTTGAGAATCCGCCGCCCGGCGCGAGACTTTGTATCGTCAGTACTGATGTCGCTGAGACTTCGCTTACTATACCTGGCATCAAATATGTCGTGGATAGCGGAAAGAAGAAGATGCGGTGAGTTTTATTAAATGCATGTAGTCGGTCTCTCTATTCTTCACTAAGTATGTTGTCGTCAACGAAGCAAGCTGGAGTATTTGAACCTCCGCCGCCCTTTGTATCGTCGATATTGATTGTCGCTGAGACTTCAGAAAAGTATTTATTAATAGGTAGTTAATTTGCTGATTTATTAGTATACTTAAACTAAGTACTAATTATTATAAAAAATATATACTTAAACATTTTTATTTGTGGCTGTTGGCACCTAATTGCCTTGGTCTTAGACGAAGATTTTACTTTATGCACTAGATCATAAATACGATTAGGTACGAGAATGAGAGATGGTTCCCACTTGATGTTGGACCCGGATTTTATCGGATGTTAAATGGAAATAGTACCTATGTAAAATAGTGGTATAGTAAACCAATAAAAGCGTGTTAAAAACTTAATTTCCATTGGCGTTTCTAGGGTTATTTTTCAGGGGCGGAGGGGCCTGGCCTGGATTTTTGTGTGATGATATCAGTATTATAGAGTTTCGTTCGGTAGCCCAACATCCTAGGGTGGCCACTAGACCATACTGGGGTAGGCACGGCCTACTCTGCTCCCTTCCCCCATACGCCTATATTAATTTCTACAGCGTATACGACCATTCGACCGGCGCGAGCGCATGGCGCATAGTCTGGACCTCCCAAGCCTCCGCCGAGCAGCGGTCCGGCCGGGCCGGCCGCACGGGTCCGGGCCACGCCTACCGGCTGTACAGCTCCGCGGTGTTCCAGCACGACTGTCCGGCGCACCATCCGCCGGACCTCTGCCGGAGGCCGGTCGATGACTTGGTGTTACAGATGAAGTGCATGGGCATTGATAAGGTAAATAAGTCGCTGAACTAATATGTCATTCATTTTGACGAGTGCGATCTATGTTCTAATTATTTTCTCCTGTTCAATGCCACACCCGGTTTAATATTCACTTTTTGTTTTGCCATTTTCTGTGTCCCACTGCTGGCACAGGCCTCTCCCTCGCACTTCCAACTTTTGTCGGGGGCAGCTAGGTCTTGCCACTCACTGCTGATTGCGTCCAGAGGCCGTATTACCTAAAGTTTCTGACGCTCGCGACAAATGAGAGTTTTTGTATGCGTCACGAGTGCCAGAAACATTAGGCAATACGGCCCCTGGTCGTCCCGCCACCTCGGTTTCGGCCTTATAATAATATTATAGGCAAGGATTAACTTTATAACCCTGTCATATTTTTATAGGTGGTGAACTTCCCATTTCCCACGGCGCCCGATCGTCTGCAGCTTCGTTTGGCAGAGAAAAGACTAGAAGTATTAGGTATTCTAGAGAAGCCCCAAATCAGCAAGAGAAAGGATGATGAAGAGGTTAGTGGGTTTAGGACTTCTAACATTTGTTTGAAATAGTTAGTGTTCTCTAACCCAAAGTAGCTCAAAAAGTTAACATCTAGAATAGGCCAATCTCCTTTACCTTACGGCCTGTAACAAAAAAAAAGAAAGAAAGAAAAACAACATACGCCTGGCCACGCCTACTATCGACAATTCCATTAAAAAACCAATTCCAATTAAAATATATCCAGACCTAAAAGATCTTCTATTGCATCACAAAATTAAGATTAGAATACCTAAATTAAGATTAGAAGTTAAGCAATGTAATTGAACAGAAATAATTTTCAGAGAAATAAACAGTTAATTTTTTTTACAAAAAGTGTTGTGTCGCATGTGGATTATGACGTAATTTTGTATTGAATCAATGAATGAACTAACATAATTTGCATTTTATTTCTTCTAGGTGTTAAAAGTGACTCCGCTTGGCAAGGCGGTGTCAGCGTTTCCGATACTGCCGCGCTACGGGAAAATGCTGGCACTCAGTCACCAACAAAATCTTCTGCCGTACACCATAGCGCTTGTTTCTGCCCTCACTGTACAAGAGGTAAGTCAGTACAATTACAGTTTAAGAGTTAGGGCTACAGTGAATAGGCTTGTACTGAAACGGTGTGATTCATCTTCAACTTCTTCTGTACTCGCCATAAGACACCTTATTGTCTAAAGTGTTTGCAGGCATATTCACATTCGGAATCTTCACTGCATTCACTGTATGACACGGTATAAGATAGCGGTTGAAAGAGATGGTGTATGTGACATTCTCTATTTTATATCGTGACGTATAATAGTTGTGATTGCGAACATGACCGTGCGTTCTTATGGCTATGTAGTAGACAATAAATAAATAATAAATAAATATCATGGGACACCTGACACCAATTGACCTAGTCCCAAACCAAGCAAAGCTTGTACTATGTAATCCCACAAAATAGCCATAAGTAAGTGCTTTGTGTACAGCACCAGGGTACTAGTTTTAAAAACTGGTCTACAAAGAGACAGTTTTTATGTATTTTTTTGATTGGAAAAAAAGAGAAAAATTTTTTTTTTTTTTTTAGGTAGCGCTGCTTTGCATTTTTCTACTTATAACATTTAATTTCATTTCGTTTTGTGTTCAAATACTTTTTTAAAACTTAGACAACTAAACAAAAAAAAGTACACTGTAACAACAAAATAAAATTCCCAGGTGATGTCCGGCAAACCGGACAACTGGCCAGCGACTGGTCACACGCAATTACTGGGCGATCCTGGAGTTCTGCTTCGAGCCGTGGGCGCTGCTGAATATGCTCACGTCAATGGCGAGGAGCAGCTGTTCTGTGCTAAACATGGGATTAGAGAGAAGGTGAGACTTAATCCTTACCTGACCTGATGTGCTAGGATGTCTTCCGAGGAATGTGGTTCTCATGAACCAATAGAATCGCTGCAGCAGCGCAGAGCGAGGATAGCTAAATGAAGCGTTTCTATTGGTGCATGAAAAAACACTATTCGCAACACATCCTTGCACATCCCTGGTGGCAACCCAGCCTAAGCCCAGCAGCAGGTTTGCAGGTGGTAGGACCTTGTGCGAGATCGCCCGGATTGCTACCACCATCTTGCTCGCTAATCCTGCCGTGAAATAGCAGTGCTTGCACTGTTGTGTTTCGGCGTGGAGAGCAAGACAGCCGGTGAAATTACTGGCACTTGAGGTATCCCATCTTAGGCCTTTTGGTTGGCAACGCATCTGCAATCCCCCTGGTGTTGCAGGTGTCTATGGGCGGTGGTAATCTCCTACCATCAGGAGACCCACTTGCTCGTTTGCCAGCCAGTCGAATAAAAAAAAAGCCCGATTTCGCAAGAAAAATTGTGCAAGCTGTATTACCACAAACGATAATTAGATTCATAGAAATCTTTAAAAACTAAGATTAAAATCTCAGTGGAAGATTATTTTTGTTATGTAGTGAAAGAAACAGATATTTTTTTTTACATTCCGATATCGTAAATCAGATGATTTTTCTTGCAGGTCTAAACTGAGCTTTACTCAAACTTGTTAGGCTTATGTTAACTTTTTTTGGCGCAGACAATACAAACATCCATATCGTTACACAGCTCGTGTGTATTATACTGTAGTAAAATATTCGTCTGAGACCAAGGCAACAGGTGCCAACAGCCACGAACGCTTGAACTTAATTAAATAAAGTTATTTTTATTTTTTTAAACTTATGTTCTAAATTAATAAAACTAGACAAATTAAACTTTATTTGCGATGTTGCTACTTCATTTCCTCGCACCTGAAGTGAACAGCAGCTCAAGTTCGTTCATTAACCCGTTTAACCTTCGACTTAACTATCCACCCTCGCATGTGGCTCGGGTAATATGACACGTTTCGTGTACTTGTAATATTTTGTCGACTATAAAGAGATCGTTAGAAATATGTGCACACGACTTTATTGACTTAAAGTTAAGGTCGTGTTTACATATTTTTTTAACTTTAGCCGTATCGGTATCTTTCTGGTTGAGTGTATAATTTACTATTTTTCTCCAGGCCATCAAGGAAATCCGAAAGCTTCGTAAGCAGCTAACCTCCGAGATCAATCTAAGCGTTGCCAATGTGGACGTGACCATAGACCCAAGTATGAAGCCACCTGATGATAATCAGGCGAGATTGCTAAGGCAGCTGCTGCTTAGTGGCTTGGGAGATCAGGTCGGAAGAAAGATAGGCCTCGACGAAGTCAAAGAGGGTAAGGCTGGTGTCTAAAAAAATTAAACTAAAAAAAAGGTTAATTGCAATAAAAAATACACGTACATTTCCCAAAAAATAATTAACTGCTAATCCGTAAATGATAGGTTGTTGTAGTCAATTTTTATAATATTACCTACTTGACTATTTGTATTTAATCGATACAATATAATTTTGATATTTTACTCTGATTAAATATGCATTACTTTACTAGTACTTCGATTACAATATCTGGTAATCTAACTAAACCTTTGCTTCTGTATGCGACGAACTCCGCTCGGTATATGCATGGTATTTTTAAGAATTTCTTACAAATTATTCATTAAAACCAATCGCCACGCCCAAACTCGACGTTATATCCAAAGTCGCTAAAGCTTCAGGTGTACCAAAGTATGCTTCAAGCTATCAAGGGAGAAGGGACAGAGATTTAATGTTGCTATAGCAACCATATAGGTCGCTACAAACAAGGACGTAATAAATGGAATCCATTGTAGGTTCCAAGTGGGTCGAGATTATTCTTTCCTTCATCAATAGTCCCTCTTGGGGCCGCTTGCACGATCTAGGGTTAAAAAGTTAAATTGTTAACATTGTGACAGATCCATACATTTTGACACTTAACCCTGGGTTACCAAATAACTCTGAAGTTATAAATTTTAGTCCGTGCAAGACCACTTTATTGTTTATTTTTCCTTACCAGGCGAAGATAAGCGCAAATTCAAATACGCTTACCTCTGCGGTGACTTAGAAGAACCAGTGCATCTTCACTCGGAGTCCATACTCCGGCGCACCATCCCCCAGTGGGTGGTGTACCAGGAGTTGTACGAGACCGGCGGGGAGGGGCGCCGGAAGATGGTCATGAGGAACGTGACTGCTATAGAGCCTGAGTGGCTCCCAAGCTATGTGCCTCAGCTGTGTCACTTGGGTATGTCACTACGTTTACACTAGCTTCGAACCTCGTCTGGTATCTCGCACGGTACCCGATGGGAACAGAGTTTTTGTTTACTCGCTCATGGTAGGATCGCGTTCATCATAAAGTCCTTTGATTCATGCTCTAAAAACCGCTCCCGAAGTAACTGTGGCGAGCGGCGAGATGATGCGCGAAGTGAGTCGCGAATGCACATGTCAATGTTACACACACTTCTCGTGACTCGTGCCGTCACTCGCACACGAGTAAGGGTCTCCCCATATCTATCCACGCGGAATGAGGGCTATCGTTTTTTGTCTTTCTAGATGGCGCCACTGTTGCGTGAGGTTTTAAGTGTGGCTTTCAAAGTCTGTTATTACGGGCGTGAAAACAAAAATAAGATTAAAATCATATTGAATACACCTTAAAACCGTACCATAAAAATATTGAGCAACCACAGTGTTGCGTAGTCCCGTTTTGTTCGGAAAAAAAGGGAGGACAAAAGTTTCCGAAAGACAAAACTGTCTCAAAACACAGACATTCATTGCCCCGTAACGCATAATTGCCATAATTAATTTCAGGTAATGCAAAATATTCACAAAATTATTCTAATTATAAATAAACCCACGTAGCTCGCCCAAATACTATGAGATTTGACATTTCAGAGACCTCACGCTACACTAGCGCCTCTAGCGGCGAATTCATACGCGATAGCCCTCATTGGCTTAAGCCGACCAAAAAACGCTTTATGTGAAAGTGAATGAAAAAGGCGTCTTCCCGTCGGTAAACGTCGTTTCACGTCGGCCGAGCCGATCGACGTCTTTTTCGCTCTTATTGCGTGGACGTAAAGAGTTTTTTGATCGGCTAAAGCCGATTCCGCGTCGATAGGTTTGGGGAGACCCTAAATGGCTATTAGATTAGCCCACTATACATACACATGAATAGTGACGCTACCGTAACGGGCTGTAAAAACAAAAACAAAAAGCGGGAAATGAAAAAAAACCGTAGTTTGACAGTGAAAACATATGTCACACTGATGTAGCTGTCTTTCTCGCGCGAATGCATAGTAGCAAGGTTGTATCATCGAATAATGTTGAGAACTCCTCTTAACCAGGTGACCCTCTCACGGAGCCCGCTCCCAGGTTCGACGAGAAAACTGGTCGCGTGAAGTGCCACTACAAGGGTACATTCGGAAAAGCGGGATGGGAGCTGCCCGTTGTGGAGATAGACTTCCCAGACAAGATCGAAAAGTACAGGTAAATACCGGTCAATTGCGGGTCAGAGTCGCTCAACCGAGGGTTTCGAACAAGGGTTTCGTATCATACTGTCCCTCTTACTCCCGTATTAAATAATATGAGCGCCAGGACGGTAAGACACGAAGTTCGAATTTTGCACTTCGCAGTATAGCCAGGTACAGTACAATCAGAATATTGCCTAACGTCGCTTGGGACTCGTTGGTTTATTTTCGTTTTCCTGAAGATTCATTATGAAAAAGAAAGAGAAAACCAATCTTCTGTTCCGAACGACATTAACAAACTTTAGCAAACTAGTTTAATTGTACATATTACTATCTATAAATATTCAGTTTTAGCAGAGCCCTTCTCCTAAGCAAAATGTACGCAGTGTGGGGTCGTTTTAGATGGTTTTTTGACATAGACAGTCAGACATAAATAATTATGATTTTCGGACTTTTCTTATTGATTGTGTTATAAGAGCTGCCTTCATACAAAATTTCAAGTTGGACAGGCGAAAGTACCATAGAAAAATCGGTTAAGGCAATTTGTATGGAAACACCTGTTTTATATAATGACCTTAATTTATGATTGCGTTGGCTGACATAGAAGTTTGATTTTTTCCTGAGTATTTGATATTAATTTCTGCTTGATACCTCTTGATATCTGAGACAAAGGGTCTTGATTGACTGAGGGATGGATAAAAAGTGATCCTTTAAGCGTTCCGTTTTTGCCAACTGAGATACGAAACCTTGAATAAGTGCCGAAAAAGTAGAGATAAATAGATAGTCACTTTAGTTTTAAATTACACCCATGTGCCCATGTAAAGCCGGGCCGATTACTTGTTAGAATTCGTTGTTCGATACATGTTAGTTTTGCGTGGTTTACGAGGAGTCAGCGGATATACACACAGACAGACGCGGCAAGCGACTTTATACCAAGTCAATAAACATGGGATAGATATAGAATTATAGTTATTCGAATCCTTTGTTTCTAGATGGTTCGCCCGTTTCCTCCTAGAGGGTACTGTCATACCGAAGCTTCGGAAGTACTCCGGTTCCCTGCTGTCGCCACCATCGACCATGGTCAAGAGTTGGTCCAAGCTCCAGCCCCGCACCGAGATATTGTTGAAGGGTCTCATCGCTAAGCGAGTGGGCAGTAAACCTGAACTCTTGGATGCGTGGAGTGAACAATCGAACTGTAAGTAATCACCAGCAAAATGAGGGTTTCTATGACATGCTAGATGGCGTTAGTGTCGTGAGAATTTTTGCCAACCCTAGTACACAGATTCGCGGTACATTTGTGATCAAATTGCGGGACTTGGCTATAAAACGCGGGACTCCTTCACACGTGCCCTTAGTGTAAGTTTTCGGTTACAAAATACGTCTCGATCGCGTTCGTGTTAAAATCTCAATTTGTATGCAAACACGAACAGCGCCTCTAGCGGAACGTTTGCGATTTTAAAAATTGAGATTTTAACGTGAACGCGATCGAGACGTATTTTGTAACCGAAAACTTACACTAAGTGTACCGACTGGGTAAGGTATTTTAGCCGTCGACGTACTGAATGACATTAAAAACTAAACCAGGAACCACTTGTATATCTAATCTTAATTTTTTGAATCGTGTGCTTTGTTTCTACACAGTAGAAATTAAACGCCAAAAAAGAATAGAATAGAAACGTTTATTCGCTAATTCGCAAATTACATAAGTACACAAAATAAAACAAGTATAAAATAAATAATTTATTGAATCAGGCGTTACTTTGCGGAGGTCCATATCAATGAACTAAAATAATTTCCTTGCTCACCCACTTCACATTAAATTCACTTGTCATTAAATATTAATGACAAAAAACATTTTTCATGTATAGCTAAATATACAAACGTACAGTCTGACTAGAATGTTAAAATCGCTCAGGACTCTGGTCAGTTTTCCTCATTATTCTGAAGATTCAAATGAGAAAGAAAAAAACACGATTTTTTTGTTCCGAGTTTCGAACGGCATTAGCAAACTAGTACAGTCGGTGCCCTAACATAAGTATCCACTTTTCTATGCAACTAGTATGAAAAATTGGAAACATAATTTAGGGAATCCTGCATACTTGTATACGCGTACGCTTAAACATATAATAATTGTAATTTATAACGTTTTAAGCATTCCCTGGAAACGTGAAAACGTTATCTCTCAAATCTACCACAGTAGAAACAAAAGTCACGGTACCGCATTAAAATAACGATCTAATTACTCTTTTATATCTACAACAATGAGTGATTTTCATTTGTTTATGTTTTTAATACTACTATTGTCAAAACGCCCTGGCCACAAATACGCGCGATAAGTGGCAAGCGGATCGTTCTTTGTTCATTACTTGTTTGGGACGTACGACGCACAGTGGTTACATCGCAGAACACGCAATGGATATAGAAAACCTTTGTCGTCCATTCAGTCGTGCGACGTCATGGTCACGGTTTTCAAAATTTACAACACACTTACATTGACCGGCAATAACATCAAACAGGATAAAATATTTCACTCGTCTTCATTTGTATAGCTATTAGACCGTCTAGATGTTTTTGAGTGCTTTATTCTAGCTGATATTATTGTGTACTCACTCCGTTATTCGGCTCTCTTGCATGTCATTATCACTACACTGCATAAGGTACCGACGCTAAAAAGTCGCCAGATAAAAAAAAACTTTTAACTTACGGATCCGTGTCAGATTATATAAAGTTTGAAAATGAAGGACAAAATATACATATAATGGCAAATAAGATATAATGAAATTATGTCAGAGTTTTAAATTTTACAGGATTATTATAAAATAAACATAACGTAACGTAAACCTGACCACGAAGCTTCCACTTCAGTTCCGGGTTCGATCCCCGGTCGGGGCTGATATTTGTACAATACATTAACTCTATTGTACACCAGAAATAGTAAGCGATACAGAAAACAGGTACACAGAGAGAAAATTACAATGTAAGCAATAGGCGGCCTTATCCTAGCTTGTACGAAAAATACGGATGTTGGACATTTGATATGTATTTTTCAGTAGGTAGGTACATTATTGATTGGTAGTGAATACATATTTTTGCAGGTGGTAGGACCTTGTGCAAGGTCCGCCCGTATGGTTACCACCATCTTGCTCGCTAATCCTGCCGTGAAGCAGCTGTGCTTGCACTGTTGTGTTTCGGCGTGGAGAGTAAGACAGCCGGTGAAATTACTGACACTTGAGGTACCCCATCTTAGGCCTCTAGGTTGGCAACGCATCTGTAAAACCCCTGGTGTTGTAGATGTTTATGGGCGGTGGTGATCTCTTACCATCTGGAGACCCACTTGCTCGTTTTCCACCCAGTCGAATAAAAAAAAATGTATATATTTATCTGTAATGTAAGTATATTCGTTGCCTCTAGTATCCATATTACAAGCTTTGATTAGTTTGGGACTATGCCAATTGGTGTCAATTGTCCCAAGATATTTATTTACCTAACGTAAATCTGTAGATAACACGACCAAAAAAGTTCGTCTAAATAATAGTTTCACTAAAAATTATGTTATATGAAGTAAACATTATGCATTTCGTTCATTATACTTTTCAATCTTTATGTATTTTGATTGGTTCCTATATTTTCGTTTGTTTCAGATTTACTCGACGAATATTTAAAATGGTTGCCAGAATCGGCGCACAACGAGGTAACATTGAATTGGCCACCTCTTAAACCATAATCTTGTACGTAAAAAATAATTCTGTTAATAAAATGTATCATATTATAATTGTGTAGTTTCATTTATTTTGGGTGAAGAAATATTATTTTACATACATAATTTTATAAACTCAAATAATAACAATATATTTTTTATAAATATAATAGATGCATTATGTGTGAAATCAAATTTGAAATCGACCATGTGCTGTACGATTAAGGAAAATATCGCGAGGAATCCTGCACACACAAATATGCAATTTGAAATACTCACTGGGACCGTGTGTGTAAATACGGCCCAAGCCCTCTCATTTTAAGAGAAGCCCTGTGGCCTGTAGTGGGGCGTTTATATATCAAATTCCCGATCAATTGAATCAGTTTAAAATAAAAAATAAATAAAAATGGCAAAGATTAAATGAAATTAATATTAATTAATAATCCATACTAATATTTATAAATGCGAAAGTGTGTGTGTTTGTATGTTTGTCCGTCTTTCACGTCGAAACGGAGCGACGGATCGACGTGATTTTTGGCACAGAAATAGTTTATGGGCCAGAGAGTGACATACCTAGACTGCTTTTTTCCCAGAAAAAAGCACAGCTCCCGAGGGAACAGCGCGCAATAACCGAATCCCACGCGGGCGTAGCCGCGGGCAAAAGCTAGTAGTTAACTCATCCCAGCCTATATACGTCCCACTGCTGGGCGCAGGCCTCCTCTCAGAACAAGAGGGCTTGGGCCATAGTTCCCACGCGGGCCCAGTGCGGATTGGGAACATCACACACAGCATTGAATTGCTTCGCAGATTTGTGCAGGTTTCCTCACGATGTTTTCCTTCACCGCAAAGCTCGTGGTAAATTTCAAATGTAATTCCGCACATGAATTTCGAAAAACTCAGAGGGGCGAGCCGGGGTTTGAACCCACGACCGTCTGCTTGAGAGGCGATAGGTCAAACCACTAAGCCACCACGGCTATACTAAGCCACCACGGCTATACAAGCCACCACGGCTATATTTCAAGCA
>NC_133480.1:7442723-7627144 GCF_025370935.1 Choristoneura fumiferana
AGGATTATATATTTAATAGGTACTAAATTTCAAGTCGATGCCATTAACTGTTGAAGGTTCCGTCCTGCGGAGACGATGCTAGCCGGACTACCAGGATGCCACTACCAGATTATTGTATTGTCACTCAATTTACATAAAGTATTGCCAAATCTCAAGACAATCCGGCTACTGGCAAGTTGGTTGAATTTAACTTGCAAGGTTTGAACCACACATTACATACATACATACATACATACATTACATTGCAAGTTAAATAAAGCTTGCAAAAATACTGACTGAATGTGTGTGTGTGTGTGTGTGTGTGATTCGATGACAGACAGCGCACCACCTATAAACTAGCTACTGGCTGGAATCAATAATAATAAGTATACAAAATGTAACAAGATTTTGTATTTTGTTGCTGACTGCACATTTTGTTTCGCTGACTGAACCTACTTTACATTGTCATCCAAACTGGGTACGTCTATGTACCACGTTTCAAATCGATACACTAAATGTTGAACCACTAAATTTAATAAGGTTTGGTAAAAATTTCATTTTTAATCACAGTTTTTTTTTTTATAACTGTCCTTTTTGTTGACAGTACTTGCATTGTCACACAAAAAACATTTGCATACCAAATTTCAAGTCGATGCTATTAACCGTTGAAGAGTTCCGTCCTGCGGAGACGATCCTGGTCGGACTACCAGGATGTCACTACCAGATTATTGTATTGTCACGCAAATTACATAATCATTCCAAATTTCAAGTCAATCTGACTACTGGAAGTTGGTCAAATTATACTTGCAAGATTTGACTACAGACAGACAGACAGATAGACAGACAACGGGACAGGTGAAACTAAATAAAAGCTTGTTATAAAAAAATACACACTTCATCCGAAAATCCTATACCTATAATGTTAATTGCTATGATCATGGTTTACCGGTATTATAAAAATCTTACAAAGCGTAGGTACACTTTTAGTAAAAAAACACTCAATTTTATAGTATTAAAAAAATGTGTTGCGACTATACCTGTGTCAGATTTCACAGCATATCCTATGCTGTAAGGATTATATTGTAGTCCTTTTAGCGCCTTAGATATTTCCTCCTCCAGACAATAAACTTGTTTGTTTTTTGGAAAACTGTGGCTCTGTCCATTGGAGGTCAATTTTGCCATTGTCTTGAAGGTTTTACCGTTGTACGGTAAAAAAAATCTAGGAAACGAAATATGAGACAGCGCGATTCTTCTACATTAAAATTATTGAACTGAAGACGACAATAAATTTAAAAATTACTGACATACAAATAAATGTGACTAGTGGTGATAGTCTGGATGACATTTCCATGACATTATATTTTTAATTATCTAACCAGCCAGTACTTCATTCTAAGTTTCTTTAAAACCTCTTTCATTCAGCCTATTTTGTTATGATTGCTAGACGAATATTACAACCGATATAACCTAATGCTTTCGTTGTTAGTGTCTTTTTTAGCGACTTTTTTTCTTTTTTAGTACAATTTTTTTTAGGGAACGTGCCAACGGAACCCTATTGGTGAGACTCCGCTGTCTGTCTGTCCGTCCATCTGTTACATCCCAGCCTCCTCTCAGAACAAGAGGGCTTGGGCCATAGTTCCCACGCGGGCCCAGTGCGGATTGGGAACTTCACTTCACACGCTTTTGCAGGTGGTAGGACCTTGTGCAAGGTCCGCCCGGATTGCTACCACCACCTTGCTCGCTAATCCTGCCGTGAAGCAGCAGTGCTTGCACTGTTGTGTTTCGGCGTGGAGAGTAAGACAGCCGGTGAAATTACTGGCACTTGAGGTATCCCATCTTAGGCCTCTAGGTTGGCAACGCATCTGCAATTCCCCTGGTTTGCAAATGTTTATGGGCGGTGGTGATCTCTTACCATCAGGAGACCCACATGCTCGTTTGCCATCCAGTCGTATAAAAAAAAAACGCACCATTGAATTGCTTCGCAGGTTTGTGCAGGTTTCCTCACGAAAGCAGTGCAGGGTTCGACTGTTACAGGGCTCTATCTCTTGAGTCGTAATAGTCAGACACTTGAAATTTTCACAGATTATGTATTACAAATACTAAAAACAGAATAAAATAATTATTTAAAGGGGGCTCCCATACACCAAATGACTCGCATTTGGCCGGTTTTTTGTGATAGGGTACCAAGGAATTCCAAAAAATATATACTTATATGACCGCGGCATGGCGCTAGCGTCTACGCAAAATGTATGCAAAATATTTAGTTACATTTTACAACACGTGTGATATTTTGCCCGAGAACTATGAAAGTTTATCTAAGTTCAGGACTGCCAATGAAAGTAAATAACGCTAGGCTAGGTATTTTATCCTAACACCCGGTTTTTACTTACATACAGCCAAACCATTCAAATTTTGACCCGCTAAGTGAAATTGTAACAAACAAATTACACTACGCTTTTGTTGCGATACGCCATTATTTTACAAGCTTTTTATTAATTAATAATAAGTATAGAACATTCTTGTTTGTTGACCCAAATGGTGGAACCGATGCAGATGTCGAAGCGCGCATAAACAGGGCTCGTGCCGCATATGCACAACTCAAACCGGTCTGGACGTCCCACGTAATAACACGGCGCACAAAATCAGAGTTTTCAACTCAAATGTCAAATCGGTTCTCCTGTACGGGTGTGAGACCTGGCTCGTCAAGAAAGCAATCACCAGTAAACTCCAGGTTTTTGTGAACAAGTGTTTGCGTCGCATATTAGGAGTTTATTGGCCACGAACCATTACAAACACTAGACTGTGGGAGTTGACGAGCCAGAAGCCAATTGATAAGGAGATCCTATTGAGGAAGTGGCGCTGGATCGGACACGTGTTGCGGAGAACCGATGCTCATCTCGCCAAGCAAGCGCTGGAGTGGCAAGCTGCTGGTAGTAGGAGGCCAGGCCGACCCCGAATCACCTGGAGACGATCGGTTGAGAAGGAGATCTCCCTAATTGGGTACCATTGGCGAGACCTAGAAGCCACAGCACAGGACCGTGACGCATGGAAGTCCCTACTGCGAGCCCTATGTCCCTGCTGAGGGACTACAGGAATTCATCATCATCATCATCATCATAGAACATTCTTGAAGGCATCTAGTTGTTCAAGCAAGTTTTCATGTGGTAGAGCCTTACTGTAACCACTTGCTGACTGCAGTACAAATGGGCCGGCTCGACCGGAGTAGTACCAACCTCCATCTGAATACCGGCGTGAAATAGTACCTTTGCCCAACTCCCCTCCCCCCTTTTATCCTGCCCCCATACCGCCCAATTTAGCCCCCCCCCTCCTCCCTTTTAGGCCGGCCACGCACCCGCAGTCCTAATAATGCTGTAGGTGACCAAGGGCGGCGGTGATCACTTACCATTAGGTGACCCGCATGCTAGTTTGCCAGCTATTTGATAAAAAGAGTAGATTGATGACCTCAAGAAAAAACATTACTTTCTTTGGTTTGACCTGACTTAAAAATACTGAATTTCATGGTTAATTGCACTTTATCGAAATGCTATTACTTATTCTTTGTAAATAAACATAAAAAAGTAAAAAAAAAAAAGAAAAAGAATCATTATGCGTCATCGAGTTTCGAACTCCTTCTCTTACTACATACTTCTAAGAATTGGTACCACTGAGCCAAACTAGGTGGTCACGTGACCGCCCGAAATAGTCAATACCTTTTTACAACAGATTATATTTGACATTAGCTACTCACACCACAGTAAAATGGATCAAAATTTACTGCATCATACTGAAATTTAGGTATTATAGATCCTCTCCATTTTGTGATTTGCGACAACAATATGCCCATAACTAACTATCCTCAAAAAATCGCGTCGAAATAACGTCTGTGGAAGAAATATTGATGTACCAAAGTTTGTATGGAAGACGACGCACCTTAAGCAATGTAATTGAACAGAAATAATTTTCAGAGAAATAAACAGTTAATTTTTTTTACAAAAAGTGTTGTGTCGCATGTGGATTATGACGTAATTTTGTATTGAATCAATGAATGAACTAACATAATTTGCATTTTATTTCTTCTAGGTGTTAAAAGTGACTCCGCTTGGCAAGGCGGTGTCAGCGTTTCCGATACTGCCGCGCTACGGGAAAATGCTGGCACTCAGTCACCAACAAAATCTTCTGCCGTACACCATAGCGCTTGTTTCTGCCCTCACTGTACAAGAGGTAAGTCAGTACAATTACAATTTAAGAGTTAGGGCTACAGCTTTTACTGAAACGGTGTGATTCATCTTCAACTTCTTCTGTACTCGCCATAAGACACCTTATTGTCTAAAGTGTTTGCAGGCATATTCACATTCGGAATCTTCACTGCATTCACTGTATGACACGGTATAAGATAGCGGTTGAAAGAGATGGTGTATGTGACATTCTCTATCTTATATCGTGACGTATAATAGTTGTGATTGCGAACATGACCGTGCGTTCTTATGGCTATGTAGTAGACAATAAATAAATAATAAATAAATATCATGGGACACCTGACACCAATTGACCTAGTCCCAAACCAAGCAAAGCTTGTACTATGTAATCCCACAAAATAGCCATAAGTAAGTGCTTTGTGTACAGCACCAGGGTACTAGTTTTAAAAACTGGTCTACAAAGAGACAGTTTTTATGTATTTTTTTGATTGGAAAAAAAGAGCAAAAAATTTTTTTTTTTTTTAGGTAGCGCTGCTTTGCATTTTTCTACTTATAACATTTAATTTCATTTCGTTTTGTGTTCAAATACTTTTTTAAAACTTAGACAACTGCGTTGTTCATGACGGGGACTGTATTTGCTTCCTGACGGAACCATTATTGGCCTTAGGTTAATATTTATCACCTCACTAAATTTATTTCTTGTTTTTTCACAGCAGATTTTTTTTGTTGCTTAATTGATCACTTTCCGAAAAAAGTACACTGTAACAACAAAATAAAATTCCCAGGTGATGTCCGGCAAACCGGACAACTGGCCAGCGACTGGTCACACGCAATTACTGGGCGATCCTGGAGTTCTGCTTCGAGCCGTGGGCGCTGCTGAATATGCTCACGTCAATGGCGAGGAGCAGCTGTTCTGTGCTAAACATGGGATTAGAGAGAAGGTGAGACTTAATCCTTACCTGACCTGATGTGCTAGGATGTCTTCCGAGGAATGTGGTTCTCATGAACCAATAGAAACGCTGCAGCAGAGGTATTATAAGTATTTTGTACTGCTTTATGGTGTGCAATAAAGAATATTTGTATTGTATTGGTGTTGCAGGTGTCTATGGGCGGTGGTAATCTCCTCGATTTCGAAACGATAATTAGATTCATAGAAATCTTTAAAAACTAAGATTAAAATCTCAGTGGAAGATTATTTTTGTTATGTAGTGAAAGAAACAGATATTTTTTTTTACATTCCGATATCGTAAATCAGATGATTTTTCTTGCAGGTCTAAACTGAGCTTTACTCAAGCTTGTTAAGCTTATGTGAACTTTTTTTGGCGCAGACAAAACAAACATCCATATCGTTACACAGCTCGTGTGTATTATACTGTAGTAAAATATTCGTCTGAGACCAAGGCAACATGTGCCAACAGCCACGAGCGCTTGAACTTAATTAAATAAAGTTCTTTCATTTTTTAAAACGTATGATCTAAATTAATAAAACTAGACAAATTAAACTTTATTTGCCATGTTGCTACTTCATTTCCTCGCACCTGAAGTGAACAGCAGCTCAAGTTCGTTCATTAACGTTAAACGTTACCTTCGACTTAACTATCCACCCTCGCATGTGGCTCGGGTAATATGACACGTTTCGTGTACTTGTAATGTTTAGTCAACTATAAAAAGATCGCTAAAAATTGCACACGCCTTTATTGTTTTAAAGGGGTCCATATTGACTCGCATAAAATCGATCCTCCGATTTTTTTTCCTGCTACCGATTTGTAGCCAGAATCATCACTGTTCCGAATTTTTTACTTCATAATTTTATTTGTCATAAATTTGTACTACTATCAACTGAGGTCATAATGGTCACTTATCAGAATATCGTAATTCATAACGTTGTCACTAAGATATGTTTGTACTCATAATGCTGGTTTTCATATTTCTTTCATTCATAATCATCAATTTCAATAAACTTGTTAATCATAACATTTAAACATCGATACAGTTTTTTTACGTTAATTTAACGTTAATGCGATGTTGGAACTGGAGCGAAAGTTTTTATATATTATTATCAATATGGAGGAGACATAAACGAATATAAATAGGCCCAGATGATGATATTGATGAGATTATTTACTTAAATTGTGATTATCCTACTTTACTAGTGGCAGTTTGTTTCTGTAGTGGTCGCAGTTCTAACCTAACCTAACCTATATTAATGGCAGTAGTTTGGTTCTGTAGTGGTCGCAGTTCTAACCTAACCTAACCTACTTTACTGGTAGCAGTATGGTTTTGAGGGGGTTGCAGTTTTAACTTAACCTAACCTACATTTCTGACATCTACTAAAACTTATAAGACGATTGAGGGTAAAATTTATGTAAAATTGATTTGCTGACGAATTGTTTTTTCTTTGTTACTTACGTCTATTGTGGTTAAATAATGTCTACAGTAATAACATCCAACAGATGGTGATTGCTTCGCCCATTGTTGGCATTGTCATCAAAGTACTTATTTTATCACATTTTTTTTCACTAAACGAAAGCAACGCAGGCCATAAACTGTATGACAGTGAAGTTTATAGCTACAAATAAGTCTGCTTTAAAAGTATATGATAATGGAGTTTTATGAGTGCAAAACAATATGCTTAAAAAAAGTATGACAAAAAAAAGGAGTACAAGAGATATTTATGACAACTGCCATTATGGTTTTAAATGTTTCGGAGTTATGATCGGTAGTAATAGTGACTAAGTATTAATAGTGAGTATTATGACAGAAAATTGTATGACAAACATTTTCGGAGTTCCAATAATCGGGGTTGAAAAATTATGCCAACTTTGGCGCACCCGTTTTAAAGTTAAGGTCGTGTTTACATATATTTTTAACTTTAGCCGTATCGGTCGGTATCTTTCTGGTTGAGTGTATAATTTACTATTTTTCTCCAGGCCATCAAGGAAATCCGAAAGCTTCGTAAGCAGCTAACCTCCGAGATCAATCTAAGCGTTGCCAATGTGGACGTGACCATAGACCCAAGTATGAAGCCACCTGATGATAATCAGGCGAGATTGCTAAGGCAGCTGCTGCTTAGTGGCTTGGGAGATCAGGTCGGAAGAAAGATAGGCCTCGACGAAGTCAAAGAGGGTAAGGCTGGTGTCTAAAAAAATGTAACTAAAAATAAAAAATACACGTACATTTCACAAAAAAATAATTAACTGCTAATCCTTAAATGATAGGATTGTTGCAGTCAATGTTTATAATATTACCTACTTGACTATTTGGAATTAATCGATAAAAAGAAATCATTTATTCGTGACAAAGTAGCGTAGCATAACAAAAAGATATTAGAAAATTAAGAAAATTGTATGTCACGAAATGGTCCCGAATCAGCAAAAATTGCCGGTCTTGCGAACGGCGCTGTGAATTTTGATATTTTACTCTGATTAAATATGCATTACTTTACTAGTACGTCGATTAGAATATCTGGTAGTCTAACTGACCTTTGCTTCTTTATGCGACCATGCATGGTATTTTTAAGAATTTGTTACAAATTATCCATTAAAACAAACTCGACGTTATATCCAAAGTCGCTATAGCTTCAGGTGTACCAAAGTATGCTTCAAGCTATCAAGGGAGAAGGGACAGAGATTTAATGTTGCTATAGCAACCATATAGGTCGCTACAAACAAGGACGTAATAAATGGAATCCATTGTAGGTTCCAAGTGGGCCGAGATTATTTTTTCCTTCATCAATAGTCCCTCTTAGGGCCGCTTGCACGATCTAGGGTTAAAAAGTTAAATTGTTAACATTGTGACAGATCCATACATTTTGACACTTAACCCTGGGTTACCAAATAACTCTGAAGTTATAAATTTTAGTCCGTGCAAGACCACTTTATTGTTTATTTTTCCTTACCAGGCGAAGATAAGCGCAAATTCAAATACGCTTACCTCTGCGGTGACTTAGAAGAACCAGTGCATCTTCACTCGGAGTCCATACTCCGGCGCACCATCCCCCAGTGGGTGGTGTACCAGGAGTTGTACGAGACCGGCGGGGAGGGGCGCCGGAAGATGGTCATGAGGAACGTGACTGCTATAGAGCCTGAGTGGCTCCCAAGCTATGTGCCTCAGCTGTGTCACTTGGGTATGTCACTACGTTTACACTAGCTTCGAACCTCGTCTGGTATCTCGCACGGTACCCGATGGGAACAGAGTTTTTGTTTACTCGCTCATGGTAGGATCGCGTTCATCATAAAGTCCTTTGATTCATGCTCTAAAAACCGCTCCCGAAGTAACTGTGGCGAGCGGCGAGATGATGCGCGAAGTGAGTCGCGAATGCACATGTCAATGTTACACACACTTCTCGTGACTTGTGTCGTCACTCGCACACGAGTAAGGGTCTCCCCATATCTATCCACGCGGAATTGGCTTAAGCCGACCAAAAAACGCTTTATGTGAAAGTGAATGAAAAAGGCGTCTTCCCGTCGGTAAACGTCGTTTCACGTCGGCCGAGCCGATCGACGTCTTTTTCGCTCTTATTGCGTGGACGTAAAGAGTTTTTTGATCGGCTAAAGCCGATTCCGCGTCGATAGGTTTGGGGAGACCCTAAATGGCTATTAGATTAGCCCACTATACATACACATGAATAGTGACGCTACCGTAACGGGCTGTAAAAACAAAAACAAAAAGCGGGAAATGAAAAAAAACCGTAGTTTGACAGTGAAAACATATGTCACACTGATGTAGCTGTCTTTCTCGCGCGAATGCATAGTAGCAAGGTTGTATCATCGAATAATGTTGAGAACTCCTCTTAACCAGGTGACCCTCTCACGGAACCCGCTCCCAGGTTCGACGAGAAAACTGGTCGCGTGAAGTGCCACTACAAGGGTACATTCGGAAAAGCGGGATGGGAGCTGCCCGTTGTGGAGATAGACTTCCCAGACAAGATCGAAAAGTACAGGTAAAAACCGGTCAATGAGGGCTATCGTTTTTTGTCTCACTAGATGGCGCACTGTTGCGTGAGGTTATTAAGTATGGTTTTGAAAGTCTGTTATTATGGGCGTGAAAACAAAGTTTAGATTAAAATCATATTTAATACACCTTAAAACCGTACCATAAAAATATCGAGCATGCCACAGTGTTGCATAGTCCCCGTTTTGTTCGGAAAAAAGGGAGGACAAAGGTTTCCGAAAGACAAAACTGTCTCAAAACACAGACATTCATTGGCCCGGAACGCATATTTGCCATAATTAATTTCAGATATTGCAAAATATTCACAAAATTATTCTAATTATAAGTAAACCCGCGTAGCTCACCCAAAAACTATGAGATTTGACATTTCGGAGACCTCACGCCACGGTACACTAGCGCCTCTAGCGGCGAATTCATACGCGATAGCCCTCATTGCGGGTCAGACTCGCTCAACCGAGGGTTTCGAACAAGGGTTTCGTATCATACTGTCCCTCTTACTCCCGTATTAAATAATATGAGCGCCAGCCGGACGGCAAGACAAAGTACGAATTTTGCACTTCGCAGTATAGCCAGGTACAGTACAATCAGAATATTGCCTAACGTCGCTTGGGACTCGTTGGTTTATTTTTCGTTTTCCTGAAGATTCATTATGAAAAAGAAAGAGAAAACCAATCTTCTGTTCCGAACGACATTAACAAACTTTAGTAAACTAGTTTAATTGTACATATTACTATCTATAAATATTCAGTTTTTGCAGAGCCCTTCTCCTAAGCAAAATGTACGCAGTGTGTGGTCGTTTTAGATGGTTTTTTGACATAGACAGTCAGACATAAATAATTATGATTTTCGGACTTTTCTTATTGATTGTGTTATAAGAGCTGCCTTCACACAAAATTTCAAGTTGTACAGGCGAAAGTACCATAGAAAAATCGGTTAAGGCAATTTGTATGGAAACACCTGTTTTATATAATGACCTTAATTTATGATTGCGTTGGCTGACTTAGAAGTTTGATTTTTTCCTGAGTATTTGATATTAATTTCTGCTTGATACCTCTTGATATCTGAGACAAAGGGTCTTGATTGACTGAGGGATGGATAAAAAGTGATCCTTTAAGCGTTCCGTTTTTGCCAACTGATATATGAAACCTTGAATAAGTGCCGAAAAAGTAGAGATAAATAGATATTTACTTTAGTTATTACACCCAAGTAAAGCCCGGCCGATTAGTTGTTACAATTCGTTGTTCGACACATGTTAGTTTTGCGTGGTTTACGAGGAGTCAGCGGATATACACACAGACAGACGCGGCAAGCGACTTTATACCAAGTCAATAAACATGGGATAGATATAGAATTATAGAATTATTCGAATCCTTTGTTTCTAGATGGTTCGCCCGTTTCCTCCTAGAGGGTACTGTCATACCGAAGCTTCGGAAGTACTCCGGTTCCCTGCTGTCGCCACCATCGACCATGGTCAAGAGTTGGTCCAAGCTCCAGCCCCGCACCGAGATATTGTTGAAGGGTCTCATCGCTAAGCGAGTGGGCAGTAAACCTGAACTCTTGGATGCGTGGAGTGAACAATCGAACTGTAAGTAATCACCAGCAAAATGAGGGTTTCTATGACATGCTAGAAGGCGTTAGTGTCGTGAGAATTTTTGCCAACCCTAGTACACAGATTCGCGGTACATTTGTGATCAAATTGCGGGACTTGGCTATAAAACGCGGGACTCCTTCACACGTGCCCTTAGTGTAAGTTTTCGGTTACAAAATACGTCTCGATCGCGTTCGTGTTAAAATCTCAATTTGTATGCAAACACGAACAGCGCCTCTGGCGGAACGTTTGCGATGTTCGTGTTTCCATACAAATTGAGATTTTAACACAAACGCGATCGAGACGTATTTTGTAACCGAAAACTTACACTAAGGGTACCGGTCTAACTGGGTCAGGTATTTTAGCCGTCGACGTACTGAATGACATTAAAAACTAAACCAGGAACCACTTGTACATCTAATCTTAATTTTTTGAATCGTGTGCTTTGTTTCTACACAGTAGAAATTAAACGCCAAAAAACATTTTTCATGTATAGCTAAATATACAAACGTACAGTCTGACTAGAATGTTAAAATCGCTCAGGACTCTGGTCAGTTTTCCTCATTATTCTGAAGATTCAAAATGAGAAAGAAAAAGACACGATTTTTTGTTTCGAGTTTCGAACGGCATTAGCAAACTAGTACAGTCGGTGCCCTAACATAAGTATCCACTTTTCTATGCAACTAGTATGAAAAATTGGAAACATAATTTAGGGAATCCTGCATACTTGTATACGCGTACGCTTAAACATATAATAATTGTAATTTTAACGTTTTAAGCATTCCCTGGAAACGTGAAAACGTTATCTCTCAAATCTACCACAGTAGAAACAAAAGTCACGGTACCGCATTAAAATAACGATCTAATTACTCTTTTATATCTACAACAATGAGTGATTTTCATTTGTTTATGTTTTTAATACTACTATTGTCAAAACGCCCTGGCCACAAATACGCGCGATAAGTGGCAAGCGGATCGTTCTTTGTTCATTACTTGTTCGGGACGTACGACGCACAGTGGTTACATCGCAGAACACGCAATGGATATAGAAAACCTTTGTCGTGCATTCAGTCGTGCGACGTCATGGTCACGGTTTTCAAAATTTACAACACACTTACATTGACCGGCAATAACATCAAACAGGATAAAATATTTAACTCGACTTCATTTGTATAGCTATTAGAGCGTCTAGATGTTTTTGAGTGCTTTATTCTAGCTGATATTATTGTGTACTCACTCCGTTATTCGGCTCTCTTGCATGTCATTATCACTACACTGCATAAGGTACCGACGCTAAAAAGTCGCCAGATAAAAAAAAACTTTTAACTTACGGATGCGTGTCAGATTATATAAAGTTTGAAAATGAAGGACAAAATATATAATGGCAAATAAGATATAATGAAATTATGTCAAGAGTTTTCAATTTTACAGGATTGTTATAAAATAAACATAACGTAACGTAAACCTGACCACGACGCTTCCACTTCAGTTCCGGGTTCGATCCCCGGTCGGGGCTGATATTTGTACAATACAATAACTCTATTGTACATAAGAAATAGTAAGCGATACAGAAAACAGGTACACAGAGAGAAAATTACAATGTAAGCAATAGGCGGCCTTATCCTAGCTTGTATGAAAAATACGGATGTTGGACATTTGATATGTATTTTTCAGTAGGTAGGTACATACATTATTGATTGGTAGTGAATACATATTTTTGCAGGTGGTAGGACCTTGTGCAAGGTCCGCCCGTATGGTTACCACCATCTTGCTCGCTAATCCTGCCGTGAAGCAGCAGTGCTTGCACTGTTGTGTTTCGGCGTGGAGAGTAAGACAGCCGGTGAAATTACTGACACTTGAGGTACCCCATCTTAGGCCTCTAGGTTGGCAACGCATCTGCAATACCCCTGGTGTTGCAGATGTTTATGGGCGGTGGTGATCTCTTACTATCAGGAGACCCACTTGCTCGTTTGCCACCCAGTCGAATAAAAAAAAATGTATATATTTATCTGTAATGTAAGTATATTCGTTGCCTCTAGTATCCATATTACAAGCTTTGATTAGTTTGGGACTATGTCAATTGGTGTCAATTGTCCCAAGATATTTATTTACCTAACGTAAATCTGTAGATAACACGACCAAAAAAGTTCGTCTAAATAATAGTTTCACTAAAAATTATGTTATATGAAGTAAACATTATGCATTTCGTTCATTATACTTTTCAATCTTTATGTATTTTGATTGGTTCCTATATTTTCGTTTGTTTCAGATTTACTCGACGAATATTTAAAATGGTTGCCAGAATCGGCGCACAACGAGGTAACATTGAATTGGCCACCTCTTAAACCATAATCTTGTACGTAAAAAATAATTCTGTTAATAAAATGTATCATATTATAATTGTGTAGTTTCATTTATTTTGGGTGAAGAAATATTATTTTACATACATAATTTTATAAACTCAAATAATAACAATATATTTTTTATAAATATAATAGATGCATTATGTGTGAAATCACATTTGAAATCGACCATGTGCTGTACGATTAAGGAAAATATCGCGAGGAATCCTGCACACACAAATATGCAATTTGAAATACTCACTGGGACCGTGTGGTAAATACGGCCCAAGCCCTCTCATTTTAAGAGAAGCCCTGTGGCCTGTAGTGGGGCGTTTATATATCAAATTCCCGATCAATTGAATCAGTTTAAAATAAAAATTAAATAAAAATGGCAAAGATTAAATGAAATTAATATTAATTAATAATCCATACTAATATTATAAATGCGAAAGTGTGTGTGTTTGTATGTTTGTCCGTATTTCACGTCGAAACGGAGCGACGGATCGACGTGATTTTTGGCATAGAGATAGTTTATGGGCCAGAGAGTGACATACCTAGACTACTTTTTCCCCAGAAAAAAGCACAGCTCCCGAGGGAACAGCGCGCAATAACCGAATCCCACGCGGGCGTAGCCGCGGGCAAAAGCTAGTAGTTAATTCAGTATCTCCTACTTTAATCAAGTTAGTAAAAATATATAAATTACCCAACTAACTTACCTTAGAGAACTTGAAAACCTCCTGAGATTATCATTTCAAAAATTGATAAGTACCTAAGTATATTTCAAAAACAGCTGTACTATTTTTAACTGACTTCAAAAAAGGAGGAGGTTCTATGTTCCAATGTTAAGAACCACTGCAAGGAAACTCTTTCACGTAAAAAAACACATCGGAATAAGTTCATCCGTTTGAGTGCTACCATGCCGCAGACAGACATACATTGGCGTCAAACAAACATTACGGGAGTGAAGCAAAACCAAAACAATCTAAATTTTATCGTTAAACAGTACAAGTTTGCTCGTTGGCCTGCCTCGCATAATAAAAAAAGTCTCTGTTAGGTACGGTAGAACCATTTGATTCCTGACCCACCGTAGAACTTTCTCACAGTAAATGTCATAATAAATTCCCTTGTCAAGCAATGCGATGTCACTATGACTTTTTCTACGAAAAGGTTCCACAAATGGTCACTATTTAGTTGGTTCGAGTGTACATATTTCTTCTCACTTTCAAACTTAATTTCTGAAATGAATCTCAATCATGCAACTGCTGAAACGTCATTCTAATAACCGATACAGAACCAAAGGGGAAAATTTGCATGAAACTGCTACAAACGTACAAGTCACGTATTGAACCATACACGCCAAAGTATAATACAATATGTCGCATTGTATTACGGTACACATTCCTTTGGCTAGCGGAACAATGTCTTAAGTATCAACTCTCATTTTTATGTCAATCAATAAAGGCCATTGCATACTGGTTCTTATTTGCTTACACATATTAATGTGTTTGGACATTAGTCCAAAATATTTCTTATATTTATATGCATTATACTTCGTGATTTTTAACTTCCCACTCAAAAAGAGTGGTGTTGTAAGTTTGGCGCCAATATTTCTCTGTCTGTATGTCCGTGGCATCGTAGCTTTCAAACAGATGTACCGATTTCGACGCGGTTTTATTCTGTGAAAGCGAGTTTCTTTGCGGTGGTACTTAGCTATGTACCTACCTATCATTATCCTTTTGTTCGATTCCTGGCCGGGGCAGATATTTGTATAAATAATACGAATGTTTGTTCTCGGGTCTTGAATATTTAATTTGTATTTATCTATGTAAGTATGTTTATCAGTTGCCTAGTATCCATAGTCCAAGCTTTGCTTAGTACGGGACTAGGTCTTCTTCTTCTAAATAATAATATTGAAATTTATGTTGTGGTATTCTTCTGTTGGAAGACACGTCTTCGTAGAACCTTTATAATACGTAAGTAAAATAAAACTGCTGTAGCACTGTAAACTAGATGAAAACCCGGCTTCGCTCGGATAAAATGTACTCATAATAATATGTTTGAATTTTTTTTTTTGCCAGTGTAAAGACTGTGTACTTATCGAAAAATCTGACGTATATTCCCAGCCTTAATATTATCACAAACACTTTCACAGCTAACCTACGTATCGGTATTTCACCAGTAGATAGTTTTCCTTAATCTTATTTGCCCAAATAACTATGATGTCTCTGTCTCACAATCAAAGAAATTAGACCTAACGGGCCCCATATACCGCCGTGGCCGTGGCCGTGGTGGGGCCCTTAAGAGGTCACAATGGAGAACGAAATACGAACCTGTGTGTGACACCTGTGACTCGTGATGACGTGACATCTAACGCCACTATGATGTGATGACATTGACATGTTTACTTCGCTACGCCATTATATACTTAGTAATTTATTCAAGTTTATATTGAAAATACTCGATAATCCGAATTTTCCGCCTACAAATTGTCGACTCGGATTGACTAATTTTTTACGCTCTTCAATTTAATATGCATTTCGTTCGAGTCTACCGTACCCCTTGACGAAATTATTAATATAGAGTGATATAGATAAGAAAGCAAGTTGGCCTTGGCGTTGTTTTTCCTTTTGCCTATTGAAGTGAAACAGCTTGGTCAAGATTTGGCGCGACCGACAACGCAGCGAACAAAAAAACCTTAGGTACGTTAGCTAAGCCTATGCCACAAATATTGTGTGTTCATGCAGCTCCTCTACCGCACTGTAAGAACACTCAGAAATCACACAAACCCAACTATCACCACCACGCACTAAACTGACGCGTTTCGAACTCAACTAGAGTTCATCCTCATTCTCTGATCTAGTCTTCGGCGGTAAATTGGCAGCATTTCTAGCGTCAAATGTTGGAAAAACAGTTCTCTTACATTTTAAAAGTTGCGTGCGTGTCTGTTACGACAAAAATCTTACACTGAGGCCATATTGTCTACCACTTACTTACTTACTTGTTGGTAATCACTTTAACCATCTCTTTTTACCCTCATCCCATATCGGGTGACAGAAAGAAGTGTGTTTCTGACGCTCGCGATCGCAATCAAATGACAGTTTTTGTATGCGAAATCTGTCATTTGATTGCGATCACGAGCGTCAGAAACTTTAGGCAATACGGCCTCAAGTAAACCAGAGGCCATTTTTGTCTAACACACTTGGAATTACAATCGCTTTCACCACTTTCGTGGTGAACGTCATGATCACGTGTTCAACGATCGTGAACGTCAGCGCGTTAATACAGCCACAGGCAACGACACGACAGAAGTAATGAAAACGATTGTGATTCCAAGTGTGTTATACAATTAAATAATAAAATTGGCTTTCATCAGTGTAAACGCGCCTTTTGATTCAATTTCTAGGTCGTTATCTTATCATTGTTTCTCGCTCAGCGACATTCAGTCGCTTTTTGCACTTCGACAGGACGAGACCCATTGGCCTCGATAAAGTGACATGCCACTGCTCAACAATAACATCAGTCACAGTCAAACTTAGCTGTAGGCAATTTAAGTTTTAAAAAAAACGAGAATGACTAGCTATTTAAAATTTTTGGTATGTTTCTTTTTGGAGATTCAACTAATACGCGGGTTTACTCTGCCTTTTGAAGGACTTTATAAGTTGGATATAGTGCATTACAACGATTTTCATGCGAGGTATGTATTTTTTTTTTATTAAAAAAGTTATAATCTTTTATACATAATTAAACGAGCTTGGTTTAGATTAATTGGTGTGCAAACTCGATTATTATTCATACGCGTACGTACTGTTTTGTGTACTTCTTGGATTGCACATTATTACATAAATGAAATAGGTAGTAATACAGTTCATAATGTACGAGTTTGTAAACATTTTAAAATAACCAATAAGATAATTTTCAAATTTCTATGTGAAAGAAATGAAGTTGTACAAATTTTGATTGGCTGTTGGATTTTGATATTGTATTGTAATTTGGGAGTTTGGTTTTCGTTCGAATAAGATAATGAATAATCATAATAAACAAAAACAAAAACAACTTCAAGGGTCCATAAGGTTGTATTTTTTTTTTCATTTTTAAATGGAACCAAACAGGAAGTTCACACACAATAAGAAAGTTTTTTTACAAATTTGTTTATATAAATAAAAAAATAAATAAACATTCGTATTATTCATACAAATATATAATAATAAATATCTGCCTCGACACGGGAATCGAACCCTGGACCTTAAGCTTCGTAGTCAGGTTCTCTAACCACTAGGCCATTTGGTCGTCTAAATAAATGAAAAATAGATACCTAAAAACATTTATTTTCTACAAGTAGACTCAAGTTTAGAGATAAAAAGGGGCCAGATCAATGCCACATTTAAATTTATCTAAATACTTTGGACGTACTATCGGTTCTCTCAGACTTAGGGGAATTACCCATCGTACAACTATCAACTATGAGATAATGTGATGGGTAACAATGGGTATGTGTGCTATGAATGCTTACCAAAGTTTGTGAGTATCTATGTGTGTATTGTTATTCCTTAACGCTAAAACGGCTAAATGGATTTGGATAAAATTTGCTAGGTTGGTAGACAGCTGGACGTCTGGAATAGCACATAGGCAACTTTATATCCTGATATTCCCACGGGATCGGGATAAAGTCTCGAAATCTCAACCGCTCGGTTTACAATTATGAAATTTAAGCCTAGTGCAACGACGCTTTGGGCTCAGATTCCCAGATATCAAAACACCTTGGTCTCATAATACCTAAATTGCAGAATGCCTAATTTTTTTTCTTAAAACACAGGAACCATAATAAGGCCAAAATTAAAAATAGCTTAGTTTTATAATGCCTAAACTTCAAAACACTTTCATGGCAAAACAACAAATGCTTAAAACAACCAAATGTCAAAATACCTAAATTTGTATTACACATTACACTGAGATTGTAACTTTTTTATATAAGATGAATCTTCCTTTTTCTGTCGCGACGGTATCTTTTGGCACAAAATAAATAGGCATTTTGCCATTTAGGTGTTTTCGATTTGAGTTATTTTAATATTTTTTCATTTCGGTCATTTGGTATTTGAAGGAATTGTGCATTTCAATCTTTAGTTATTTAGAGAATATCACGTTTTAGGTCAAAGTCATAACGAATTTAGTTCATTTTAAGAATGAGACATTTTGACATTTAGATACTAAGCTTTGGAAATTAGTGAATAGGTAATAAGGTATTATGAAATTTAGTGGTTTTAAGCCCAAAGCGCAACGACAATGAAAAGCACAATGTAATTTCTGGGAAAAGAGTTGGACAGACTTCGATGAAGATTGGTATTTAGTAGATAGGTTATTTTTTATCCCGATATATTTCTACGAGATTGGAACAAAATCCCAAAGTTTCAACCGCTAGGTCTAGAAACATATTTATGAAATGTGGCGGTGTTTTATATGTAACGTTAATGGAATCCATGATATGATGTTTAGAAATTCCAATAAGATTACGGAATTTTAATTCAACTGCTGGATAGTTTATGTAACTAGTATATAATACGAGTGTTTATATAACAAACCATAGAGGAGGAATGCATCGACATAGGTAGTAGAAATGCATAGGTACAATTTGTAGGAGAAAAAATTATGGTAAAAGTAAATACAGGTATAATAATTGAATCTAATAAGTTTTAGCTGCGACTGTTTGGGTTTTACTATACGCACTATTTACGGTCCGACAATACCGACAGGAAATACCGAACCGATGTTTCGTGTACCTTACACGCCATAGAAACTCATGTCAGTTTGACACGAGTTTATATGGGCGTGTACACGAATAATCGGGTCGGTATTTACCATGTCGGTATTATTCGGGCTGGTAAAGAAATACACCCACTTTGTTTTATACTCGGGAAAAAGCTGCCTATTAATTGCCTTACCTTGGAATTTTGCTATGTGCTTTTCTGTGTCATAAATTGTGTTATATTTGTTGTGTGTAGCTTTCAAGATACTTAAGTGTATTTTTATAACATTATATGGATTCAGTTTGAGTCTGAAATAAAACCATTTTTAAAAAAAAAAATATTAAGTATGGAACTAAAAACGATTCCTTTGCTCGTCCACAACCTTATGATAGCTGCGTCTATGCAACAAATAAGCAACGTTGCTCTGAGGACGAACTCTGGTTGAGTTCGAAACGCGTCAGTGTAGTGTGGTGGTGGTGATAGTTGGGTTTGTGTGATTTGTGTGTGTTAAGGAGGAGGAGCTGCATGAACACAAATTGTAGCATCGTAAGGTCGCGGGTGAGCAAAGGAAATATTTTTAGTTCACTGATATCACCTCCGCAAACTAACGCCTGCAATGATTCATTATTTTTGTCGACCTGATGGCCAAGCGGTTAGATAACCTGACTACGAAGCTTGAGGTTCCGGGTTCGATTCCCGGCCGGGGCAAATATTTGTATGAATAATACGAATGTTTGCTCTCGGGTCTTGGATGTTCAATATGTATTTAAGTATGTATTTATCTATATAAGTATGTTTATCCGTTGCCTAGTATCCAAAGTACAAGCTTTGCTTAGTTTAAATTGGGACTAAGTCAATTGGTGTGAAGTGTCCCATGATATTTATTATTATTTTATTCAATAATTGAGTATTTAGAAAGAAAAGAAAGAATGAAACATTTATTCGTGACAAACATAAGAACAATGGATAAAAAGAAAAAAATAAAGAAATATATATATATATATATTTATTCCCATATTTCCCATAGATTCGAAGAAACCTCAGTAGAGACGCCGACCTGTCGTTTCAACAACAACTCTTGCCTGGGCGGCTTCCCTCGCCTCTACAACGAGATTCAGACCCTGCTGCGAGAGAAGCCTGATGCCATCCTCCTGAACGCTGGCGACAGCTTCCAGGGTACCTACTGGTACAGCCTGCTTAAGTGGAACGTGACGCAACAGTTCATGAACTTACTGCCGCATGATGCTCATGTAAGTAACTAAAGAGAGAGAGAGAGAGAGAGAGAGAAATCTCTCTTCTTAGACTTTTCAGTTCAGTTACATCTCGATAGAGAGAGAAAAGAGAGAGAGAGAGAGAGGGGGGGAAGAGAAAGAGAGAGGGGGAGAGAAAGAGAGAGGGGGAAGAGAAAGAGAGAGGGAGGGAGAGAGAGAGAGAGAGAGAGAGAGAGAGAGAGAGAGAGAGAGAGAGAGAGAGAGAGAGAGAGAGAGAGAGAGAGAGAGAGAGAGAGAGAGAGAGAGAGAGAGAGAGAGAGAGAGAGAGAGAAAGAGAGAAATTGGGCCCTAATCGGCATAATGTTGCTTTTCTCAGTGAGCTCTAGTATTACTTAAGGTAAGGTATGAAGATAGGTACTAAAAAAAATTTTTTTACTATCTTTCCTTCTGTGATCGTTTTCATGCAATGAATTTACGTTTATTAGGTATTTAAGCTCTGATAATAAGCGAATTCAGCAACGCGTTACCATTTTGTGTAGTGTTTGTGTCAATAACATGTCCACGATACAAGATTTCTTACAAGCATCAAGGCAATCATAACATTACTGCTCCTGACAATCTTTACATCACGAGGGAAGGAAATAATAAATTACTGCGTTAATCAAGTCAAGTGGCCACCTTACGCGAATGGAAGATAATGAATACTTTCTTGACGTGCAGTTCCGTTCGTTTGTGACAGATTATCTTATTAGGATGCTTTGTGCTCTGTAAACTGCGGTAGGAATTTGTTCGTAGCTGTATGTATGGGTAGTTCCACCAGAGTTGAGGTCACCCACACAAGAACATGTCATGTATCTAATTACAGCGGGATTTTGACATTCACTCATTAATTTCATCATTCATTCTCTTTTTATGCAAACCAGTCCTTCATGTAGCACTCTCGTGGCACACCTATAACTACATTAGACAGCTATAATGTTTTCATTGCAATTGCTCGTAGGTAAGCAGTGTCAGTAGGCTAACTTTATTGCAACCCCTACCTATATAAAACCCAAGGACCTTTTATGCGGACTACGCCTAAGGGCGTAATGAGTATTATGTCTGTACTACTGAAGGCATGCAGCTCAGGTACCCGACCGCGGGGGTGGCTGGCGGCGGCTGCTGCTGCCCCCGGGCTGTGCCAACGGTATTTAACACCTTATTTACCGCCCTTAAGACACAATATACTATTAAGTAGAGCCATATAGGTAAAACGTGGGTCAAAACATAACCTCCTAACGCCCAAAGTCCTTACTTATGTAAAGAACTTATCAGTAAATTGACATTGAACTCTCTCAGAAATGACATTAAGTTCATAAAACAAAAATTTGACTTGGGCTATAGGAGGTCCTTCTTCCATTTAGTAATGCAAGAAAACTATGAAGTTCCTATATCTGGTCTTGCGTGAGAACCACGGCCCAACCCCTTTAATTCTGAGTAGGCTTATACCCCGCAATGGAACATATAGGTACATTATGTTGAGATGATGATAAAATAAGCCATTATTACACTCTCAGAGTGTAGCGTTTTTATTATTATTTCTTCTAATCTGTGCCTTACGACACTTTCCAGGCAATAGGAAACCACGAGTTCGACGACGGACCAGCAGGCTTGGCTCCATATTTGTCGGCACTCAAAGCACCAGTCCTAGCTGCCAATATGGACGCCAGCAACGAACCATCGCTACAAGGACTGTTCAGACCCAGCACAATTATCAGAAGGAAGGGGAAGAGAATAGGGCTGATTGGACTTATTACTACAGATACTAAGGTATGGTACAAGGCCTACGCTGGCTGGCGCGGGTGCACGGAGCGGGCGCACGCCTACGGGCGCGGGTGCAGGTACCATCAGCCAAATATGTGGTCTACCACCCTAAAGTTGATAATCGTTTGCATGTCATAAAACAATAATGCCAATGGACGTTTGGACGTGTCTGTCAACTTGAAAGCTCGACTTTAGCGACATATTCATTTGATAGGATCTTGTTTAAAAATTGATAGACCACTTATTTGGCTGATTGTACAATTCGTCGCACACGACGCGTGCAGTTAGCGCTGCTCATACTAGAGGTACATATTTTTCATAGGCAATAGGCTCATAGGAAACCCGCTCCGTGCCAACCACGTCAGCTAGCGTAGGCCCTTATTTGTTATTTATGTAAAGACGCTATAAGGGCCACCACATACAATCGGAATTCCGTTTCGGAATTTCGATTCGAAATACACACACATACGTTTATTTCAATTCTGAAGGAACGTGCCAACATGCGGAATTCCGAATCAGAGAAAAGTTCGAACGGAAAACTACTTTCCGTATATGGTAGGTCCATAGATTTGTATGGATTTACTGCGTCCGAAATCCCAAAACGGAATTTCGAAAGCGGAATTCTGAGTGTATGTGGCGACCCTAAGAGAGGAGGGTTAAACGGGTTAAAGGCGGGGAGTGAAGTGAATGTTTACATCACATAATTGGTTCACAGTACAAGCTATTTGTTTTGGAATTTGTATTTTTTTTCTCGGTTTTTAATGTAGCTAATCCAAGTTACAACAGCTTAATCTCAACTGCTCACCACCTTTTATTTTATTTTTGTGTTCAGTGAGGGTCTTTGCCCAGCAATACACAAATATACGTAGGCAAAAGGGTGTGTGTGATTCGAAGACGTTAATTATTGAGGAGTACTCATGGTGTTTCACCATCAGTTACAATGAAAACACGGTATCAAAAAACGCCTAAACCGTACTTACATCCAAAATAATTTACCTCATAGTTCCTAGGTACAGTCTTTATTTTCATGACTGAGACAATGGTTTTTCAGAAAATCCAAGAGATAAAAGAAAAAAAAGATAATCGCTAGGTACAGTCGAGTTCACAAACATGTGAGCAAAATTTTTATCAAAATATCTGAACACGACTCTATTGTTAACGGCGTAGAAGCGTGTTCTGATATTTTTGATCAAATTTTTGCTTCCAAGCTTATGAATTCGACTGTACCAGTAGATATGGAGCTACTAGCTCTAAACGAAAATTGATACGGTACGAGTACATGACGAATAATAATTAATACAGAGTATTAACACGTTTTTCCATTTTGAAAAGATATTGACTCAGCCGTTGAAAATTCCCATGAAAGCTATTTATGCTCGTGACATCATGATCACAACACGACTATCATGATACTCGTCAATACACTATGTTTTTCGTCAGATATCTCATTTGAAACTAGATGTTTCCCACAACTTTTCCTGCATCCCGCGCA
The DNA here is from genome assembly GCF_025370935.1 of Choristoneura fumiferana. Taxonomy (NCBI): domain Eukaryota; kingdom Metazoa; phylum Arthropoda; class Insecta; order Lepidoptera; family Tortricidae; genus Choristoneura; species Choristoneura fumiferana. The sequence continues at coordinate 7,466,029 of NC_133480.1, forward strand.
AATTCAAAACTACTTTTCTATGATAAATTAGGTTACAAATAACATACTTAAATATTTAGGTACCCAAGACTCGAAACATTTATAAATATTTTTCAGCCCTGACCGGGAATTAAACCCGGGATCACAAGTTTCGTAGTCAGGTTCGCTAACCACTGCACTATCCGGTATTACAATGCCTTTGACATTTGCAGACCCTGTCATCACCTGGTAATGTCACCTTCACTGACCCAGGAGAGGCGACGGAGCGAGAAGCCAAGGCATTGAACGACCAAGGAGTCGATATCATCGTTCTACTCTCACATTGTGGACTCAAAGTTGACAAGTACGTACGTAAATGGCCAATTTTCTAACGCCTCTTCTAACTCACGTTTGCTTTTGCCAAACATAGTCAAAGACATTTTTTTTTATAACGGCTGCACATTTTTTTGACAAAGAGGTAAATTATTGCCACTGAACGCCAGTGTCAACAAAAAAAAACTTTGTCAGATTTTTCAAAAATTTGTAGGATACTTAGTTACCGCTTTTACCAAGATATATAAGTACTAAAATGGTGCATAATTACCGGTTATATTACTTACTATATAAGGCTACACAAAAATTTTAAATTTGATTTTCGTTTCGGGTCATCCCTCTCTCATTCCTGTTAAAAATCTCGTATAAGCGTGCGTGGGGCGACACAACACGAAGTTCAAAAAAAGCCTAAGCCTAAATAGTATTATAAGGCCTATACAGTTCGTAGTCTAAGGCCTAGGTCTTGTACAGTCATCAGCACCAATATCTGACACAACGAACGTGTATAAATATCTGATACTTACAACTCTATTTCTAGCGCCGGTAGGACGTGTCAGATGTTTTTGCACGCTCCGCTGTGGCAGATATTAATGCAGGTGACTGTACTATGCATTCGTATCATGTCGTTTCTTTCACGCCTATACTAGGTCGCCATCATATCAGCCATAGGAAGTTCACTGATGGACATAGATCTTCTAAATATTAGATCCCCCATATAGACTATACTAGGTAATTAACAGAATTGTGAGAGGGAAAGCAGATACAAACTTCGAATTTCGTTCTTAACGTATATAACGCCCAGACTAATTGAAGCTGTGTGATTAATATGATCATTAGAAGTTATTAATAAACCAGGTCAAAGCAGCATAAACATATTATCTCAATATAAGCAGCATAAATATGATTTCCAGGAATATTATATATGACATATTTTATGAAATTAATTATTCCGTATCATATTTGTCGACCGGACGGCCTAGTGGTTAGAGAACCTGACTACGAAGCTTGAGGTCCCGGGTTCGATTCCCGTGTCGGAGCAGATATTTGTATGAAAAAATACAAATGTTTGTTCTCGGGGTCTTGGGTGTTTAATATGTATTTAAGCATTTATCTATCTATATAATTATATTTATTCGTTGCTTAGTACCCGTAACACAAGCTTTGCTAAGCTTACTTTGGGACTAGGTCAATTGGTGTGAATTGTCTCGTGTTATTTATTATATTTATATTCATATTCATTTAAGTATTCATAAAATTAAAAATAATACATGTCAAATATTTTAGTATATAAAATCATTATTACAATTTATTATACAATTTAAAATGAAGCCGAAGCCAATCAAATCAACAATAAAAATACAATTTATATTAATCATTCCATTGAAATAAAAAAAAAATTATATAAAATGCAATCATATAAGAAATAATCAAGGCAATCAAAAATTAAATCAAGTTTAAAAAATTCAATCCTTATTATTATTATTATATTCTGACATGTCATAAAAGTCATGTCATAATAATTCTCAATATTATTGACCTACTGCTCGGTTAAGGCTGCGTTTCCACCATGTGCGAGGATGCAATGCAAGGGATGTGTTTAACGTGAACCAATAGAAAAGCTTCGTTTACCTACACCCGTTCAGTGCGGTCCACTAAAGAAACAGCTCAGCGGAGCGAGTATAGGTAAATGAAGCGTTTCATCGCACATCCATGATGGAAACGCTTAAGTAAGCTGTCTCAAACATGCTCGGACATGTATGCGTTAATGTCTCGAAATCTGTGCTCGAAATGAATACGTGATGTTTCTGATTTACTAACATTAAGCTGACAAAGGAAAAATTGCAAACAGCCAACCACCACTCGAATAGTTGCGACAATAATAATAAAAAAAAAACAAAATCCATGGTATTATATATTTATGTGTGGTTAAACATGGTGCTCTAATAGCTTGTTCAAATGGCAAGTTAAAAAATATAAAAGGCGCAAATTAAACTACTTATTTTTTATTATTCTTTGATTATTTACTTGATTACCTTGTTTTTTTTTTTAATATTTCCTCACATTGTTTGAGGAAAGCACTATACAATCCTCGGCCAGAACAGGGCTTGCAGGACTTGTTTTATCCAGCCTCGTCTAAGTACGACACAGCCGTCTACCCCAAACTCGTCCATCAATCCCTTACTTCATGGCCTCTGCAGTAATGTATCTACTATTTATTGCCACTGACACTCTAACCTAGTTTCCGCCCTATACTTGGTTTGGATAAGTATTTAAGTAAATGTAAACAAAACAACGTCAATATGGTGTCTTAAATATTGAAATTCCCCCATGAAAATATCTAAACATTTACATTTCTGTATTGAAATACACTAGTCTGGTTTGTATTACAATGATACATTAGTAAAATGTTTAAAATCCTTTAATGTACCATGAATGTAATCTGGCAGTTGAAGTTTGTTTACATTTAGTTAAATACCTATCCAAACCAAGCATAGGTAATTGTAGAAATCTTCTTGCTCTTTCACAAGTTTACTTTTTTCTCAGAGAGCTCGCCCGTGACTATGGGCAGTACATTGATGTCATTATCGGTGGGCACACGCATTCGTTGCTGTGGAATGGACCAGCACCAAGCGGAGAGGAGGTTGCGGGTCCCTATCCCGTCTTTGTTGAGAACAGTGCTAACCAGAAACACAAGGTAAGTTGATCTGGATAGTAATAAATCTTAAGCAGCTGCAGCTCGTAGTAGCCGGTAACGAAGATTAAGATCCTACCCTCATCTATATAAATGGTCGTTTCAAATAATCGCTATAAATGTTTTTTCACTTCTCATGCTCGTAAAGTTCGTATTTATGTTGGATCTAGGCGACATAAAATGACTTTCTATGCTCTAGTGCATCAAGTCAAATCTTCGTTTAAGACCAAGGCTATCAGGTGTAAACAGCCACAAACAAAGAGGTTACTCCATATTTCATTGATAAATTTTAATTTATATAAACTAAAAATCAATCAAATCAATCAAAATAGATAAATAAAACTAAAAAAAAAATTATATAGTAATGCATGAACAATAAAAGGTACATAGTAAGTGGACAATTGTTTCCACTGTTGATATTTCATTTCCTCGCCATCGAAGTGAAAAGCAGAGTGTAAAATGCGTGCGGCTCGGGTGGCTATATGAACGCCTCGGGTAAAATGGCTCGTTTTATGCTCTTGATGTACAATCTTCTATTGTTGCAGCACACAAAAAAAACGAAGGAATGAGAAGCCACCAAAGTCAGCTCTTCTTTCGAAATTTTGTACCGAAGAATAATTTCCCATTTTAACTTACCATTGAATTATGAACTTATAATTTGGTGATAATTTTTACTATTTACACGTAATCATCATGTCAGCCAAAAAACGTCCACTGCTGGACATAGGCCTCGCCCAACTCTCCACTCAGACCGGTCTTGTGCTTTCCGAACCCACCGCGATTCCGCGATCTAAACCAGGTCGTCGCGCCATCTTCTATTTACGTAATACTTTACCAAAATATTGATAAATCGGATTTTTTTCTTTGAAGTTCCCGCATTGTTCCTCTTACAACCAAATTAATTTTGCGGTCAAATACTTGTTTAAAGCAGCGTTTCCACCAGAGATGTGCGAGGATGTGTTGCGAGAAATATGTTTTTCATTAACCAATAGAAACGCTTCATTTACCTCGCCTCGCTCCACTCAGCTGTTTCCACCAGAGATGTGCAGTGCGAAGATATGTAAATGAAGCGTTTCTATTGGTTAATGAAAAACACATCCCTCGCAACTTACACATCCTCGCACATTATTGGTGGAAACGCTGCTTAAGTTAGGGTAGGCGAAATATACAGGGTTTCGTCATTTCTAATGTACAAACTTGTGAGCAAAAATTTGATCAAAAATATCTGAACACGACTCTATTGTTAACGGCGTAGAAGCGTGTTCAGATATTTTTGATCAAATTTTTGCTCACAAGTGTATGAACTCGACTCTACATAAGTAATTGTCAGTCTTTTCTTTTGTATACCAATTTTTTTTTTTTTTTAATTAATTATTTATGCTATTAAAAAAATCTACAATATCTACTTTCAGGTACTAATAGTCCAAGCGTCAGCATTCACCAAGTACATGGGGAACTTGTCCGTGTATTTTGACTTTCGTGGCAACTACGTCAAGTGGGAAGGTGGTCCTATCTTCCTCGATAGGACAATACCTGAAGGTAATTTGATTTTTAAGATTAGCGACGTAGAAGACTAAGTCAAAATACCACAAACGGGACTTATCACGCTAAAACACACGAGTAATATTTACCTCAACGACTAAAAAGCCCAAGATCAAACAACTATAATGTGTAATAGTTGCTTTTATGAAATAAATAGTTTCATTTTGAACCCCAGTATGAATACGCCTTTAGTCTGCAGTTGCACTGATGACTCACTATTTTCTTAAGGGGATCCCATGCCCCAATCACCTTCGATCTGAATTCCTTAGTTTTATAATGATTTTTGTAGCTTATTATATTAACAACAACGGCTTTAAGCAATATACTTAGTATCCCATATTTACTTCAAAGTTCATTGTTTTCGAGATATTTGGCATCAACGTTGAACAAATACAGGCCAAAAAACTGGTTTTCTGGCCATAACTTTTGTGTTAATTAGTTTCAAATGAAAACCCTCGACCAGTTTTTAGAGCCGTCAAAGACGAACCCAAATATGTAGATTTCTTATATGTTAGATCTTTCACATCAATAGAGATACGAAATAACGTCAATAGAGATACGAAAAAACGGTTTTTAAACTGATCCAATGAAGTATTTACTTGAATAATTCTAGATCAAACAATCAAAGCTAAGCTGGCGCCTTACGCAATGATGGTCCATGAAGCAGAAAACGTGCCTATAGGAGAGACGCAGACCACATTAAATTTCGAAGACTGCGTTTTCGGAGAATGCACTCTTGGGGATCTGCTGGTAGATGCATCTAACGATCGGGTAAGCGTATAACTCTCTCTTTCCTCTTCTCTCTCTCCCTATCTCTCTTCTCTCCATATCTCTCTTCTTTCTCTATCTCTTTTCTCTCTATCTCTCTTCTCTCTCTATCCCCCTAACTCTCTATATCGGAATCTGTTTCTGCCGAACCGAAACTTAATTCGAGGGCAATACGGTATTTGACAACTCCTGATTTTGCCATATCTTAATATTATTATGAAAATATAGATAACCAGATAGTGTTTAGCGAAGAGGAAATTTGAATCGGATGACAGTTCTTTAATTCATCAATAAGCCACGTAATTTGCGTATCATTGTGTAGATGGCGCTGTCAGGCACATTGACAATTACCACGATGTACAGTCAACCAATTTGATCACTGGACGTGCCCACCCCAGAATGGTCTAGTGGCCACCCCAGGATGTTGGGCTACCGATACAAAATTCTATAATACTGGTATTTTCAATCAAAAATCCAGGTCAGGCCCCCCTGAAAAATAACCATAGATACGCCAATACTTAGGGCAAATCCGCCACTGAATGGTTTAAGCCGCGAAGCCGGTGGTAAAGTCTAGTAATTAATAAAATTATAATGACTAGATGATGATTATAGTGATGATGATGATGATGAAGTAACACCAAACTATTTCTTTCAGGCCAGATCAGAACTTAAAACGGAACAAGAATACCTGTCGTTCATTCAACGCGGCAATATTAAGTCAACCATACTTAAAGGAAGTAAGTATGATTTTATCCTTTTCGGTGGCGAGAACTTTGGTCCGTGGAGTTCTACAGTTTAAGGCTGCGTTCCACCAAAGATGTGCGATGATGCCTTACAAGGAATTTGTTTCTCATAACCAATAGAAACGCTTCATTTACCTATCCTCGCTCCGCTCAACTTTTTCCACTAGAGCTGTGCTGTGCCGCGTAGATAGCTAAATAAGTATTAGGTAAAAATTTATTTTTTAATACAAGCTTTTTTTTGCTGACTGTACATTTTTAACCGACTTCAAAAAAGGAGGAGGTTATCAATTCGGTTGTATGTTTTTTTACTGTACTTGTAATGTCACCCAAACTACATTTGCATACCAAATTTCAAGTCGATTGCCATTAACTGTTGAAGAGTTCCGTCATGTGGAGACGACCTGGCCAGACTACCAGGATGTCACTCCCAGATTATTGTATTGTCACACAATTTACATAAATATACCGTATTTCAAGTCAATTCAACTACTGGAAGTTGATCGAATTTAACTTGCAAGATTTGATTGCAGGTTTAGTCTATACAATGACATCATCATCCCAGCCTATATACGTCCCACTGCTGGGCACAGGCCTCCTCTCAGAACAAGAGGGCTTGGGCCATAGTTCCCACGCGGGCCCAGTGCAGATTGGGAACTTCGCACGCACCATTGAATCGCTTCGCTGGTTTGTGCAGGTTTCCTCACGATGTTTTCCTTCACCGCAAAGCTCGTGGTAAATTTCAAATGTAATTCCGCACATGAATTTCGATAAACTCAGAGGTGCGAGCCGGGGTTCGAACCCACGACCCTCTGCTTAAGAGGCGATAGGTCAAACCACTAGGCCACCACGGCTTCTATACAATGACATAATATTATAGTATAATAATTTATTATATAATTTAGAATAAAATCATATAATAAAATTCAAAAAATACCTATCATTTTTGTCTAAATTGATTCCTTCAGCAATTATAGTAAAATTGTATTCACATTCAAATGTCTCAAATTATGATCCAAGCTTCCTTGTTTAGATTTTATTAACATGGATGTAACTTGTTTGCAGAAATAACTAAAGGATCAGTATTCGAGCTTCTACCCTACAACGACCGCATAGAGACATTCAAACTGAACGGGACACACGTTCTAGAAGCTTTGGAAAGAAGCGTCAGCAACGCCTGGGCATACAACCCGTTCAAGGGACCTTGGGTATTGCAAGTATCAGGTAAAAAAAAATATTGAATCACTTTTTTTTTATTCGACTGGATGGCAAACGAGCTAGTGGGTCTCCTGATGGTAAGAGATCACCACCACCCATAAACATCTGCAACACTAGGGGTATTGCAAATGCGTTGCCAACCTAGAGGCCTAAGATGGGATACAAGTGCCAGTAATTTCACCGGCTGTCTTACTCTCCACGTCGAAACACAACAGTGCAAGCACTGCTGCTTCACGGCAGGATTAGCGAGCAAGATGGTGGTAGCAATCCGGGCGGACATTGCACAAGGTCCTACCACCTGCAAACTCACTTTGTGGAGGTCCATGTCATTGACCTATAAAAAATTAGGTACCAAGTGCAAGATAAAAATACAATCGACACGGCCAAAGTGACAAAAATATGTATACACGACCTTAATGCTAAGTGCATAAAGTCGTGTATACATATTTTTGTAACTTTGGCCGTGTCGATATCTTTGCACTTGACTGTACGGTGCTTAAGATAGCTACGTCTATTGCAACAAATGGTGTTCATGTAGCTCCTCCACCTCCACACTGTAAGAACACACACACATCATTGCACACAATCCCAAGTATCGTTGCCGCCATACTGCGCTGACGCATTTCGAACTCAATCAATGTTCATCATCAGAGCAACACAACCGTTCACTCTTTTCAGACGTTTGACTCTAACATCTGGTAGCATGATGAACGGTTGTGGTTGTGTTGTACCAGATGTTAAAGTCAAACATCCGGTAGCATGATGAACGGTTGTGATGCTGTGGGCATATAACCAACTGCTTATCCTGGAATCGACCCAATGCACGGCAATGGGTCTGATGATGAACTTTGACTGAGTTCGAAACGTGTCAGCGGTGGTGATAGTTAAGTAGTTAGTTGGATAGCCCATTGCGGATTGAAAACCTTACACAAGCCATTGAACTGCTTCATGCTTGTACAGCTTTCCTCGAATGTTTTCCTGCGCCGAAAAGCGCATGGTTTTTAAATGTAGGTAGGTACCTACCCAATTTTGTACATAAACTCCGAAAAACTCAGAGATGCGAGCTCGAACACACGATCCTCTGCGTGATATCCATAATTCATATTAGATTGCCACAATTTTTTTTAAAGTACTTGGTATTTGTCTTTCTTTTTTATCCTTCAGGTCTTCGTGTAGAATACAACGTCTCTCTACCAGAAGGTCACCGCGTCACATCTGTGGTCACAGTTGGTAAAAACAACGACGTGAAAGAATTTGACCCCAACAAGATGTATCAAGTGACTGCACCTACCTACTTGGCCGACGGCGGGGATGGGTTCACGGTAAAATATCATTTTCATATTTCTGTGCCCCATTCCTATTCCTATAAGTTTCGATTCCTAAAAATTGCATCGTGGTTCTCAATGAAGTTACATTAAAAACAACCGTGCATTTTTTTGACTAACCTTATGTGTTATGCTTATGCCAGACGTCCAGATCATCCAAATCAAATCAATTGATTTCATCCAAATCTACCCAGCCGTTTTAGTGAAGGAGTAACATACATATAAACACATTTTTGTGGTAATACCCAAAAATTACCCACATCGTGGTCTTCATTGACGTTACATTAAAAACAACCGTGAAAATTTCATGACCTATGAACCCAGAATTTCAAAATATAACCCCGGTCCCGTGGAAATATCGGGATTATGATTTATTCTAATGTATGAGCTATATTATTGTAAAGTTTTATTAAAATCTATTCAGTAGTTTTTTCGTGAAAGGTAAACAAACATCCATATAAACTTTCGGGTTTATAATTAGTAGACTATATTTCGGAAAGTGCTACTTTCAAGATTTCTTTCAGCGTTTGCTATTGAAAGGGAAATAGGGATGTACATACAGTCAAAATAAAGTAGTAATCTGCTGTAATATCTTGGCATCATTACCCTATAATACTTTAGTGCTTAAGGGCCTACGAGTACGCTAGCTGTACGACATTTCTATTTAAAGTTGTACCCTGAGTTTATCTCTCCGATTTCAACAAAATTTGGGCGGCAGACTCAGTCCACGATTCGCTGCAAAAACAGGGTCTCCAGATGTGTCCCCAATATATTGTATGGATGTGTCCGCTCCGTTACGATTTTTTCTTAATGATTTTCGTAACCGAACTGACACATCCGTACAACATTTTGGGGACACATCTGGAGACCCTGTTTTACAGCTTGGAATCATGGACTGAGTCTACCTTCCAAATTTTGTTGAAATCTTTAATCGGGTGCACTTAGCGGGCGCACGCCTGCGGGCGCGGGTGCATGTAAAATCTGTTGCAACGCCGTGCAGTTGGCGCTGCTCATACTATTTTCAATTGGGAGGGTGCGAAGTACTAGATGGGGGTGATGAAATCTATCGCAGCGCTCATGGTGGCCAAAAGTAGAAATAGTTCTGGCTCTGTCATCTGTCATACTCATATGAATCTGTCATTAACAAAGCAATTTGTATAGACTTTAACTACCTAATTTTAGTAATAGATGTTTGTGTTATGATGCGAGCTTGAATTATTGAACACTGTCCCTGTTTTGTTCTTAGTTCCTCTACATCTCGGACATGTCCAGCAACAATTATCCTTATGAAACGGTTTGTGGTTGAAATTTTATATTGAGTGATACTCACAAACCCGGTCTTCAAAATGATACTCATTTTGATCTGAAAACGATATTTAATTTATTACTAGCGATTTAAGAACAATTATATAATTTTACTTTTATTCATAGACACCAATAAGATAGCTTTATGTTTTCGTTTTACAGTAAAATTACAACTAAACATGAAGTAAACAAACCCTGACATAACGAAAATAAAACACACTTTTTGAATAAATTTTACTTACCTCATTTAATTTTATTGTCCAAAAATGAATTCACAACCTTTTGTCCACCCAAATTACGGCATCACAGTAATTTTGTATTATGGTTTGATTTTTGTCACAATGTCGCGATGAAATTTCAAAACGTCAGAGCATCAGAGCCATAAAAGTTGCGGACGCTAGGTGGCGTTGATGTCGTGCACTGAGCCATGCGTCAGCTAGCGTAGACCCTAACGCCCTAGATTGGTTAAAGGCGGTTTTACTTCTTCAATGTTAGTTTCTTACTATATTTCTTTGTTGGCAGATGTTTAAAGACAACAGGATGGAAAGGCAGGTCATTGACCGTGACCAGCGGGTGTTAGAAGAGTACGTGAGAAATCATTCCCCCCTGAACATCGTCAAAGACGGAAGAATAGTTATCAAAAGTTAATTAATTAGTTATATAATTTTTGTGAACAAAATATTACGTAATAAAATTTGATTTAAAATTATTGTTGTTATTATCTTCAAGGATCTGCTCTTTTAGCAAATGCTTACCATAGAGTAGTTGTATATATAGGGTGGCCGCTACTTTCTTCGTAAGTATTGTCACATTTGTGACACAAAATTCTTGAATATGGCAATGATTTCCTTAACCCTTACGATAATAATCGTATTACCTAGGTTTGGGAGAAGGCGATTGCTGGCTGAGTCTCGTTAATAATATTATTACGATGCCAGCATAGCTATTCCGGCCAAGGCGAATAGTTTTTTTTATAAATCTAAAAAATAATTAAAAACCGACCAAGAGCGTGTCGGACACGCCCAAAATAGGGTTCCGTAGCCATTACGAAAAAAATAAGTAATTTCGTATTTTATACGGAATCTTCCAAGTTGAGGTATATTTTATACCTTAGGCTGCTATTTAAGAGTAAAACTACTAATAGTTCTCAAGCAAACTTAGCCGTTATACTTTTCCTTGAAAGTTTGATATACTTACTACCATCCTGAATTTTTTCAAGTTTTTCCACCCACTGGTTTAGATTTTAGAGGGGGGGGGGACGCTCGATTTTTTTTTATTCAACTGGATAGCAAACGAGCAAGTGGGTGTCCTAATGGTAAGAGATCACCACCGCCCATAAACATCTGCAACACCAGGGGTATTGCAGATGCGTTGCCAACCTAGAGGCCTAAGATGGGATACCTCAAGTGCCAGTAATTTAACCGGCTGTTTTACTCTCCACGCCGAAACACAACAGTGCAAGCACTGCTGCTTCACGGCAGGATTAGCGAGCAAGATGGTGGTAGCACAAGGTTGCACAAGGTCCTACCACCTGCAAAAAAGTAGGTTAAGTTACGTTAGAACTGCGACCCCTATACAAAATGTATTGCTGCCAGAAAAGTAGGTTGGGTTAGGTTAGAACTGTATACAATATGATGTGTATAAGAATAGTTATACCAAATGATAATTAAATTATACGAAGTAAAAATAGATATTTTGATATTATACAAAACGGTAAATAGGTCGTTTGAATCAAGAAATTCATGATATTTTTTACAAAAATATCCGTCAAAATCCTCATTGTAGCGACTGCATCAGAAGGCAAATTGTTAATAACAACAGTCAACATTAAACAAAAAACGAGTTTTACGAGAGCGCTAGAGAGCAGCAATGTTACACAAAAAATTCTATTGTCGTCTAGTTACAACTTTTTAAAAATGTAAACAACGACGTAAAATGAAAGCACAAGACTAAACGAAGAAACTGCATTTTATATGACACATGGCAAGAATAATCCCTCTTCACACTGAAACTGCTTCTAATTGGTCAGTTATGTTCAGAACTAGCATCGCTGTGTCTGCGGCAATCATTAAATGCAGGGAGAATTGTTCAGTATTTACTTGGGTGATTTGAAGATTTTTGTCTAGAATATTTATTAACCTTTAAAAAGTAGCTAAAAATTTATAAAACTAGGCTGGGGATTGTTAATCAAACGAAATTTTCAAACGCTACAAAATCTACACCCAAAACGTCTTGTCTGGGAATAGGGCGGTTTCAGAAAAAGTTAAAGAAATGACTTTTTTAAGATTTGGATGAAATTTCGTTTTTCTACTCGGAATCAGGAGCACTTTCAATTGTAATAGGAGAAAAAAAGTATCGCTGGTTTTTCATATAATTTTGTGTTATCCATTACACTACCGCCATAGAAACATAAATCGAAAGTGCTCCTGATTAAAACGAAAGGCAGGAAAGCAAAATTTCGTCTAAATTAAAAAAAAAACAGTCTAATCTAGTCTAACCAGTTCTGAGCGAGCCATCGTTCGTTCATTCGCTAATTGAAAAAAAATGTTTGCTTTTTAGGGTTCCGAAGCTAAAATGGCGAAAACGGAACCCTTATAGTTTCGCCATGTCTGTCTGTCCGTCCGCGGTTTTGCTCAGGGACTGTCAATGCTAGAAAGCTGTAATATTGCACGGATATATATGTAAACTATGCGGACAAAATGGTACAATAAAAAATTAAAAACAATTTTTTTTAGGGTACCTCCCATACACGTAAACGGGGGTGTTTTTTTTTCTCATCCAACCCTATATTGTGGGGTATTGTTGGAAAGGTATTAAACCATTAGGGGTTTGCTAAGACGATTTTTCGATTCAGTGGTTTGTTTGCGAAATATTCAACTTTAAATTGCAAATTTTCATTAAAATCGAGCGTCCCCCCCCCTCGAAAATCTAAACAGGTGGGTGGAAAATTTAAAAAAAATCAGGATGGTAGTAAGTATATCAAACTTTCAAGGAAATTTATAACGGTTAAGTTTGCTTGAGAATTATTAGTAGTTTAAGAGTAAATAGAAGCCTAAGGTATAAAATATACCTAAACTATGGAAGATTCCGTATAAAAAACGAAATCCTTAGAAAAATATTACTTAATTTTTTCGTAATGGTCACGGAACCCTATTTTGGGCGTGTCCGACACGCTCTTGGCCGGTTTTTGCACGTACATCGGGATAATAGCAAATATTTGCTCGAAACAAAATGTTTGTTTAGAGCACTAAGTGAAAACGCGGCCTTAAACCCCAGGACTACTGCATAAAATTTGTGACAAATAAAGAATTATGTGGTGAATTTAGTAAAAAGCTTATAAAAGATACTTACATAATAAGTAAATATAGAGACCGTAAAGTGTCATTGTATAAAGCCTTAGGTAGGTAGGTATGCGACAGTCATAGTACACTGGCAGACAAAAAACATTTGCCATTCATGCAAAAACAAAACAGCTATCAGGTAAATGGAGCAGCCGAAGGAAACCAGGTCTAATGAGAGTGAAAATTCCAAGAGCCATCCATATTTGACACCTATGCTTACTTTTTCGTCGGCGTTGAAGTTTTAAAAGCAAGACGGAATGAGATGCTACGAAATAGGGGTTTTTCGGCTTTGGAATTTTCTCTGTGTTTTCATTTTATGGATTTAAAAAAAAAGGCTAAGTAAGTTTATATTTCTTAGAGTCGTAGGTTTGTATGGCCTCTCAAACAGAGGTTGGTGGATTTGAGCCCGCACTTGCAACTTTCCAGCTTTAGCCCGAGCGAAGCCCACAATAAAGAACTGTTTCGGAAAAATGTCTTTTAGGTAGGTACTTTATAATACTAATATATATTGTAAATACTTTCAACCAATTTAAAAAAATATAAAATGTTTATTACAACACCAGCAGATTACAACCACTCATTATGCATGAATCCCAAGCTAGGCTGAGTCTGTATCTTGGAACCCGAAATTTAAAATTAAATATCGCTGAAAGTTATTTTTAAACCCATACTAAAGGGTCCGCCTTGGGCTTACAAAATACAACCCAGATTTTGGGGAAAGGCGGACATTAACCGCGTCTCTTAAATCATAATTTACGTAATTAAGATGATACCTCCATCAAAATGTTTCACTTTTATCATATTGTTTAGAGGCAAACTTTACGATTTACCCAGCCAAAATTGCAATTCAAAACGTACATTAAACCTTTAACATGGAGCGTAAATATGAAGTTTTGCGAAAGCCTCCCGACCCCATAAAGCTGAAATCGTAAAACGGGTTCGCTTCCAAAATTTAATTATATGGAGTAATAACGCCTTTTTTATTGCAGGTGTATTATTTTACGTCTTAGTTGTGAGGGGGTTTTGATGAACTTTGAATATTGTATGAGATAGTTCTATCGTGCCGTGCCGTAAAGTCACCGACGACGGGTCCATATCGACTCGCATAATTGTTGAAAGTCATAATGTTATGTTTGTCATGATGTATTGTTTTGTCATAATAACTTTTCCTATATGAATCAATTAATTGCTCAGAATTGTAAAAACCTAATCTATCATTGTATAAATGAGTATAAAGTTCTACAGGTGACCTTTGAAAATTTACAATTTCCACGGGAAAAAAATATGACTAACAAAAGTTATGAAAAACGTTACCATACATTATGACTTTTAAAAAATTAAGCAACTAACAAATGCGCAAAATAGCTAATTTAAAAAGCCTTAAAAAGAAAAAAGTCCTGTCTAGTTCATGAATTATTGTAAAAATTCATAATCTATATTAATAATTTCGTACCGGTCTACGGTAGACTCGAACGAAATGCACATCAAATTGAAGAGCGTAAAAAATTAGTCAATCCGAGTCGACAACTTGTAGGTGGAAAATTCGGATTATCGAGTATTTTCAATAAAAAATGGAATAAATTACTAAGTATATATAATGGCGTTGCGAAGTAAACATGTCAATGTCATCACGTCAAAGTGGCGTTGGTGTCACGTCATTACGCGTCACGGTGTCACAGGTTCGTATTTTGTTCTCCATTATGACCTCTTAGTTCTAATTTCTTTGATTATGAGACAGAAAATCATAGTTATTTGTTTAAATAAGATTTAAGAAAATATCTAATGGTGCATTACATAGGTTAGCTGTGAAAGTATTTGTGGCAATATTAAGGCTGGGAATATACGTCAGATTTTTCGATAAATACGACAGTCTTTAGAGTAACAATTTTTTTTTACAATCTAATATCATTATGAGTCTACATTTTACCCGAGCGAAGCCGGGTTTTCATCTAGTAGGTTAATTATTCTGCAAAATATCATACTCCTATTTTGTTTTCCTTGATGCACAACGAAGTTAAATTAAAAGTGTATCTTAAAGCATAATTTAATTATTCTTTCGATTTCCAAGAAAAGTTTTTAAGCAAAGTTCACTCGAGTGAACCTGAGATGGTTCGTTTACTAGCAATTAAGAAGTCATCAAACTTCATTATTTACTTTAAACACTTATTTCATCGTAGTAACGTCAGGTTACTCAGACCCTGAAGGGTAACTGGCCAATGGATTCATTTGATCCAGGTTTTATTGCTTCATCATCATTATATTAGCCACAGGACGTCCACTGTTGAACATAAAGCCTCCCACATAGACTTCCAGCTGCTGCGGTTGGAAGCAGCCTACATCCACCGTGATCCCGCGCCTTGAACCAACCTTCTCGTTGGTGGAAGTCCCACGCTGCGCTTGCTGATGCGGCGTAAGTGGAGACACTCGAGAACTTTACTACTTTACTTTTTTATTTATTTTTGGCACATTTTCATAATTATTTTGTTATGGTTGGTTTACCTTACCCGATCGCTCAGTTTTTGTTTTTTATTAGACACTTTTTTCTATATTTGGTTTTTACATGGATCAATGTTACCTTCCATTAGGTAAAAGTACCTGCAACTAGCTAGGTATTACAGTTCCTATATTTTTTATTCCATTTAGGTACCTAGGTACTTAAATTCACAATGAGACAAAGCAAGGGAGTGGACTTGTTGTAACAGGAGTAAGAAGTAGCATGGATTTTTACAATGAATTATGATTTTATTGAGTAAAGTAAGTAAACGTCCGGTTACTGTCCCTGTAGTTGGTATTTTATGTCATTAGCAATAGAAATTACTGCAGGGTGTCATCCATTGGGCATTAAGCACATCGAGCACTGGGACTTCTACCTTATCCATAACACTGCTATTGCTACCGTTCACTACATATAAGTATGACGCGAGCTATTACCTAAGCAATGGTTTGCTCAACGAAATCAACAGTCAACATGCAATCAATTAACTAACCATAATTTCAAAATGGATACTTACATCAATATCAATTTAATTATCCATAACAATTTGTCAACCAATCAATATCAATATCGATTTATCTATATCAGCATCGATTTATCAACCAAATCAATATATTAATAATATCAATCAATATAGCCCAGAGATGCTGGTTTGAATCCCGTCCGGCGGATCGGAACAACGTATAAGGTGTTGTTTTTGAAGAAACCTTGGTTAGTTTTAAATGAGACCACATTTTCTTTATTTGTTTGTTTCACTAACACTACGGTAAGAATCGCACATTTAACTAACACCATGTACCTAACATATTTATAAGTAATACTAACAACTGATGGATCCTAGTTATCTGAATAAATAAATTTTATTATTATTATTATATTCACAATATAATTACTGCATAACTTGGTAAAAGCATAACATCATAAAGCAGAAGTTTTAAACTACGACAGTATTTCTAAAAATCTTACAACGAGACCCCATTCCCCTACTTTGTATGCTTTTAAAATCTTTTAACCTTGCATATCGCTTTGAAAGCATTATGCACGGTTGGAACTCCATTACTCTTTGTGCAAGTTTTAAAAGATAAATGGATCTGTACCTAATGATAACTGAACTCTAGATGTAGTAAAGTTCCTTTAGTAGACGATCTCTAGACTTACCTACTTGTTTTATGTTAAACGAGTAACTTAAAAAAAACACGATTCGATGATATCAGACGTGATTTTGTCACCCATGGAAAATCCATTTAAATATTTTACTTATTCACAAAAAATAAATGGATGGATGATCTATATAAATCCATACCTATATATTGAACATCAAAGGCAAACATTCGAGCCGAGAGCAAACATTAAAATTAAAAAAAATATATCAACCACGAGATTTATTTATTTAATCGTATGGCGTAAAACATTAAACAATTACACTAAAGAAAGAAACTACAAACTAGCCATAAATCCACAATCAGGGTCCCAAGGTGTCAGATTGTACAGATCTCCAGGGGAGCCCGAGTACGAGTGTAGAGGGCAGCGCTGTACAATGTGCTCCATAGTTTGAGCCTCCTCGCCGCATTCGCAGAGGGCCGAGTCCCGCCAACCCCACTTGTATCGAAAGTAGTGACAGCGTCCGTGTCCTGTTCTCAGTCTGTTTAAGCGGCACCAGAGATTGCGTGGTAGACTGAAACCATCTGGTTTAACCGAACCACGAGATCGAACCCGGGATAAGCGTCGTAGTCAGCACAGTATATATATATACTGGGTAGTAGTCAGGTTCTCTAACTACTAGGCACTTGCAACTGGTCAATTACCATATAAATCGGCCTGTAACAAACACATTAACATTCGATTGCTAATATTTTTTTCATTAAAAGTAACAATAGATAAAGTTGGCAACGAATAAGTTAAAATTAGAAACCTAAAAACCAAGGTTATTATCGCGTAAATTCTCGAGTGGGTACGTAAATAGTAACAGGTTCTATTTAAAATACATTCTAATAAAGAGCCTTTCTGAAACTTAGAAGGCTAAAGTATAGATTATTTTAATCGGTAAGCGCTTAAAATATTTATTTGGATGAACTGAAATAATTACTTTGCTCACTCGTGACCTTATGATGCGCTACGTTTATGCAAGAAATGTGTTCCACCACCCCACTAGACGCGTTTCGAACTCCACCAGAGCTCATCTTCAGAGCGTGAGTTCATGTTTGCCGTTACGTTCAAACTCATCTTGAAAACTAACCACCGATTGTAAATACATAAGTGAGTTAGCCGTGTTTCTCATAGTCATCATAGTTATTGTCTGGAAACATAATTTTATAGTTAAAATTTATTTACTTATTACAATAGGCAAATGTCAAGTTACTAAAATTATTTTAAAGTGGAAACTGGAAAATGGCGCCCTTTTCCATCTGGCGCCTACAGCGACCGCTCCCCTTGCGTCTTGCTTTACCCCAGGGCCGGAGTTGGCAGGTACAAATGCCAGTAATAATAGCAGGTAGTTAGGTGCATACTGTACTACCTGCTGTTGTGCTTACTTAAAGTAAGAGGCACTCGCACCTTTTATCACATCGCTTCGAAACTAAGGGATATTATTAAACTTATTCTATCCGGTCTTATGCGCCTGAGTTTTTTTCATATGTACTTTCTGCGAAAAAAACTTGTTAAGCATGGAGTAAGACTCGTAAAAAAAACTTGTAAAAAATATTTGTATCTAGTTTCTTACGAAATTAATAAAAAAAAACATTAAATGAAGGCGTGTTTTCTTTCATTGAAATAAAGCCAAAACTCAAAGGTTCTTTCCATACTTTTAAAAGTGTAAAGAAATACGATAAAAAATCTCCTCCGAGCAGTCGGGTAAAAACTGTTATAAATGTAAATATTATGTATTTAATTATTTTTATTCATATTAAAACGAGAGCTGTTATGTAAGTTAGGTACACATACATTTTATAACTTAAAAATGAAAGGAGAGAACTAATCAAACAAGCAAGCAAGCAACTTAAAATCTGCAACTCTACATAAACAGACAGTTTTGATAAATAACGAAACGAAAAGGGTTCGTCATAACATAAGATTACTTGGCTTGTGAACCATATAATGTTGTATAGTGTAGACTGTCACATATTTTTTGTATAACAGTGTTTAAATTAACCTACCTATATTATATGAAAAATGTAATGATATATTTATTCCAGACGTTAGACGTTATATGTAATTACTAAAAGTAAGAGCATCGATCTGTGTGATCTCGCCAATTATTACTTAAATCCCAGAGGTTTCCAATAGTGGCCAACTTTGTACAACCTTTTATGTAAAACTGTACCTAAATAAATAAATAAAAAATATATATTTAAGCAACCCTGAAAACTCAGGTAACACTTAAAAATAAATAAAAACAAAGTTTATTCTGCTATTCATACAAAGAAACTAGCACATTTAAACTCGTATTTACACGCAGGTAGAGCTGCAGTTCGCATGAACAATTCCGTAATACCAATTTTGCAATCGCATCCACTTTTTGTTCACTTAAGGTTCTACTACTAACTTTTTATCGCTTAGTACAACTTAAATTGCCAGCGAGTCCACACGCGCAATTTTACTCAATTTTACAATGACGCTTGAACAAATTTAATTTAAAACTCACTAGTGATTTACGAAAAAATGTTGTTTACCAACAGTGTTTTGTTTCTGTGTTTAACGTTTTTTGGAGCTACGAAAGGTGGCGTGCTGCGCAATGACACATTTCGTTTGGATATTGTGCATTATAATGATTTTCATGCAAGGTGAGTTTTTCTATTGATTACACGCAAGTCTTTGACATCGTGTCAGATGTTAAGTGTACTTAACGAGAAAAATTCAAGGTTGGAATAATAATTGATTATTTAATTTGGCATCAATTTAGTATGTACCTAAATCTCAATTATTCAACATAAAAACGTATATTAACTATAAAAAATGAAAAAATATAATTATGTAATATCGTGACATTTTTAAATAATGCCGGAAATGTTAAAGTACCACAAGGTAAATGAAAACCTATCGATAAGTAGGTATTTTTATGTAAAAATAGATATCTATTGTCTCTGTACCTTCATTCATAACCTCTGTTTATCCTTTTTTACGAGTAAACTGTTAATTGTATGGATTAAATCAAATGTTCAATAGGTAATGATAATTAAAAACGAGGGAAAAATCAAAGGCTACTTCACTCGAATGATGTCTCCCTCGAAAACTTCCAAACCCTCATACAATTAAAAAGACTGAGCAAATTTCCAAATAATACGAGAGAGTTAAATAAGGCAAAAATACAAGTTATTAAGTTAGCAAGTTATTTTGTTATCTTTTACCGTTCAAAACTTATAGCCCTGTGACTGTGACAAACGGGCGGACAGATTAGCGATAGCTATGCTCTTAAAATGGGTCAATTATTGCAAACATTTTTTTTACAAATAACCAAATCACATAATATGTGTAGAAAAATAAAAGTATGAAAAATACGTTAAAATTAAAACTTTATGACAAGAACGTGAGACTGCATTTTATTCAGCAGATGTCTTAATCATGTGACTGGCATGATAAACTTGAATGTATGAATTCGTTGCGTTCACTTTCAACTGCAAACACTTTCATAATACTTATAATTTGCATTTACTTAATGGTTACAACATTAAGAAATAGTATCTTATTATAGTCTTAATTAAGGTGTTATATCAATATATCAAGTCTGATATCTATACCTATAAACGAGTAATTCTTGTATATCTTTATATATTTCGAGGATCTCAAAAATGGCTTTAACGACTTCGATGCAATTTGGTACGAGTATGTAGCAAATTGTTATCGTGCCATACCTTTTTTTTCCAAATATATTTTTTATGTAGCTGGTACTCCAAATTCAAATGTTATTCTTTTTGAACCACCAGCTCTGCAATAACCCATTTTCTGAGCTATTAACTTCGTTACAGCGTGAGCCGGGAAATCAAATATATCTTTGTCTACTTCTGTAGATGTACTTCTATTTTTAACTCGCGTGACGTTTCTATTCCTCATAATCAGTTATATTATAACAGACCTACTTGCATAAAAAAGGTCAAGAAGTTATTATCAATCTGAATTAATAGGTCTAAAGTTCAATGAACAGGCATATCTTACAATGCTTTGATTGAATTTGCATTCGATTTCGTTTCTATCAGTTTAATTTACAACTATCCACTTAATTGGTGTCAATTGTCCCATGATATAGTTTATAGTGGGTATTTATATTAAAGAGTACTGTAGGAACTAGGCAAAACTGACCACCTGGCAGGTTAGAGTAACCTAGTTTTGTATAAAAGAATAGGTTTTTTTATATTGTGTTTCTAGAATATAACTTTAAAACAGATTGACAGCGGTATACATGCGGTATGCGGAGCGCAGATTGCTTCCGATAGCCTAAGCGGCTGGTGCTATTCTATGTAAATGTATTTTTAAGTTCTAAAATAAATCCAAATAATTGAAGAAGAACTATTTTTATTTTGAACTGAGTTTAAAGTCACGCGCGTTGATCCCCAGTACCTAAGCTCTCACCAAGTTACAGTTCCCACAGTACCATCTAAATTTTAAACGACGATATCCGTGCTTTTTGTATTTCTAGTCACTCCAGTACAGTATCTGTTATAGCCTCCTAAGACAACAGGCCCTAAGTGTCAAGTCTTGACACTAATTGACCTAGTCCCAAACTAAGCAAAGCTTGTATGGATCATAGTCAACGGATAAAAATACTCATATAGATAAATACATACTTAAATACTTAAATACATATTAAACGTGCACGACCCGAGAAAAAATATTCGAAAATATCGAATCGAACCGGGGACATCAAGCTTAATAATTCAGGTTCTCTAACCACTTGACCATCTGGTCGTCAAAATATCACAGAGATAGCTTAGTCCTTGCTTACTTAGACAATTTTATATCAACCTACATTTTAGTTACAAAATGGAAAAGTTTGTGTCGCACAGTCGACTATAGTTAATATTGAAATTACCGGGTCCGTTGCCTAGTGTGAAATCAGTTACTGTCCAGCTGACCTAATTTGGCAGACACTCCGATGACTTCTACAGGAAGTAAAGACACGTGTCAAACGAATGTCAAAGACTCAAAACGAATATTGAAATTACAAGGAAAACAAAGGTTTGATCAGCCTTGTTGCAATAATAGTCTTCCGTATCTCTTTCCGAAGGCAATCCAGTATGAACTTAATTTTGACTGGTTTTAAGTAGGTAGCAGAATCCTAGTTATTGGCATGGTAACCCTTTTTTCATTTTATATCATTACTAGCTTTTGCCCGCGGCTCCGCTCGCGTGGTATTCGGTTATCGCGCGCTGTTCCCTCGGGATGAAAAGTAGCCTATGCCACTCTCTGGCCTATAAACTATCCTTAATGCCAAAAATCACGTCGATTCGTCGCACCAGTCAGCTGGGTAAACTGTGATGCGACTGGCATAGGACCGGGCAAAGTGGCGTGAAAATGAAGAGGCATTTATTTAGTGGGTGGATGTGTGCTGATTTGATTGATTGATGATAACTGAAGTTTGATTTTTCCAGATTCGAAGAAACTTCCATCACCGACCCAGTTTGCAAATCCAACGATGACAAGTGCATAGGTGGCTTCGCTCGTCTCTTCTATGAGATCAAGCATATCCTGGACAGCAAACCTGATGCTATGCTCTTGAACGCTGGCGACGACTTCCAGGGCACTTACTGGTTCACCCTATTGAAGGATAAAGTGATGTCGAAGTTTATTAACATGCTGCCGAATGATGCTCATGTGAGTCTAAAATTTCATCTACGTATATCGACATGTGGGGAGTTTTTTATATTGCACCGTTATTTTTGGCGATCTTGAACCGCTTGTAGAATGGACTTGATTACTTCATGGTACCAACCGGAGTAATTGTATAGCTTGACTCCAAAGTCTTTAGGTGCCGCGATTGATCCCCACTCGGGGCAGATATTTGTATGAAAAAAAATCAAAAAACCCGGCTGCCAAAACTAAAAGGAAGAAAATAAGATTATTGGTCTAGAACTCTGTTAAGTAGCTAATTTAAAATTCAACAGTCGGGACCCATTACTAAGAGTTTTTGAGCATCACGATTAAAATGGGTCCCGACTGTTGAACTTTAAATTAGCTACTTAACAGAGTTCTAGACCACTAGTCTTATTTTTTTCTACCTTTTAGTTTTGGCAGTCGGGTTTTTTAATTTTTTTAATTTAATGTTTTATTTTACACTTTTTTGATATTTATGTGAAAACGGTAGATTAAAAGTATTATAACCCATATATATTTAGAATGAAAATTTATTAGATTTCATTTGATACCCATATTGTTACAATACAAATATTTTTTTTCATTCCTCCGCCATATTTTTTTTCGCAGACGCCATATTGAAATATTATATAGCCTATGTCACTCCGACAGTTATGACGAATCCAATGATACCTCATACTCATATGTTCAAATTCGTCTAGCCGTCTATCCGTTTAGGCTGCAGCGAGGACCCAAGAAATGGACATACATACCCACATACATACATGCATACGCTCGAAAATCATAACCCTTCTTCGGGCAGTTGGGTAAAAATACAACGATGATTAGTAATTAATGAATTTATTTATCCCTTGCCCTTGTACTCTTAGTACAAGCTATGCTTAATTTGGGACTACATAGGTCAATTTAGTTGCAATCGTCCGTCCCATGCTTTATTTATTATATTTATATTTATATAATAGCCGGACATATTCACGGAAGTTGTTCTATTTACTTTTCTTTTTAAAATTTTAAGTAGTTTTTGTGATTTTTTTCATACAAATCACAAAACTGACTTAAAGAAAATTGAAGCATGCCATTTTTTTCTTCACAAAATAAAGAATTAAGTTACTCATGTCCTGGAATAAGAAAAGTCTTTCTTATTCCAGATCATGAGTAAACTCTGTAAGCAAATGTTGAGTTTATGTGGATTACACTAGGCTATCATGCCAAAGCAATGATAATGATATGCAATCAATACAAAATCTAACAAAGAATACTTATAAATCTTGAGGTACTAGTCTACATACACAGTACATGTTTCTATACATACAAGTGTCTAGTGATAAGAGAACGTGAATATGTCACGCGCAGTTTTGTGCAAGTAGATGATTTGTTGTCTTGAATGGTCGAATCAAAGCATAAAAAGATGATATAAATGACACGTGGTATTTCTGTGACTGGGTCCATATCGGCTCGCATACTTGTTGGAACTCCGAACGTAATGTTTGTGAGAATGATCGTTTGTCATAACTCTCTTGTCTCTGAATCCAATAATTGTTCAGAATTGTTATAAAACAAACCTAACCTAGCCTATAGTTTTCTATAGGATGACCGTTAAAAAATTCAGAAAAATTTAAGGTTTCAGTGGGAAAAAAATTATGACAAACAATGATTCGGACCAACATTACAATATGACCAGCGAAACGTTTGTGAACTTGGCGCTCTCCAGAAAAAGGGCTCGCTGGTGGGATGATGAGCAAGGCCTATCCAGAGGGGCTACTACGAAATCCGTAAATCAAAGTTTGTATAGTACCGTCCCTCTCACTCTCGTTTTAAATAGTATAAGCGCCAGCGGGACGGCAAGACACGAAGTTCGTAGTAAAGGGCCAGATCGTTACCACTGTCTCACTCGCTAATAGCTGCTGCTGCCAAGCAGTTGTGTCAAGTGCCAAGCTTTCGATACTGTATTAATGGGTAATCAACCGGTTAAATACCGGCACATGGGGTCTTAAGAGCGCATCGCGCGTGCGTATTACGAGGTTTGAATGGCGGTTGGATTCATAACTCGTAAACTAAAAAATATTTTGTGTTGAATATTTTATAGTCTGATATCGGAGAATAATGAAACAAACAGGTATTTAGAGGTAGATACGTAATTTTCAAATAAACCTCCCTTTATAGGGTTCCGGAGCCAAAATGCAAAAACGGAACCCTTATAGTTTCGCCATGTCTGTTTGTCTGTCTGTCTGTCTGTCTGCCTGCCTGTCTGTCTGTCTATCTGTCTGTCTGTCCGTCCATCCGCGGCTTTACTCAGGGACTATCAATGCTAGAAAGCTGTAATTTTGCACGAATATATAATGTGAACTATGCCGACAAAATGGTACAATAAAAAAATCAAAAACAATTTTTTTTAGAGTACCTCCCATAGACGTAAAGTGGGGGTGTGTTGGATACGTCTTTAAAACCATTACGGGGCTGCGAAAACGATTTTTCGATTCAGTGATTTGTTTGCAAAATATTCAACTTTAAAGTGCAAATTTTCATTAAAATCGAGCGTCCCCCCTCTAAAATCTAAATCGGTGGGCGGCAAAAATTGAAAAATTCAGGATGGTAGGAAGTATATCAAACTTACAAGGAAAACTATAACGGTTAAGTTTTCTTGAGAATTATTAGTAGTTTAAGAGTAAAAATAGCAGCATAAGGTATAAAATATAACTAAACTTGGAATATTCCGTACAAAATACTAAATCTATAGAAAAATATTACTTAATTTTTTTGGATTGGCTACGGAACCCTATTTTGGGCGTGTCCGACATGCTCTTGGCCGGTTTTCCCTTTTTAGGGATAAGCTCGCCTTTGTTATCCTCTCTGTGTATTTGTATTTTTATTTTTATGCGCAATAAAGAGTTTACGTACATACATAAATGCTCATTAAATCATTATTAATCATCATGCCACTCTGTTGCTCAATCAGTCAGCGTTTAAGATGATTTTAATGAATACTCGTATTTATTACAAAATCAAAAAATACTTAGGTCTCCTTTCGAGATAGCATATCCACTACGATCTACGATATTAGTGCAGCAGTCTAGGTTAGTCCAGCCGTCATTTGGGTCGGTAATACGCATGGTGCCTCCTAACATTCTTGGTTGGCAATGCTTCTGCATTTTTCTAGTGTTGAGGATGTCGACAGGTGGAATACCACCACATGAGCACACCAGCTCAATTAATTACCATCAAGCGACACACTTGTTTGTCGACAAATTATTTTTTGACAATAATTTGAATGACGTTTATAGCTCAATCCTTGACACTGGACCCGGGCAATAGATAAGACGTTTATTTTATTGTTTGCGTCTGTATCTTTATTCTATCTATTCTTTTGTTTCATTTTAACTTGCATTTATGTTTGGCTAAACAAACAAACAAACAAATTCTTTATTCACCAAGAACATGGTAGGCAGAGTAGATATTATAATAGTAAGTAGTATCACATATTCTGTCGCTATTGCGGCGTGTAAATATTCAGGTTCTTAAAATTGGGTATTTACTTTAAAACATTTAAATAATTTAAAAAATCATCATCAAAATCAAATTAAAGTAGCATCAATGAAAATAACAATTTAGTCACAACTATGTCTCCTTTAAGGCAACCAATGTCAATAGTTAATAATTAATAATTCAATAATAATAGCATAGTTTGCAAAGCCACATACTATGACATATTATGTATAATATGTTAACAATTTCTATCATTTCAATTACCTATTATAAAATAAAATTCAAAATTATATGTCAGCAAAAAATCTGACTAGACAATTGTACAAAAAAACATTTTATAATTTTATTAAGTCATTACGTCACATTACCCATTACCATTTAAATTCCTTCAATGAATAAAAACATTGTTCCCTAAGCCATTTGAGCAACTTGTGTTTGAATTCTTTAAGTGGTACCTAGATCATTAAGTTGTTTTGGTAACTTATTAAATACAAGGATCGCCATAGGAAAACAGCTATTTTTGTACAGCTTTGCTAATCCCTGTTATCATTATTCTTTCATTTCCTACTACGAAAATCTTTAATTTCTACAATCTTAACAGTGCGTTTTATTTTTACCTTTTTAGACACTAGGAAATCACGAGTTTGATGATGGAGTAGCAGGCTTAGTACCGTACCTTGAGGCACTCCGGGACCCCGTCCTAGTGGCGAATATTGATACAAGCCTAGAGCCTACGTTGAACGGCTTGTATAAGCCACATGTTGTACTCGAAAGGAAGGGGAGGAAGATCGCCATCATTGGAGTAACAACGCCTGATACTAAGGTAGGAAGTGCTACGGTAGATTCAAATGTTTATCTATTTGTTGCTACAACGAATAAGATTTCTATTTGACAAGATACTTCTAAGCGAATTGGAGTCGAGAATTGGTGTACATATAAATTGGTGACCCAAAGACCGGCGTGTAATTTAAATAAATGAATATTAAATATTGGATATTGGGTAAATTAGAAATTTTTAAAAACCTTTAACTAATTATTTAGTGTGACATTATGTAACGAAAGAGCTTGCATAAAAGAATAAAAAAAATAATTCTTTAATTTTAACGAAAGGGCTTGCTGAAAGCATTTCAAATATATTTTTCTTTAATTTTAAGATTAATATTTTTGAATTTATTTACGAAAATAGGCGAAAATTGGTTACTCGCTTTTTATTTCCTCAAACTTTTTATTTATTTTCAAACAAGTGGGCTTAACATTTTGGAAAATAATGCAGAAAATAGTTTTATACCTATAGATTACAGAGAAACCTATAAGAAATTGTGTGCGTTAGATAAGCCAGCAAACATTGAAAAAAGAAATAAAAAACATAGGTAACCACTTAAATATTTCATCGTAAGTACGGAACCCTCCTCACGCGATTTCGATTAAAAATTCTCTGGTTTTCAATCAATAATCATATATCTTTTTAGTACTTATTATCAAAAATGCGTGCTATATTTCAGATGCTGTCAAATCCTGAAGGCGTGCGATTTCTGGACCCCGCACCGATAGTCAAAAAAGAAGCTCAACTACTAACTGATCAGGGAGTCGACATAATTATAGTCCTCTCGCATTGCGGACTCTATGTTGACAAGTAAGTTATTCGAATGACACGATGAAAAAAAAACATTACATCTATTACAATAACACAGTCAAATCAATTAAAGTAACAACGGCCGATACTAACTTTCTTTCTACATATTTGTTAATCCATATTAATGTTCTAAATGCGAAAGTGCGTGTGTTTGTATGTTTGTCCATGTTTCACTCAACGTGATTTTTGGCATAGAGATAGTTTATGGGCCAGAGAGTGACATAGGCTACTTTTTATCCCGGTAAAATGCACAGTTCCCAAGGGAACAGCGCGCGATAAACAAATTCCACGCGGGGGAAGACGCGGGCAAAAGCTAGTTATTGCATATATTGTGTGTTAATCACTTTCAATCTATCAAATAAATCTGTTATTTCTATAAATATGGATGAAATAACTGTAATTATACCTAATCTATAATTATGAAGAACAGTAACTGAAAATGATTTTTGTGCTACAACTACAATCAGACCAAAGCACACAAAATCGGTACTTCAGGGATCATGAATTTTATTGTTAAAAAGTTAATTAAATAAATAAATTGAACATTTAAAGATAGTCAATCGAAATATAAAATTTAATTTATTTAAAAAACAATTAAAATATACAAAACTATAATTAATTGAATTGACTGCGTTGTTTTTTTGTCACGAACATAAGTTTAGCAAGACAAAGCGAATCATTATCATAATCAACCTTTTTTTTTATTCAAGAATATTTTTTATTTACTCCCGTTGTAATGTTACATACTTTAAACAACGTTCGGGTTTCGATTCCTCTCTTCCTAATATAATACTTTTCCATTTTGATGAAAGACACTATCTGGCTCATCTCCATATCTGTCGAAGTTTATTTTATATACGACTTAAAGACAATTTAAATGCAAAGACAGTAGCCTTCTGCTATAAATTCTAATAAAGTTGTCATGCTATAAAGTATAGTGCCGATGACAGGCCGCGTGGCCAAAAGGCATACGTTGGGGGGATCGAATGGGTCTCAAGTAGTTTCTGAAACATTATACGTCTCTGTTTTTCGATTTAACAGCACAATATATAAATCTAGTTGTTTTTATGAGTAATGTGACTAATGCTTGACTGACAGACATCGCACTGCCTCAACATAGGAAACATGAATTTGGCAAACTTATTATCTGTCACAAAAGTGCACTAACTAAGAATGGATTTCTCAAAATTTCCACGGGGTAGAAAGCTCCTTCCCAAAGCTTCTTCCTTATTTTTACAAAGGAAAAGAAAATTTTCTCTTTTTTTTTAAATCTGTTATTTATGACCACCAATAATAACAGTTGATTTTAAGAAAGTTTTTACCTTTCACAGAGCAATGGCAAAGACAGTTGGTGAAAACGTAGACATAATTGTTGGTGGGCACACACATAGCCTCCTGTGGAACGGAACAGCCCCCAGCCATGAAGTGGTAGCTGGCACATACCCAGAATACGAAGAAGCGGACAATAAACCAGGACATAAGGTAAGCCTTAACAAGAAGAGCAGCAGAAAACATTGCTAGGGTTAGAATAATAACGACAATTTGGACTAAATCTGCGAATCGTAAATTTCGCGGAGTAATGGCGGATTTTCGTAACAGGGGAGTTAGATAAAACGTTGCAGTTGACGTTGAGTTGCTATTGATGATGTGGGTACTGATCATTAATGTAGATTACTGCTTATCCTTCATAAAGAATTCGTAGTCTCTTTATTCACAGTTAAAAAAGTTCTTAATTATAGGTAGGGTATAGAAGTAATAAAAAAAAAACATACCTCCAATACATTACAGGTTCTAGTGGTGACTGCATCAGCGTTCAGCAAATATTTAGGATACATCGGAGTAGATTTCGACGGCAACGGTGATATCGTGTCTTTTGAAGCTCAGCCTGTTTTCTTGAACAGGAGCATTCCTGAAGGTACATCAAAGAAAAGTTTCTGCTTTTATTTTAATAATAATGATTAACTGTATCTCGAAACTACGTCTCTTTTAGTTATTTATTGATATAAGATTCAGGTATGACTGGTATGTCAAAAACCATTTGAAATATAGAGTCACCTTTTACCTTGTTGCACAGTATAATAGAACTTTTTTATTTTTATTTTATTTAGCCATTTTCTATATCCCACTGCTAGGCAAAGGCATATCCTTTGGATTTCCAACTTCTCCTGTCGGCAGCTAAGTTTTGCCAGTCGTTTCTGAATGCGTCCAAGTCGTCCGCCACCTCCGTCTCGGTCTGCCGCGCCTCCGTTAACCATCTTGGGGCGCCTACCGGGTAATAACCTGTGCCCATCTCTCCGGGTGCATGCGGCAAACATGGCCAGTCCAGTCCCACTTCAGCCTGATGGTTTCTCTTCCGACATCTGCTATGCACGTTTTCGAGCGCAATGTGGTGTTCCGGATCCGATCTGTCCTTTTGACACCCAAAATGCTACGCTCCATAGCCCTCTGACAAACCTTCAACTTGGACTTCTGAATCTTGGTTAAGGACCATGTTTGGGCACCGTAGGTTAAAATGGGCAGTATATAAGAGTCGACGAGTTTCCGCCTAAATAGAACTTAAATACTTGAAAATGAACTAAAATGAAATTACTTCAGCGGTTGCAGCACCGCAAGGTAAAAGATTCATTGATGTGAACCTTTGCAGAGTAACACCTGAAATCCGAATACATCAATTAATATGAGCACCAAAAGGGATTTAGGGTAATGTGTAGTGTAGTCGTTGAGCAAATTGAGCGAAAGAGAAAAAGATAGCTCACGTATGTAAACAGTAAAAACATATCAAACTAAAATTTATTAGTGGGATTAATGGTGAAAAAACAAGGAATGTATTACAGGACGTAAGCAAAAGAAAACAGTATTCCCTGGATCCTAACTAAAAGGGCCTATTGAACGTTTTACTTGTAGGAATTACCGACAACTTTGTTTTTACTACAACTTGCTCTTAGGTAAACAGTTCTGCAACCTTCGGACATTTTTTTTTTCAGATCCGGAAATAAAGGAGGCCCTAAAGCCATACATGGAAAAAATAAATGAAATCGTGAAAGAGGTAGTTGGTAATACCAGTGAAGATTTAAGTTTGAATGCTTGCAGCTACGGAGAATGCGCCTTAGGGGATATTATAGTAGACTCTTTCTTGGACAAGGTAATTAATTGAGAAATTTAAGATTTTTGAAATCATGTTTCTGAACATTGAAAAATTAATACTCATATTACGGGAACTGAGGGAGAATTAAGACAATACTGTAGTACGAAGTAAATTAAAATATCTATGGGGTGTTTTTTTTGTACTTTTAGTGATAATTTGTGCAGTGAGGACGTGAATAATCAGGAAATGATGATCTACTATAATTTACATCTAATGCTATTTCAGGCAAAACAAAAAAATCCAACAAATTCGACAAGTTTCTCATATATTATGAAAAAAATGATACGAACAGATATCAAGAAAGGAGGTAAGTTTTATTACAAGCTGACGTTGATAATTTCATTTATCAGTTACTGTTGATCGGAAATCTGAGCAAAACAAAATGGCTATTGTACCCTATTTATGTAGCTACTACACAGCTGATCATATAGAGCAGGCGCCAAGATGAGTTGCGTATGCAAAATTAGGGGGCCGCAGTCTGTAAATAGTTTTGAACTCAGAAAAGCTTGCAAGTTATGATTCTGAATGTTGCCAGGAGTTACGGTGCTCCATTTTTTTTATACCCCATAAAAAATCATGTACTTAAATGGAGTGAAAAAATTGCTTTTGGAACATTTTAATAACTAATTTAGTGATAATATTCATTTTTTACAAGCTTTTATACATATACCGAGTCAGTTGATAACTTTAATTTTTAATAATAAGCTTTTTTTTCTGACTTTAGTTTTTGTTGATTGTACTTTTATCATCATCTTTTAAACTAAATTCAAATTCAAATTCAAATGATTTATTCAGTAAATAGGCCGCAATGGGCACTTTTACACGTCATTTTTTTAAACTACCAGCGCTTTCGGAAAGACATCATTGCCAAGAAGAATGCGCCGCAAGAAACTTGGCAGAAAGTCATTTTTTTCATAAAATATAATTACAAATAAAATACTTAAAAACTATATTATACAATAAAGAGAAAAAAAAATACAAAAAATAATAATAAAAGAAATACAGGATGTATGGGGTCCCTTAGTTACAATACTAAACCTAACTATATCTAAACTATATCTACGTTCAGTGGAAGTGTAGAATGCTTCACCGTCATAAAATTTAAAATAATAATAAGAATAATTTGGTTCTGAAATATACATTTCAGGTCAAGTAACCATTAAGCTTTTGGATTTCGAAGGCAAGTTCACGTCTGCCGCCCCCAAAGTTAGCTCACACGCACTCATGTCATGCTCTGAAAGCAGAGCGGTACCGAGGGCATGGTATTGCTTCCGTTCCCATAAGCTCTATGGGATCGTCTTGGGAACTTCGACGTCGCGAGCCTGTGACTAGAATTTAAACTAAAAATATAAAAGTTTAAAATCCATAAGCTTAACAATATACAGCCTTAAACATAACAAGGGGATGTATAAAGTCCCTGAGTTAATAATAAAATTATTATACAGCAAGGGATGTATAAAGTCCCTATGTTAATAATAAAATTCCTAATCTAAATAATTCAGAGATGTATATAGTCTCTAAATGTCAAAGTAAACTAATTAAATTAATTACTACATTTCCATGCCAAATTTCAAATCGATGCCATTAACCGTTGAAGAGTTCCGTCCTTCAGCGACGATCTTAATTGGACCACCAGGATGTCACTAGCCGATTATTGTATTGTCATTAGTTTTAACCTACATAAGTAGGTATGCCAAACAAGTCAATCCGGCTACTGAAAGTGGCTCAAATTCAACTTGCAACATTTGATCCTCACATTTGTACATACATTGCAAGTTAAATTAAACTTAACTTAGATATATTGGTTATCGACATTTTTACTCATTAGATATTTTAATTTTTTGATATTTTGAACATCGTCATTTGAACCGTAGGTATTTTAATTTTCGATATTCAAATATGTAACCGCTCTAATAGGCAATAATGTGCACTGAAACAATCGATAATTTATGAGTTGATCAGACAATAATTACTTACCAGTTAATATTTATGGCTGGTTAGAACCAGACGGTTTTTCCAAGCACGAAGATTTTTTGACGGTCAATTTAGTTTGATCAAACTTTTTTTTACGATCTAGCCAAAAATGTACTTTTCTGTTTCTAGATATAACAACAGGAGATATCATGAACGTCCAACCATTTGCCAGCGTCATATGGTCCTACAAAATACAAGGGAAATATGTGAAGGAGGCCCTAGAAGAATCAACACGAAGATCCGATTTGCAAGCCTCGATGCCACAAGTAGCAGGTATCACATATCATAACACTATGTACCTATGATCCAAAGTATTTAATATAAAAGGCTTAAAATTTTCTAAGACATTTCATCACAATTAGGTATATTTAATATCTCTCCGAACCTGAGCCTGCGCAGTTGAAAAAATTCGCAATGCGGACTAGGCCTAAGGGTACTTAGGAAGGGTAGTAGGCCGAAATGATGATGAATTTAATGTTTTTGACTATTTTTAGGTTTAAAACTGACGATTAACACGACAAGCAAAGAAATAACCGTTTTAGTCAAGAAAGGAGACGAGTGGATACCACTGGAAGATGATGAAGAATACCAGTTCACTACGCCTAAATATATTAAACAGCAGTTTGAGGTATGATGGCACAAGATACCTTTAACCTTTAAAACCGCCACAACTTATAAAACAACACAATTTAGTACGAGTATGCAATTTTATTCCCATATAAAAAAAGGAAAATTAAAAGTCTATATTTCCATTTAAAAAAATTGGTGTATTTGAAATACATTGCCTCATCTGACAGTTACGTGGAAAGAGGCGACATAATTAAATTCCCTCTCTTTTATGACAAAGGTTCTTGTCTATAAATGTTAATCGCTGCGCTGGACTGTGAAATGGTTTCATGGTCTTTGATCTTACCTATAAAAACGTTAATAATCAAGTTAACCGATTGAAGTAGGTACTACTTTGCCGAATTCTTTATCAGTAAACCCTTGGAATAAACTTTACCTTGCTCCTCCGCTGTTATACTTGCAAGACAGCTACGTTTGTGCAACATATATGTTGCCGTGCAAAACCTGCCCTCCTACACTTCGCCATAAATTGATATGTCACACAGACCTAACTATCACAAACATTACGCAAAATACTGACGCATAACACAATGAGGGCTATCGCGAATGAATTCGCCACTAGAGGCGCTAGTGTAGCGTGAGGTCTCCGAAATGTCAAATCTCATAGTTTTTGAGTGAGCTACGCGGGTTTATTTTTAATTAGAAATTTTTTGTAAATATTTTGTAATATCTGAATTTAATTATGGCAAATATGCGTTCCGGGGCAATGAATGTCTGTGTTTTGAGACAGTTTTGTCTTTCGGAAACCTTTGTCCTCTCTTTTTTCCGAACAAAACGGGGACTATGCAACACTGTGGCATGCTCGCTATTTTTATGGTACGGTTTTAAGGTGTATTAAATATGATTTTAATCAAAAAATTTTTTTACGCCCGTAATAACAGACTTTGAAAGCCATACTTAAAAACCTCACGCAACAGTGCGCCATCTAGTGAGACAAAAAACGATAGCCCTCATTGAGTAAATGTGTCGTACAAACGGGTTAGTCTCACTTCGTCTAAAAAGCAACTGGTCTATGTATCATGTGGTCTAAAAAGCAGCTGGCCTAAGTAGCCAGTGGTCTATAAGGCAACTGGTCTAAGTAGCAAGTGGTCTATAAAGCAACTGGTCTAAATAGCAAATAGTCTATAAGAAAGCTGGTCCAATTAGCAAGTAATATCGTGCAGATGTAGTCGCAGTGAAGCAATGTAAAGGTTATAATTTATTAAATCAATTATGTTTAAACTACATGTGAATTTTGTTTTTTTTTTTCAGCCGCTGAATGCTAACGCCAAAGACATATCTTTGGTAGGAATTGACTTCGAGATTGTAAAAGATTATGTTAAGAAAATAACTCCAATTAATCCATTGCTGGATGGAAGACTTACTGTAATAAGCTAAGCTGTGATATTTTAAATATACAAGTTTTTTATTGAGCTATATTTTTATTTTTTGGAACTTTGGAAGGTCCTCTACCCATGCAGGGCTCTAAACTACCGCCAAAAAACCTTTTTATTGCAGGGGACATTTATAAAAATCTCTAGTACTGTAAGGGCTTATGCTAGTGTGTAGTGGGCGCAAAAAGCAAAAAGGGTCTTGATGAACGAACAACAAAGTGATCCTAAAAAAACCGGCCAAGAGCGTGTCGGACACGCCCAAATAGGGTTCCGTAGCCATTACGAAACAATTAAGTAACATTTTTGTAAGGATTTCGTATTTTATACGGAATCTTCTAAGTTTAGGTATATTTTATACCTTAGGCTGCTATTTACTCTTAAACTACTAATAATTCTCAAACAAACTTAGCCGTTATAGTTTTCCTTGAAAGTTTGATATACTTACTACCATCCTGAAAATTTTCAAATTTTTCCACCCACCAGTTTACGAGGGGGACGCTCGATTTTCATGAAAATTTGCACTTTAAAGTTGAATATTTCGCAAACAAATCACTGAATCGTCTAAGCATACCCCTAATGGTTTTAAAAGACCTATCCAACGATACCCCACACTATAGGGTTGGATGAGAAAAAAAAATCACCCCCTTTTTACGTCTATGGGAGGTATAAAATTTGATTTTTTTAATTTTATTGTACTTACCATTTTTTCGGCATAGTTTACATATATATCCGTGCAAAATAACAGCTTTCTAGCATTGATAGTCCCTGAGCAAAGCCGCGGACGGACGGACAGACAGACAGACAGACATGGCGAAACTATAAGGGTTCCGCTTTGCCATTTTGGCTCCTGAACCTCATCATCATCACCCCACCTATATACGTCCCACTGCTGGGCACAGGCCTCCTCTCAGAACAGGGGGCTTGGGCCATAGTTCCCACGCGGGCCCAGTGCGGATTGGTAACTTCACACACACCATTGAATTGCTTCGCAGATTGTGCAGGTTTCCTCACGATGTTTTCCTTCACCGCAAAGCTCGTGGAAATTTCAAATGTAATTCCGCACATGAATTTCGAAAAAACTCAGAGGTGCGAGCCGGGGTTTGAACCCACGATCTTGCTTGAGAGGCGATAGGCAAACCACTAGGCCACCACGGCTTTTACCTGAACCCTAATTAACTTATTTTTACTTATAAATTTCGTATGCTTTGATATCTTTTAGAACATTGAAATTAACATTAACCAATGAAACTTTAGATTTACTTTATTTGGACAAACTTGCAATCTTCTCATCGGAAAATGGCTTCTCATGAAGACGAACTGCAGAATTCTACGAGGATTACCAAGTTTGCTGACTACCCGATATTATCAAAGGATAGTATTCACTACAAGCGACGCTCGAAGGAAGCGATGAAACGCAGCCAAGCCAAAAGAAAGTAACCCGTTTAGAAAATATTAACAGAGGATAGTAACAATCAGCAACAAAAGTAACAGAACATTTTAGTAGCTTGTTGCTTTTCAACCATGTATAATTTAAGCCAAATATAGGCGCAAGTCTTCAATCTTATTTCGCCAGCGTACAATTCCTAAATTACCACGTTCCTACAGATGTGGTGTGTTTTGCCATCGTTATTTTGTCGTAAAAGTTCGTATACATCTTGTTTTATCAATTAAGTTACTGAAGTTTACTTTAGCTTCAGTAAACTTCAGTAACTTAGTTGATAAATAGTTGAGAATAAGTTTTTGGTAAATTTTTCATTTTTAATACAAGCTTTTTCTGCTGATTGTACTTTTTGTTGACTACATTTGCATACCAAATTTCAAGTCGATGCCATTAACCGTTGAAGAGTTCCGTCCTGCAGAGACCGACTACCAGGATGTCACTACCAAATTATTGTATTGTCTCACAATTTAGATAAGAATACCTAATTTCAAGTCAATCCAACTACTGGAAGTTGGTCAATTTAACTTGCAAGATTTGATTACAGACAGACAGACAGACAACGGGACAGGTGAAACTAAATAAAAGCTTGTAATATAAGATGATAACACGAACTTATCCGATAAAATACGATTACGAGATTTGTAACTTACTCATATTTTTATATCGCCAATTTCGCCATGTCGTCGACATTGCTAAAGTACTATTCAATGGAAAAAATCAATCGTGTAAAACAAACCAATTTTTCACGATTACTCCGTAGTTACTTACATTTGAACGCCAATCCCGATCATATTCACATCTCAATGAACTCACCACTGTTTTTAACAATCATTTTATCATTAAATAATCGTGTAAATATGTTTATTTTATATAATTAATTGGAAGACGAAAATCCGTTATATTTGTCAAATTGACATGATAATTTTTTCCTCACCGAAGTTGGTCTATGTCGGTCTAGTCTCTGGAAATTTAGTGCTGTACCTACAAAATTAATTATTTGACTGAACCAACCTTACCTACCGATAATTATGGCTGGCTCTGCAAATTGGGGAATTTTATTGGTTCAGGTTGTAGAGCGTATTCATAAGCATACCTATTAACTTATTCGTAATATTGAAGTTATATTAAAAACAACATGCCAAATTTCATGACTCCAGCGGTTGTTATTTCGAGATTTTATCCCTATCTTGTGGAATAACGGAATAAAAAGTAGCCTGTGTTGTTATTCCAGATGTTCAGCTATCTACATACCAAATTTCAATCAAAGTCCATCTAGCCGTTTTATGTATAGTTTTATTTTATATTTAAAATGGTAACCCGGGCTATTGTAGCTGGGGAGATATTGTATCTGAGCCGTCTAAATGGCGTCCATACGCCATAATTCAAAATAATTATTTACTGCTGATTGAAGAATGTTAAAGAGCATTCACACATCATTAGAACTAACGTCAGTAGTCAGTCAGCCAGTCGTCAGTCAAGTTAATGTCAAGTCGCCACATTTGTTTACCGATTGATTTTTCCATTGAATGTAACTTTACATACGTATATCGACCACAGTGCTTCGTGGTCTACAGCCTAGGGATATTCGATATTCATCGATGCATCGAATCGATCCGATGTTTTGAAAAGCTTTCGATATACTAGATGTATTGATGTTTTTACATAAAATATCGAATCGATGATAACCGGTTAATTTCACAAAAACTCAAGTTTGACTACTAAAATTTGTAATAATGTAGATCTCAAAACAGGTCATCTTTTCATAGTGAATGGTTTTGTATGTACTTACAGATTATGAAAGGAGTTATTTCTATTATTTTATGAAAGATTAAAATCTAAACTAATGGCTTTGGCTCTTTTCATAACCGTCATATACGAAAATTTTCACTCTAAAAAAATGTATCTGTTTTGAGATGTACGACTTTTCACATGACTACAGCTTTGTAATATAATGTTAAAAAAATACTCGATGTTTACAAAACATCGATGTTTTTCATTCGATACATCGAAATACATCGATGTACAGTTCTGATTTATCGAATCGAAAAAAACATCGATGTTTTACCAAAATGGACACCCCTACTACAGCCCTAGCTCGTCGATGTGTCTTATTGATGTTCAATTTTAATACATCTTCATAATTTTTAAAAGTTTTTATTTAACTTCACATGTAGGTATGTATGTACGTCCTGAAATTTAACAAACACTATTTCGCCCACTTTCTGGTATTCGATCGAGCTGAATTTTGGCCTAATCTTGTGGTCAAATTAAGATGGTGGACGGAACTCCTCAACGGTTAATGATATCGACGTAAAATATGGCCCAGAAATTTAATTTGGAGTCATGCAAGTACAGTCAACAAAAAGTGCAGTTTGCAAAACAATCTTGAATAGAACCTAACCAAACCAACAAAAAGTTGGAAAACCCCCGACTTTGCCACTTCAAACTGCAATATCTCAAAAACGGCTGAACAGAATTTGATGAAACTGTCTAAGAGCCATTTGCTAGAAAACTTGGTTTCAGATAAAAAAAAACCGCATTCAAAAAGGTCCACCCGTTTATGAGCTACGGTGCCACAGACAGACGCACATAGCGGTCAAACTTACCCTCTTTTTGCGTCGGGGGTTAAACAATGGAATTTTAAAGAATCACTTATTTGTTTTAAGAGACCAATTTCGAGCTCTTTATTTTTTGATAACTTCGCGGATTGCTTATAATCTTTTAGGAATTTAAATAATCTTTTCTGCATAGCATTTTACATCATATCTGTAAGTGCGCCATTACCCTTGTAAAGTAAATGGAAGTCGAAATTAATGTAAAGTCGGTCCCTGGTTCTCGTATTAATTAAAGGGGAGGTCTATCTCGCGCAATTAACTATGTATTTGGTTAAGGTCTATATCGGCTGCTATAATAAAGTTCCGAATACATTGTTTGTCATAATTTTAATTCATACATGTAAGTAGATAGAAACTTTATCCACAACAGCCGAGCGTACAACTCAACAAGCTGTAGCTGTTGCCCGCATCTACATCTGAAAAAAAAAATGAGACAAAACACTAATATATTATTACTTAGACTAATATGCTTTGAGAAACAGAGCCCAGGAGAGAGATTTCTCTATTGTACCCTACCCCCATTGCATACTTGTAAGATGATTTAGACGAGTATCTAGCACGATTTACTAAATGCTACATTAAATAATACATCCCTTATCCCTTATTTGTCAACGCGCCAGTAACTGTGAGTGAATGAGGCCCAAAAGGGTTTATCAAATGTATAGTACTCACTCAGACTTACCCCTACGACTGGCTAATGTGGATTCACCAGAGCGAATCAAAGTTGTTTTACTCGAAATCAATTTATTAGTTGAGTGAATTTGGAACTTGCCACGCGGGGATAAAGTTTGGATTGGTTACGGAGAGGGATTCTTTTAGTGACACATTAAAATGGCGCCCGTTTACAAATATCCGTTTGTGCCAGCCCTGGTTCACAATGCGGTTTGGTGTTTAGACCCTTTATTCGGTAGCTGTCGCCGATTTTGAAGCGTCACATTTCCATTATGTCGTTTGTCGCTCATCATTTTTAATCTCCGATGCAAAAGAGGGGCTATAAGTTTGATACCAATTTCAGTCTGTGAGTATGTGGCACCGTAGCTTTCAAATGATGTACCGATTTTGGTGCGGTTTTTTTACGTGAAAACTAGTTTCCTTGCGGAAGTTTTTAGCTATATTTTATAAAAAATCAGTTCAGCCGTTTTTAAGTTATTGAACTTTGAATTGACAATGTCGTGAGGTTTTTCAAGAAAGTAAATCAAGTTAGCTTAAGCGGAAATGGAGATTACACTGAACCTAAGACAAAATCCATTCAATGTAAGACTTGCAGTGATGCCTTGCCAACTGTTCTATGTTCTGTAGTTGATTTATAATTTTATTTCATGCTCATTTTACTCATACCTTTTGTTTTATTTTATTTTTTTCTCTGTTCTTGAAAGTATGTTGATGGTATATTTTCGATAATAACAGAAATATACTAGCAACGATGCAGCCTTACCCGGCTCTAGAGTTAAATTTTACGCTGTGGGACGGGCACGGGCTGAAAATCAGCGCTGCAAGTTTCTTTGCTCGCAGGTTATGTTGAGCCTGAGTACATTGCCACCTACTTACGTGGAATTGTGTTTTTACTGTGTAGTCTTATTTTCTATGGCAATAAATGATTTTATATATTTTTTTAAGTATTAATTTTTCTAAGTTGCATAGTAGAAGTTTAGTTAGAATATTCAAAGGAATTTGAGATTCCGTACGTTGCGAAGGATACGCTGTATGACCATCCTGACCATCCATTCACGTCTCAGGGGCGGGGACCATAAATATAAAACCTAAACAATGACAATAAGTTTCTATGGTCGTTATTGGAATATATAATACTAAGCCTGTTACATTCTGGTTAAATGTAGACCAATGAGCTTTGCCTCGTAATCACTCTTCACCACATACCTAATCTACACTAGTAGTTTTTTTAAGCCGAATAAATTGTGATTATTTGTTCTATACTTTTGAGAATATAATATACCAATAAATAATAAATAAATATCATGGGACACTTGACACCAATTGACCTAATCCCAAACTAAGCAAAGCTTGTACTATGGATACTAGGCAACGGATAAACATACTTATATAGCTAAATACATACTTAAATACATATTAAACACCCAAGACCCGAGAACACACATTCGTATTATTCATACAAATATCTGCCCCTGCCGGGAATCGAAGTTCGTTGTAGCAAACTCCTTGGAGTTTTGTACTTTTTGGTGTATTTTTTGTAAAGTTCTTTTTTTGTATATTTTTCTTTTATGTGTTACTTGTCATTATTGCTTTGTGTTGTGTGGTTGTGTTTTCAAGTATATCTCAATTTTATCATATTATTTCTTCGTTTGCTTTTTAGTTATTTATTACAGTCCACTCATACGTTTCATTCGTAGTCAAGTTCTCTAACCACTTGGCCATCCGGTCGTCTAAAACTGCTTTTGCTTGGTCTTTGCTGTAACTTAGATCTTATTTTGGTCTCGAGTCACCTTCAGGGCTAAAGACATCCTTGCCTTTGTTTACTTGTTTATAGTTATAATTAAGCTTAGTACACTTAACTAGTCTGCTTATGTCGTTTGGAACTTGAAATAAAACATCGCATGGGTTTCCTTTTATTCTATCTCTTCTCTACTTTTTCTTTCAGGCAAACAAAGAAAACTGACAAGTCCCAAGC
The DNA here is from genome assembly GCF_025370935.1 of Choristoneura fumiferana. NCBI lineage: Eukaryota > Metazoa > Arthropoda > Insecta > Lepidoptera > Tortricidae > Choristoneura > Choristoneura fumiferana. Next base: position 7,507,487 of record NC_133480.1, read on the forward strand.
GACATTAAAATTCTATGGTTATACCGTAACTTGCTTCCCTCTATCACTTAAATGTCAGCTAGCAGAGATCCCTTCAGGGATAAGTGCTCTGTAAGCTGTACTTTTCTGTTTTTATATATAATTCATTTCTATACAATAAAGAGTATTTCTACTACTACTTGCTACAACTCTCCTTAAAAAATAAATTATAAATTATAACTGTAAATCGGCGACACGGCCCTCGTAATTTTGTCCAGCCAACTGATGGAGGGCAGCGGCCGAGAGCGCGGCGTAAATAAATATCTGGCCTCCGTAAAAATGGGACTTCGTAATTCGGCTTTTTGCCGATTTTTTCCGAAGTTTCTAGAACAATCCCGAACCGGAGCGACACTTTGCTCGTTGTTTATTTAACTTTGGCGAACACAACGGTTTTTAGGGTTCCACGCGCTAAAACCAAAGTCTATTCAGAACAGTAAACTAAGTACCTAATTGATTGATTCAGGGTTACTTTAAGAAGGCCCTTATTGATCATCATCATCATCATCATCTCAGCAGTAGGACATCCACTGTTGGACATAGGCCTCACCCATATACCTCCAGTTACTTTGGTAGGAAGCGGCCTGCATTTAGGCGTTTAAAAACCCTTTTTAATTTTGGACAAATATGGTTTTTCCTACTCAGAAAGTCAGAATAAAGAGCACAATCAATAGCAATCGCTTAAAAAAAATGTCAGAAAAAATAGTTTTGCGACGTTTTTTTATACATAAAAAAGTTTTGTTGAATGCCGCTAAAATTCGTTTCCTTATACGACTCATTTGAGTATGGGCGTGACAGTATGGGCGTGACAAAACTGACTCATAAAATTGTGTATGAAAAAATGGGGACTTTTTTTTAAACGATCGCAATCGATTGTGCTCTTGATTCTGAGTAGGAAAAACCATATTTTTTCGAAAATTTCAAAAGAAAAAAAAGGGTACACTTTTTTTTGAAAACGCCCATCCACCGTAAGCCCCCAGGCTTTAACCAGAGGCTTAGTTATCTAGCGCCCTTGGAATCACAATAGTTTTCAGCACTTCTTTCTGTCATATGAAGTAGGGTGAGGGTAGAAAGAGATGGTGTATGCGATCGCGAGCGCCTGAACGTTAGACAATATAGCCACAGGTCATCCGTCCATCTCATTGGTGGACGTCCAATGCTGCGCTTGTTGATCCGCGGTCTCCAGGTTAGGTTAGTTCATTAATAAACTTTAAAAACTTATTTTGAAACAAAAACCTCTGATTAAAACTATTTGAATGCAAAAATCTATAAAGTACTAGGTATGAAAAATACGAATAATCCGAAAAAAAAATAATTTTTATTTTGCCTAACCCTTAGTTAATTACCAGATAGTTTCCATCAATAAACTGATCCGTCTGTTGAACTATTTAAATAGAAATCTTAAAAACGCGGTGTATAATTGTCGATTTAAACAAAAACAAAAATTTTGGAACCCTCAATGCGCGAGCCCGTCTCGCAGATGACTAGTTTTTTAATGCGTTGTATTGGAAAAAGTTGAGCATTGATTAGGTTACATTAGCTGTTAACTTTTTAAAATGAATCTGGGAAAAACAGTGATTGCACTGAAAATAACAGTAGTTTTAAAATTTAATTATGCAGTAGAAATCTTAACCTTTTGAGCTCTACAAGCGTTCATAAGTCCTTAGCCTTATTTTGCCCATCTTCCCGCTGAGATATTTTTCTAAAGGTCCCCTTTAGTTTTTACCTAGTAATTAACGCTTTTTAATTTTCTCTGAGCGTTTTATTGCCACTGGTCCCCTTAAAACCTTTAATCCCTACAAGGAGGTGTTATCAATCACCCACGTCAAGAACCTATGAGTTAAGTGATATTGTAACGGATAACTCAAGTCTTAAACCGAGTTTAGCTGGACATGTTTCGGGCTATTTCGTAGTCCTTCTTCTCAGGAGCACGCGACTCGGCGGCTGCCGAATATCATTTAATATGAGTGAGTCTCACGGTAGTTTCATGTTCAAAACCTATGAGTTACTTAAAAAAAGGACATAACATTTTTATCAATATCATCAGCCTATAGCGGTCCACTGCTGGACATAAGCTTCACCCAATGAGCGCCATTGCACCCTGTACTCGGCTCAACGCATCCAGCTTCTACCAGCAGCCTTTCGCAGATCGTCACTCCACCTGGTCGGAGGGCGTCCTACACTTCGTTTGCCGAGACGCGACCTCCACTCAAGAACTCTCTTACTCCACTGGTTGTAGGTTCTTCGGCAGATCAGGTATATTGCCAGCCCACTGCTACTTCAACTAGCTAAATCTCAATCGTAAAGTAATGTTCTTCATTAATTTCTGATTTATTTTCGTAAAGGTAGTCATATCAGTAACGATAGACTGAAGTGTTTGTGTAGGTCGGCTTAGGACCCTCATCAAGGCATCAGAATGAGAAGGGACGTGGTTGAACGAGCCCACAGTTAGAATTTAACTTATACTTAATTTATTAATTACATCCAATAATCTTTCTGGGCCTATTAAACAATGAACAGTTATTTATTGCTTTTCTGTGTAATAGATTCGCATTTAAGGGGCATTAAAGCGAGTCTAATTTTGGTTAAAAAGGTACAATTGAAGTTACACTAAACTAACCTAAAAATAAATTATATATGTATACAATTCCCCCAAGTCTTGTCCCTGAGGAAGAGTGCCCATAAGGCTGGCTGCATTTCCGCGCTGGATCGTGATTCCAATACGTTGGGCGAGAAATGCACCAGCCCTATGGTCATTGGTAATTTCGATTTTTTTTATTTGTCCATTTCAATATAGTGTTGATATTATAAAGTAAATAAAATATCTCGTGAGTCCCAGCGCACAGTGACCTTATTTCATAATATTAAACCGATTAATAAAAAAATAAGCTGTTTATTATAAAGAGTAACAACTTGGTTAACAATCTTTCTTAGTTAAGATTTTTTTAATATTCTGATATTATCAAACATTATAAAATAAAGCATCAAAAAATTGCATGGTTTCCGCAAATAGCAATAAACGAGTTCGAAGTAAATGCGAATGTATAGCGAAAGTGATTATGTTTTATTTCTTTGTTACGTTTTCACGCTTAAAGTACCTACCTGCCTACCCAAGCGGTGGTGATAAAATTTCGTATAAAATTAGTTTGAGACCCTGAGACGGACATTTGATAGTTTTTAGCCCGGAAAATTGCATTATTTAGTTCCCACGGGCACACAATAAACAAAATATTCGTAAAAAAGTCGCAGGGCAATAGCTAGTAAGACATATTTTTCCATCTTGGGTTTTTTTTGTATTAAAATCAAATACTAAATTTACAAACTAACCCGAAACACGAAAAGAAGCTCCGTCGCCTAGAACCTTATCAATCTAGGATTATTTAATAGCAACAAATCTGCGCTAGAATAAATGAGGAGCTCCAACAACAAAGCGACTGAGACAAGGTACTACACGATAACTACGAATTTTACTTTGAATATTTGCGAATGGCATTTAATTTTCGTTCCTGATTAAATTCTCGAGATGGCATTAAAATTTTACAATCATATTCGTTTAGCGTCGCAAGTCCCGTGGTTTAAAATTAAAATTATTCCCGTCCATTGAAGTTCAAAATCTCCCTTTAAAATCAAAGTCTGTCGTAGTTTGATAATTAATTTTAATGTATGGAAATGAGTTTGGGGTGATTTTGTGAGAAATAATTAGACCGCCTGACGAACGGCCAGTTTAATTTTGTAACCGTGTCTGGAATTTGAAAATTTTGCATTTTGTAATGAGGCTAGGGCAGCTGGAATTGATTGGCTGGAAACTCAACAGTCTTTCGCGCTAAGCGCCTTAGAGACGCTATCTTACATAGGCAATGGTAGACTTTATGAGTAGGTAACATTCTTAATACCTTCCTTAGGTAATATTTTTAATACCGTTGGGGGAGAATCCTATCTTATCTTATCTTATCTTATTGTGGCGTTAAGGGGTCAGTAAACGTCTTCTGGTTGATGATGACGATGATGAATATTCTTACAATACAGTACAATACAATAACTCTTTATTGCACACTAACACATACTAAGCAGTACAGAAAACAAAGGTATTATACATAGAGATTTAATACATATTCTTAATACATATGTATTTCGAAAAGAAAAGTGTGACTGGCTGACTTATTGTCTGCCATTAACACTTTAGACCTGCTGAAATTAAATGTAAAGGTTTCATTAAATATTAAGCAGTGGAACGTGGTTTTAATCCGGCGTTCACCTTTGAGTTTTTTCATGTGGAAAATCACGGTTGTACGTTGTTTCGCAGACAACATTTTAATAGAATTTCGTTTAACAGATTTTTTTCTCATATTATTGTTTCATAGAATAATCAATACATGGAACACTTACTTTGAAGAAATTTGTAGGTATCATTGATTTCTTCTACAAATAAAATTCATTATTTAGGTATTCATTTCATAGAATAACCAATGAAATATTCTTTATTCTTATATTATTTAGTTGATATAAAATTTATTACAAAGAAAAACATTTCATTTGGTGGTAGTTTCAAAACGTTTTAATTCATACCTGCGACAAAATGCCCCCCTATAACGGTAGCGATTCACTTTCTGGTGTTTTCACAATTCTTACCTTACCTGTTAACCTTCTTTTCTGGTAGCGATTCGCTTTTTGGTGGGGTCACAGTTCTAACCTAACCTAACTTACTTTCTGGTAGCGATTCGCTTTCTGGTGGGATCACAGCTGTCAAGGTGGGATCAATCTAACCAAATCTAACCTACATAAAATTACTATATTAAAATGTTAATTTTTATTAAATTATGGACAACATAACGTCTATTTTTACATTACCGTTGAAACAAAATATCGTGATGAAATACAGCGAACAAAAAATATTCTTTAAAAAATAATTCTATAACAATTTCACTACGAAATTCATTGAATTATTTTTCTATTAAATATTTTTCCTTCGAGTAAATACTAATTGAAACAATAATATTCGAAGTAAAAATACAAGGACATTTTCACAACATTTTCTGCGAAACGAAATTCTGTAAAATTTGTTTTTTTTTTATTCGACAGAGAGAGAGTGTTTTGTGAAAAAAGGGAACACCGGAAAATCACACTTGAAATTTACCTCGAGCTTTAAGCCGGGTACTCACTGGCAAGCTGTAACTGAGCCTCAATGCTAATATGTCCTCTCGAAGACACTTACATCTTGCAAGTCTAGTAACTAGATCCACCCGACATTGTCTGTTAGAATGCCACCCCCACAGAACTGTAGCCTTTACCGGTAGCTTTCGTTACCTTGCAACCAAGTGCTGGAACAATATACCTCACCGTCAGACGTTTAACATCCAAAAATACTTTTATAAAACACTTTAACTTAATTCTTTTGCAGAAGCAAAGCGGTTGCTCGGTACTTGATTTTAATTGTAATTTTAAATATAGGGTAGGGTTAAGGAACTGAAGGGTGGCTGCATGTTTGTTGTGATGCTTTTATTTTTTCTTTCTCGCTTTCATTTGCATGTTCTGAATCATTGAAATAAAATACATTTTCGTTGGTGGTAGCAGGTACAAAATTGTTAAAATTGTTAAATTAAAATGTATTCATTTTGCTTGGCACTGTTTGTTTCGTTTTGTATTGTACATTTATATTTGTTTTTTTTTTTTTAATAAAGTGATAATATTTGTTCTTGGCCCTCTGGGTTGTGGCAGAATATCAGTGTTTTGCTCCTATGAGCAATGTTGACCACTGAGCCATGACCCTTTTGCACTACTGCAGCGCACAAACAATTGAAAATTGTTTACATTTAAGTTAGGACTATTCTTTTTTTTTCTTATTTATGTATTTTGATTGTGTGTGTTTGCAGTAACAAATAAACGTTTTATCTATCTATCTATCTATCTATCTAACTGTAACCGAACGATCTTCTCTCGTGACATCCATCCAGCGCCCTCACCGAGCGTACTCACCAAGCGAGATGTAACATATACAGTAACGAGGTTCTAGAAACCGACACTCACGTCTCACTGCGAGCCGCACGTGTTCTGCTGGCGGTTGCAAACCACGTACACACTATGTTTTAGGTTACAGTAACGTGCAACGGTTACAGTTACGCAATGAGTACCAGCAGGGCCACTACGAAACTCGAAACTCGAAGTTCGTGTCGTGCGATCCCTGTGACACTTATACTATTTAATACGAGAGCGAGAGGGACGGTACGATACGAACTTCGAGTTTCGAGTTTCGTAGTAGTCCAGCTGGCCGTCATCGGCTCGCTACGAGCATAGCGCGTTCTGCTCGCGAATTACGTATACACTATGATTTTTGGTGACTGTAACGTGCAACAGTTACAATTACAGCTCGCTGGTGAGTACCCGGCTTTAATGGTGTATGCGAAATTCTCAATTTGCACTGGGCCCGCGTAGGAACTCAAGCAAGCCAGAGCAGAGCAGAGAGCAGAGTGGGTAGAGCAGTGGGACGTATATAGGCTGGAATGATGATGATGATGATTTCTTTCAATGAAACTTCTAAGTATCATACTTTTATGGTGTAGTTAAAGAAGGAACAAGGAATGCCCTGCCCTGCGAATAGGTGTTAAAGATATTTGCAATACAATTACATGATATTTTGTAAATGAGTTTATTTCTTAAATCAAATCAGTTTTTTTTTTCATAAAACTGACCGTGATTGACTTCATCTGCTATAAAGTGCAGATGAGGTCAAATGTGTATCTCACTGGTTCAGTCACAGCCTCACTCTAGCTAGCCTTGATGAGCCCTAGTTTGTATTTTATCCGGAAATACAGACGATGGGAGCGAATACCGTTCCTTAGCAGTTCGCATTATGAAAGATAAAGCAAACCGCTGTATGTAGGTATGATGGTAGCAATGATAATGGTGGTCTAAGGTTAAGTTTTCTGTGCTATTTAGCAAAGGGGACAATGATTTTGATTTCAACAAAATAGGTACTACTGTGGAAAAAAATAAAATAATTTTGTTTTCAAGAAAAAAAAAAACAATAATGTGGTGCTACTTTATTATAATTGAGGATTAGGTACATTTTTGAAGTGGAATTAGGTTACCTATATATGACAACTACAGTCCATATAGTAAATAGTAAAATCACAACTATAGTAACATAAAATTAAATACAAGGATCAATCAAGACCGAAATAAAAACACCGAAAAAAAATGAGTCTTAATTTTATTGTGTGGCGCCATCTTTTGACGAATAGCTAAACTACTTCAAGACAATGGCGCTATGTCGGCGGCCGATCGTAAAATCCGCCAGATGACGAAATTCCTAGGCACATCATGAAATGGCGCCATTTCATGATGTGCCTAAAAGTTGGCCAGGCATATCACGATGTGCCTGAGAAACAATAGGGCAGATCGATTAGAGCAACGCATTCGTCGATGATATTCTTAGCTTTATACCGGGCACATCGTGATATGCTGAAAAAAAGAAAACTTTAGTTACGACGAGCGAAGCGATGAGTGGTTAGTATGAACTGTGCCAGAAATAATAATAAAGAATATGCCTAGGAATTTCATGATCTGCCTAAACGGCACTAGGCAAATCGTTAAACGGTAAGTTTCGAACGATATGGCGGATGTCCTTTAGCCAATTCATGAAATGGCGCCATTTCACGATATGGCTAGGAATTTCGTGATCTGGCGGATTTTACGATCGGTCGCCGACAGCTAGATCGACTTGGAACTACTTGGAAGGTGCGATATGTTTTTTTTACCAATATTCTTTTGCTTGTAATAGTACTTTAATTCTGTCTTTATTTTACATCAAAGAAGCGACGGACATGTTTTCGTTTTGCAGGGTTTTAGAAATTTTTAGCAACTTTATCCTAGTGAGCAAAATGTCAACCACAATCCAATTGTAAGTGTGCAGCGGATATTGCAACGTGAGATAAAACATTTATGACAGGAGAAGGGAAGCCTTCTGTAACAAAATATACCTTTATTTTATGTAGGCATCTCTGTTCATTTTTATCGATTAAATAGAGACAAAAACAGGAACTTTACGAAGAGTGGCGAATCGTACGTTGTTAAATATTGTATTATAATATGAGCTTACATGTAACATGTAAGTCATTCAATTGTTTAAAGTTTAGTGAGTGTATAGTACTTATAGCTATGCCCAATTTATTTTATCATAGTTTCTCTCTTTCTATCTCTCTATCTCGTCTTTTTATCTTTTTAAACTGCTGCTGCGCGCGTTTTTATTTTTTGTCGACATTTTATTTCATATTCATATTCATTTATTCATTGTAAAGTCATGTACATAGTTATAAAAGGTGTTTCAGTTATTATCAGTCAGTCCATGACGCCCTGAAAGGACACATAATAATAACTAATTAAATAAATAAATAAATAATAAATAAATATCATGGGACAACTGACACCAATTGACCTAGTCCCAAACTAAGCCAAGCTTGTACTATGGATACTAGGCAACGGATTAACATACATAAGTATATAAATAGATAAATACATACTTAAATACATATTAAACACCCAAGAACCGAGAGCAAACATTCGTATTATTCATACAAATATCTGCCCCGGCCGGGAATCGAACCCGGGACCTCAAGCTTCATAGTCAGGTTCTCTAACAACTAGGCCATCCGGTCGTCCAAAATTAATTGTTAATGTAATTATTATTATGTGCCATTACTTTTATTATGTGCTATTGCATTAACTTAATATCATTAAATTTTATACAAATAATAATAAAAAAATACTGTAGTAGTCAAATGTCAAATGAAATTAAATAAAAGCAAAGAGATTGTCGAAATTGTAAATTGAATGTGGACATGTGAAAAAATTAAATGCAAAAATAAGCTTAAGGAAACTCTTGTTAAAAGTACTTTTCACAACGTGGGCAGAATTCCTGATTTCCGTGGAATATCAAAAATGAAATTTAATTTGTTAGAAGTGACGTGGTGGAACATTACCGACTTAAACTAACACTATGAAAATATCCATTCGTATTAACGTCTCATGGCCCGTCATTAATGCTTAGTTAATAACAATAAAAACATTTATTTCGGGCATCATGGCCCATACAATAAATACCTTACAGAGTACATAATATAATCAATAAAACGTAATAGGTATTAAAAACTAATTAGGAAAGTTACCTAACCCCTTTGTGTCACCGTCCCTGATGTTAATGTCTCCAAATCCGTCCATCACGTTTATCATAATCATCATCATTTCAGCCGAAAGACGTCCACTGCTGGACAAGGACATAGGCCTTCCTCAAGGCTTTCCACTCAGACCGGAGTCCATCACGTTTAATCTCGGGAATTCTCTGGAAATATGCTATAAAAATTAATAATGTTATTGTTTTTTAGGGTTCCGGAGCCAAAATGGCAAAAACGGAATGGTATAGTTTCGCCATGTCTGTCTGTCCGTCCGCCGCTTTGCTCAGGGACTATCAATGATAGAAAGCTGTAATTTTGCACGGATATATAAGTAAACTAAGCCGATAAAATGGTACAATAAAAAAATCAAAAAAAATTTTTTTAGGGTACCTCCCATAGACGTAAAGTGGGGGTGTTTTTTTTTTCTCATCCAACCCTATAGTGTGGGGTATCGTTGGATAGGTCTAACCATTAGGGGTTTGCTAAGACGATTTTTCGATTCAGTGATTCGTTTGCGAAACATTCAACTTTAAAGTGATTTTTTTTATTAAAACCGAGCGTCCCCACCTCTAAAATCTAAACCGGTGGGTGGAAAAATTTGAAAAATTCAGGATGGTAGTAAGTATATCAAACTTACAAGGAAAACTATAACGGCTAAGTTTGCTTGAGAATTATTAGTAGTTTAAGAGTAAATAGCAGCCTAAGGTATAAAATATATCTAAACTTGGAAGATTCCGTATAAATACGAAATCCTTAGAAAAATATGTCTTAATTTTTTCGTAATGGCTACGGAACCCTATTTTGGGCGTGTCCGACACGCTCTTGGCCGGTTTTTTTATAGATTTTCGTTCCCGAACAGTCCAAACGGAACCTACTGTCATTCATTTTAATATTTTATAATAATGACGTAAATTTTAACGGTATATTTGGGGTCGCGGGCTTCAAACATATTCATACTTTTAGTCTCCAGCCAAAAATTTCGAATTACCGTCTTACACTAAATCTGAAAGAAAAAAAATCAGAACTGAGAAGGATAGACATAAATGAGATCTTGGAGTAGGAATAGTAGGATATAAGTAGTATATAATTGCGGGGAAAGGCTACAATAGAGAAATCTCTCTCCAGGCAGATGTTGTGCATAAGGCCCGAAGTCCGAAGGAACAACGTCGGCAGTTCTACAATAATACGCATTGGCGTATCTAGGGTTATTTTTCAGGGGGGGCCTGGCCTGGATTTTTGTGTGAAGATAGTATTGTAGAATTTTGAATCGGTAGCCCAATATCATGGGGTGGGCACTAGACCATAGTGGGGTGGGCATGGCCCACCCGGCCGCCTATGATAATACGTCCGAGTTGAGAAACTTTGGTGGAGTTTCTATATTTGTTCACTAGATGTCGCTAAGAGTCGCTGTACAGCATGTATATACAAAAATAAATTATTGGGAGGGTGCGAAGTACTAGGTGGGGGTAATGAAATCTATCGCAGCGCTCATAGTGGCCAAAAGAAGAAATAATCTAGGCTCTGTCATCTGTCATACTCATATGAATCTGTCATTAACAAAGCAATTTGTATACACTTTAACTACCTAATTTTAGTAATAGATGTTTGTGTTATGATGCGAGCTTGAATTATTGAACACTGTCCCTGTTTTGTTCTTAATTCCTCTACATCTCGGACATGTCCAGCAACAATTTTCCTTATGAAACGGTTTGTGGTTGAAATTTTATATTGAGTGATACTCACAAAACCGGTCTTCAAAATGATACTCATTTTGATCTGAAAACGATATTTAATTTATTACTAGCGATATAAGAACAATTATATAATTTTACTATTATTCAAAGAAACCAATAAGATATTAGCTGAGCCACGATATGTAGATGGCAACAACTAGCTCTGCTGTACTCGTACATATCTTCAGCCACATTCACAAATGGACGTCCCTGTGACGTCGTGATTTAAAGGACAAAAGGGACCTCATCTCTTAAGTTTTCACCAAACTCCTCTCTTAAGTCTTCTCGGTTCCTAACCCGTGACGAGCCGTGAGTGAACGAGAGTTCGGATGAGCCTTAAAACTCGGCTTTACGTTGTCCGAGACTGCAAAACGGGGGCTAAAACGTTAATCCATTCAGTTTATTCGTAAGCCTTTTTAGGGTTCCGTACGTAACAGTAACGAACGCAACCCTATTAATGTCACAAAGCAGCTATCCGTTTGTCTGCCACAGGACTATATCTCAAGAAACGCAATAAGTATACAACTGATATACCTACTCAAGGCTACGATAACAAATAATAAAAATAATTATAAAATTAAAACAATGGCTCTGCCAACACTAGATTTTATACGCCCGTTTATAGCGTAGGTATATAACGTTGACATACACGTAGCTACCTCGAAATTCGTACGGAATCATGTTTAAAAACTGGGATTTCCCACGGAAATTTTCGCGAAATCCCGTAATTTCAATTGAACTATTCTAAACTCAATGGGTCAAGCATTCGAAGCAGTCAGTAGCCTAGTGTGTATTATAAATGCGATAGTTCGTATAATGAGTAGTTATAATGTGTGCGCGCCTGTGTCTGTTATACTTTATTATTAAGTTTGGTATGCGCTTTTAGCCGAAAGTCTTGAATAACCCATTATAATATACTTTTTATCTCAATATTCCCATGGGATCCACATAAAACCTCAATGTACCGCTACTTTACACGGATCCCTAGTTGCACGATTCCAACTCGCTCATGGCTGTTTTTTTGACATTTATGGTGAAATCCTAACGTCACCCACTCAATAATCAAAATTAACCCTTCGACGTTCTCAAGCCAACATTTTTGACTCAAAATCTTTAGCCACACTCAGGTTATTTAGTATACAGTGTTTACATATAACTTCGGATAAACGGATTCGCAAGTTGTGATAGATATTAGTCGAGAGACTCCCACCGGGCCCCGTTTGTTAATTACCCTCGGATAATTACATTGAGCATAGTTGTATCATGTACCTATATTATTTACATGTTGGAAGGTCGTACCCTCAAAGGCGATATTTTTAAAGGCTGTCTGCAATGCAAATGGCATTAACCAATTGAAAGGTTATGGCTTGCAAGTGGATGTAATTTATTTATCTAGCAAATTGGGATAAGTTATTTTATTCAGACGCTTATTTCACTTTTTTACCACCGACGCAAAAAGAGGGGTGTTATAAGTTTGACCATTATGTTGTCTGTGTGTCTGTCAGTGGCACCGTAGCTCTTAAACGGGTGAACCGATTTGAATGCGTTTTTTTTATTTGAAAGCAGGTTTTCGAGCGATGGTTTTTAGACATCATCATCATCATTAATTTAAGAGCTTAGCTCTTGTCGGTGGAGTAATCGCCACTCTTTTCGGTTCTCTGCCAGCGTTTTCAGCTCCTGATACGACATGACATTGACTTTTTCCTTGGCTTGATCTATAAATGACCGTCTTGGCCTTCCCTGCCTCGCCTGCCTTCTATTCGATTTTTTTTTAGATATGTTTCATCAAAATTGGTTTAGCCGTTTTTGAGATATTGAGCTTTGAAGTGACAATATCGGGGGTTTTCCAACTTTTGCTAGTAAGGTTATTAGCCTTCATTCTTTACTTTAGAACCCACGTCGCAACGATTTTGTCAAAGGGAACAGGCAAGAGTGTCCTAAAAAAATTTAATTTGTCCGCCAGTTAGATTACCAGAAAGTGTTGGACACTTATTTTTTCTTTTGTCAGTTAAACAACTAATTACAGTTTGATTAATTCGAGTTAACACTTGACAGATGGGCGTGCCTTCAGTCAATTTTCAACTTTGACGTCATACAAATAAAGCCATTTTTAGTATACCGCTACCCACGTTTACAGATTATGTAAAAACTATTTTATTTGTATGACCTTAAAGTTGAGAATTGACTGAAGGCACGCCCATCTGTCAAGTGTTAACTCCAAGTAATCGTACTGTATGAAGATATAGCCAGTTAGTTTCACACGACGACACGCCGTGCTAAAAAGTGTCACGGACCCCACTCCCGAACTTTGACGCAGTCACCTTTGTTGCTTCTTTCGGCACAATGTCTTTTTCTTTCTTCTTATTTAGTATATAAGAGTACTGGCTTTTGCCCGCGGCTTCGCCCGCGTGGAATTCGGTTATCTCGCTCTGTTCCCTCGGGAACTGTGCATTTTCCGGGATAAAAAGTAGCCTATGTCACTTTCTGGCCCATAAACTATCTCTATACTAAAAATCACGTCGTTTCGACGTGAAAGACGGACAAACATACAAACACACACACTTTCGCATTTATAATATTAGTGTGGATGTGATGTCTAATTATTAATTCTATTTTTGTTGCTGTGCCGAAGTTTGGCAAATGATTTTTCTTCTTTCTTTCTAATTTTTAGTTTGTTTTATAAAAGAAAAAATACGAATCGTAGTCAAACTAAATAAGAGTAGGTAAGTGTAAAATGACATGACTTCCACCCGCACCGTCTGCGGTCCCGTATGCTCGACACAATTTAATTTAACACTTCACAAAGCGAATGCGGTCTTTTAGACCCCGAACTTTTTGTTCGGAAGTAGTTTCGACGTCCTGTGCACACTGTGCGGGTTAAACTGAGTTCTTGCTATGTGAATGTAAAAGCAATTTGGGGTTTAATATCTTGAAGTTTAGTCAACGTCACTATAATGAATAAAACTATACCGCACCCGGTTTCAGAATAGGATGGATCCATTTCTTCCCGTGAGTGTCGTAAAAGGCGAAAAAGGGACCTGAGGCCGTATTGCCCATCGTTTCTGACGCTCGCAATCGCAATCAAATAACAGTTTTGGTATGCGTACTCTGTCGCGGGCATCAGAAACGTTAGACAATACGGCATCAGAGGCCTTATTGTCTATTACTGCTATTATTATAACACACTTGGCATCACAGTCATTTTCACCACTTCTTTCTGTCACACGATATAAGACGGGGGTAGAAAGAGATGGTGAATGCGATGTGAAAACTCTGGACTCCAGTACTTCGGTGTGGAAGACAAGGCGAAACCACCACAATTATTTTTCCAAGAACGTCGTCGTGAAGGGAAGGAATGAAATAGCGCTAGGAGTCGCTATACCTAGTGCCATCTACAAAGACGCGTGATTTTGTCGAAATTAGACATTAATGACATTGTAATAAGAACCACGGCACGCGTCATTGTGAATGATTCTACCTATACATCAGGATATTATCCCATCAAAATTGTAGATTGATGGCATCAGTCATGGACAAGAACCAATAACGGATTTATTTCCACTGACACAAATTATGACAAACTGATCCTACTTTTTTTAAACTTATAACATTAATGTTCAGATAAGATGATCATAACTGGTAAAGTTCATGAATGGTGAGTTGTATTGTAACACATAGAATCCTTGTTGTCCATTACTGGGTACTAGTGCTTAACATGTCCATCATTGGTACCATCATGTTTACACAAGATATTTTTCGAACACCATAGATTTTCAAATGGTTTACGTATTTCTTTATCATACTAATGTAAGCACGTGTTTTCTTAAAAAGCGAATGTATTTTCTTTACAAGAATTTACATACTTGTAGCAAATTCGGCTGTGTACTCGTAAATCAATGGTCGGAAGAGGTGTTCCTATCAGCGACAGGGAAGCAATATAGCGGGACTCAGAGCTACGAAAATAAAAAGGAAATAGGATGATGGCACCAGTCATGGACAGGAACCTATATAATGTTTTTTTTTCCGGTAATCTAAATTTTAAGAAACGGACACTACTTTTTTTAAACTAATAACACTAATGTTCAGATAACTTATGATCATAACTAGTAAAGTTCATGAATGGTGAGCTATAAAGCATTGAATCCTTGCTTTCCATTACTGGGCACTACTGTGCTTAACATGTCCATGATTGGTGTCATCATCCTAATCGGTAACGAACTCAAAAAAATATAAGAACCTTACCTAATACTACCGTTTGAAACTTCAGTATCTCCAAAACGGCCGATCCGTTTGAATGATACATAGAACCTCTATTACGCACTGGCTTTCGATACTTTGAATTCGGTTCAGTGGTTTAGACGTTAAAAGGTTAATAGACAGACGGATAGAAACTTATTTATCTAGTGAGCTTTTGACATGATTCCGTTGTTTGCTAAATTTTAGAGAAGTTGGCATAAGGTAAACGTCCCAATAGACGACACCCTGCTATCATCTCTATTGCTAATGACATAAGATTAAAGATGCCAACTATTGGGACAGTGACGAGCACTGGTACGTTTCTTATTAAAAGTGTATCTTTGTAAATTTCTCCTCGATGCAATGTACAATGTGATATGAACGATGTTGTCTTCGCTCATCATTATAAACTTGGTCCAAAATTCTAACATCCGCGGCGTAACTGTGGTACATGTGATAAAGTGTAAACAAGTATGAGCCAACCCTCGCTCCACCCCTGATCTGTTTGCATGGGACCACTGTGTTCTAGAAGAGACTAGACTGTCGATCCCGAAGCTATGTCTCGAAAGGGAAAGGCCATTAAATTAATTCGATCAATATCACCACATCAACTTGCGTGATTTGATCTTAACAGACACACAAATATTGCGAGTTTAATAAAATCACGTAAAAATAGCATTAAACGAGTAACGACTACTTATTTTGGTTTTGTAACATCGGCGTTTAGTGTAAGCAGAAGTTATAAATAAAAATACCATGAAAGGTTTTAGACCCAAGTTAACTGAAAGTAAAAAAAAACCGGTCAAGTGCGAGTCGGACTCACGCACCGAGGGTTCCGTACAAACCTGTAGGTAGTAACTTTAAAATTATTAAAAGCCCATCCCAGCCTATATACCTAATTTGAGTAGGTAAATCGAAATTTAGATGATAAAATTTAAAACAATATTTTACGGGTACATGTTCATAATTTCAAAAAAAATGCTTTTAATTTCATTTCATCTTTTTGCTAAATTTCAGTCAACATCTTCGCGTGGGCTTCCATGCGAATATTTCTGGGTCCAAATAACCCAGTCTTAACTTTTTAATATCTTTGCCTCTTTCACGCGATTTGTATCTTTATCTGCTCAAGGTGAGGATGTTTTGTTGCCAGTAGAAAAATAATCGTTTCCTTAGCTTTGATACAGTCGTGGCAAATGTTTACAATTTCTGTTTATTCACCTTCCAGTGTGCTCTCGTAATGGCTTATTGTGGATTTTCATGGGTTTATTTGTTTAACCCTGTAATGGTTTTATGTTAAATCCATCTGTTTTTATTTATGTGCAGTGTTTCCTTGTAGCTCCTTAGTTACAAGACTTGGCTTCGAGGATTAAGGGTTTTTTGGGCATTTAATACCTTTGTCATTTAGTTTCTGTAAATCGAAGCAAGTTCTTTAACTGTTTAAGCATTTCCTCACTTCGCGACATACATAAGCGATCCCTGCAAAGAAAAACGATTTCCAAATGAGGACTCATTTGACGATGATGCACGGAAATTTTAAAAAAGATTCCTACAAATTGAGAATCTCCTTTTTTAAAAAGTCGGTTCAAAAGGGAATAATTAAATACTCGTTAACATTGGACTCTTAACTTTACAATTCTTAGGCCAAGTTCGGATATTATGCAGTAATCTTATGTAAATTAGAGCAAACCTTAATAACTACGGTTTATGAAGCTTCCGTTTCCCTGTGAAATTACAATGCTAAGCTTTTAATATCGCTGTCAAGCACAAGCTCGTTTAGTTACGTAATGTTTTATGACAAAGTAGTATTCAGAGAGCTTTGATAAAACTTTATTTAATTTAGGGCTGAGGTTTGACGCGCTTTGGTAACAATTAGACGTGTAAACAGTTATTTTTCCTCTAATATTTTTGTAAAACTACAATTTAGCTACTAGTAGTTCTTTCGAGAGTCGATCGTTACTACCTACTTATTTCACGTCACCAGATCGAAACCAAAATCTTCGCAGATGAAGTCGCAGGCAAGAGGTTAGTTCTACAAGGTTTCAATTAAATAACTGAAAACCTCGGTGAAACAAACACAAACAGCCTGTCTTATTTTAAGTTACGTGTTATATTTATTTTAAAATACCGTAACTATTTAAAAAACCGGCCAAGAGCGTGTCGGACACGCCCAAGATAGGGTCCGTAGCCATTACGAAAAAAATCAAGTAATATTATGTGCGTTATAACACAATTAAAACACTTACTACAGTCTTAAGATTTATTACCAGAAAAAGTATTAGTAGTATCTTCACGGCACTTTGTTGAGAAGCGCAGTTTTTCGGCAATAACTCAAAAACGGTATATCCGATCATGTTGAAACCAATTTTCGTTGAAAGTATTTATTAAGCGTTACCTTTCCATATTTTTTGGACAAACGGTTTACAAGATAGAGGGGGGGGGGGACGCAATTTTTGCTACTTTGGGAGCGATATTATTTTCGGAAATCTTCACTTAATCAAAAAATTTTTTGAGAAACCTTACTATCTTTTCAATAGAGCTGTCGAACTATGTGCCACACGTTGATGCGAGTTAAAAAATTTTTTTTTCAATTTCTGTTACGTGTATGGAGTGCCTCCCCCAATAAATATTTATTTATGTAATTTAACTACAAACTAAATAGCGGTTTTGACAAGACATCTGTAATCCAACTTTCATTGATATAAATCTTGTAGTTTTCGAGTAAAATGCCTGTGACATACGGACGGACGGACGGACAGACAGACAGACTGACATGACGAAACTATAAGGGTTCCGTTTTTGCCCTTTTGGCTCCGGAACCCTAAAAATAGTCTTATGTTAGCTTATTGTTGCTCGTAATTTGTATTTGTCAGTTGCGTTTCGCCGTTTTTAAAAGAAAATGAAAATAACAGAAAAACGGCCAGTATTAAGTTATCTGAATAAGTCACGATATTTAATTTGGGACCCACTTAAGATCGAATATCTGTCATTTTGTGTGACAATTCAAAGGCATTTTTGACGAAATGGGTCCCAAATTAACGATCGTGACCGTACATCACTATGCAACTTCGCTAAAAAAATTAATAGGTAGGTATATACTGCATTCGTATTTTTTAAGACTGGGCACCTACTGAGCACAGTGACAAAAAGGATTACAAAAAACACAGCCTTCAGAGTACTTTAAAATGTATAATGTAATCGATTTTGCTCTCGATTTTGATCGAAATACTTTAAGGTTTTCAGCTATTTAATTAACACCTTGTAGGTATATTAGAAATACAAAAATTCGTATTGGGTTGTATTGCCATTGGAATTGTCAATATTGTCATTCAAAGAGGCAACGCCACTACGACGTCACCAGACCTACATAACACTAAAATTCCCGAATAGAACTGAACGTTCTGCCGCAGCACTGTTACCAGAATAAACCCTCCAGGTTCAAAGCGGTACTCTGACAGTTGCGGTCGCAACCTTTGTAGTGCGGCATTATTTTAATGTAGGAAGGGCACTAAGGGACAAACAGGATGACTCCAAAGGTGCTGAGGCAAAATGGTATGTTAAAATGTACAATCATACTTTAGTTAAATATTTGTGGACGATTTCCAAGGTTTTTTACGCCTGGTTGCCGTAACACCAAGAGCCGCGAAGTGTATTTATGTTATTTATGTATGAATTGTAATCAATTACAAACTTACAGACTTAGCATAGCACGGTGAACGGTTGTGTTGCTCTGAGTATGAACTCTGGTAGAGTTTGAAACGCGTCAGCGTAGTGTGGTGGTGGTAATAGTTGGATTTGTGTGATTTTATGTGTGTTCCTACAGCGTGGAGGAGGAAGAGCTGCCTGAACACATTTTTTTTTATCTTAGCGGGTGAGCAAATTAGTTGCCTTTAGTTCATTGATATAGAGACCTCCGCAAAGTAACGCCTGATTCAATAAATTCTTTCTTCTATGCCTGGTACTTATATGGGTCTCAATAGCTAATCGAAGTTTTATAATTGGATTTGTTTCTGAACAGGACAAGCCAAGAAATAACTGGAACTTAGGCAGCTTGAATGAATTTAGAGTCTCTCTGTAAACCACTTAACATTGACCATCTTAATTTCTTTTATCCAGTAAAATCAGGGAAACCCTTTTCTATTCCTTACATGATCTGCACAATTTTGCAAAGCCAAATTTCCACTATAATTAGAAAACAAAGTGACAAATATAATTTACCAAAGTAATCCATCAACCACAACTCCACTTCGCTAGTTGGAAAATAAATTGCGAGCTCACAGCAAAGGGTATTATCCACTAGACTTGGAATAAATACGATTTTCTTTGAAAGAAAAGTTTAAAGGAGTGAAGCCGAAGTGATAGGACGATAAGAAGGCAGCGCAGTCTCAGATTCAGCTCGCATTGTGAGTAAATATTGAGTTGGAAAAACTTTAAGCCTAGAATGGAATGTAAAGTACAACGGAAATAAATCTGAATCATTATTGCATTGGAAGTTTTTAAATATATTAAGAAAATAGATAAAGCAGATGGTTTAAAAAGTCAGTTTAAAATAGCGCTTAAATACTTTTGTTAGAGGGTGTTATGGAATTAAAATTTTCGAACAGCGTGTAAAGTGACGATGATTATTTTTTTATCGTCCAAACCGGAAGGGTATATATCGTTGGATAAGTATTAAAAAAAACGTTATAGGTTTGCAAATTAATTTAATTTCTAACCTCATACAAATAGTTGGCATATTTAGGTACCCACTTTAGATATTTAACGTCCATTTTTTTTGTTAAGTAATAATGTTTTTACATAGACTTCATATTGTTAAAATGTGTGTTCATTTATTTAATAACTTGGAAACATGTTCCATTTTATCTTAAACTAACGATTAGTATTAAATATTGTCAGCACAATAAATATGAGCACGGCAGAGCTTCAGCTAAGCCCAATTTACGAAGCAACGTCACACCACGTTGATGTATAAGTATAAAACCTTTCTGCGTATATTCTGTACCCTTGTTTTATTTCTCTAATCTAAGATAAGCATTCAGAGCGCATGCTCGTAGCCTCGCTGACTGCGCAAGCGTGAATATTGAGTAAAGATGGCCGCAAATGCCCGGCCCATTGTAGTGACTAATTCTCACTATAAATCAAAACAAAAACCATTAACGTGACCAAATTGTGAAAAAAAGTGATGACATTGTTATTTCAAAGTAAAACTGTAGATTAGTTAGTGTTTTGGTTCAGAACTTGTAATGTAAGCTAGTTTGCTGGGCTTGAAACTGTGTTGACAGCGCTGTGACAATCATTGGAGATGAGTGACTGCAATATTTTATGTGGCTTATCTGGATTTTGCTAGGATTTGTTCCAAACTTGGCGAGTTGTGACTGCCTCATCCGTTGTGGGATATAGAACATTGCAGCGCGAAATGCTCAATTTTGGAAAACAAGGCGCCGTAACAAGGATTCAGTGGGTTGGATTTGCAAGGTAATTGTTAGACTTAAAGTATTAATATAAGTAACAAATTCTTCGTTATTAAAGAGCTCTAAAGTTGCTATTGATTTAATGATTTCTTTTACGGATACTTACGGATACGGATATTTTTTTAAGGATACAGGTTGCTGATTTTATTTCCCTACATTTTCTTTAAGAAAAGAACAAATGCGCGGTCTTAGATGAATGATTGGTCTCGCGCGCTCGCTCGACTAGATACCGCGGGAACTAAAAACAAAACGTTCGTGAATGCGGCAACTCAATATTGTAGTGTGCGTAAGAACGGTGTAAGACAATTTGCAAGGATGCTAGTGTGCGTGACGAATTGTGTTGCCAGCTGCTCCACTGTTACCCGAATTATTGGGAAAATAAATTATTCTGTGGTCTATTAAGTTACTGGTTACAAATGTATCTTGGGAAATACTTAGAAATTAAGAAGTAATTAAGAGTGAATGTATTAATATGTTTGTGTATAGGTTAGGCGTAGGTTTCTTCTTTAAAAAAATGGTAGGTATGATGTAGGTATATCAATGATCAGGCCTCACTTTTAATTAAAAATATATATATTTAACGACATTCAATATTTACAAATTATTACTGAAAATTCATGGACTGAGTCACCAACTAAGAAGTTTGCGTACTTAACACGTTGCACCTATAGTTAAACCTAATATAATTTACAGGTTAATTAAAACTAAAATAAAATAATTGTTTACAAAATATACATACATAGGTAGATGCATACATACATACTTACATACGCTTGAAAAACATAACCCTCCTTCGGGCAGTCGGGTAAAAAGCTAACATTTCAGGAAAATGGGAAGAAATACGAAAAAAAAAAAATTTTCTTTTCCCGTAATACCTAAGTAAATCAGCTGATCGGGCTTTTGACTGGGAAGACGAAAAACATTTTTAATTTTAAGACACATTCACCCCTTAATTAAATAGTGTCGGGTAACAATTTATACACCTTCAGTGTATAATATCACAAAGATAAACATTAAATAATATAGAACTAGGTTATGTATATATAATAATTACGTTAGATACTTAAATAAAATAATTTATTAAAATTTATCATCATTTAATGATGATAACAATAAAATTCAATTTATTAAAATCTCAACCACGGGGAATTTGATTCTTGTGTACGCGGCAACACAGAATGGCGTTTAGGGTTCATGTTATTTTATTTTGTAATTTCGAAATTATACGATATTTACTGATGGTATGTGATCCCAGTGTCTTTCTTATTTCTTGTAGTATTATTTTTAAACAGTTTCACTGCGAAAACTGGCATTTTACTTCGGTTTATGACCAAAATTTAACAAAAATTCGGGACATGCACATTACGCACAGTTTGCAACGCGACTGAGTCGCCTCGGGCTCAGGTACGCCGATTTCGGCGTACTATTTGTTGCCGCATTTGACAAGTACGCCGGCGGTATCTAGTCGAGCGAGCGCGCGAGACCAATCATTCATCTAAGTGCGCGGTAATATTTTCCCCGTGCAAAAATAGGGGTGTTTTCTCCGAATCTCCGATAATAACTCGTGATTCAACATTTTTTAGCAAAATGTTAGACTTCTCTCATAAACACAAGTTAATCTTTCACTGAAAAGGTTTATCTTAAATGTCAGATTTCCGATATTGTCGAGCCTCCGTCACTTTAATCCTAGCTGAATTTTGCGTCCAATGTCAATGTCACCTACCAGGTTTCTTGGGGTTAAATATAAGTGGATTTTTAACCCTTTGACCATTATTTTTTTAAAGCAATGAATCGAGAACTTTAACGATACGCACAGCATGAATGATTTTTTTTTATGATTTTTGAGAAAGAGAAATGTATATATTATTGCAGGTTTCCGAATTATGAGACGGCAATATGTTTGCCGCTATCAGCCAAGGGCATTAAGTGACAAGACCGTCATGTCAGTTTGCCGGGGAACTACGGGTGGCACGACGTATCTAAAATAAATAAATTAAAAACCAATAGATGATAAGAAATAACCTTAAACCCTAAACCTTAAACCTTAAAACCTTTATTTAACTTAAAACTGAATTCTTTCAAATAAATAACCGGGCAAGAGCATATCGGGCCATTTGAAGTATTGAATTAAGCTATTGCTCCATATATAAATCAATAACAATTGTAGCCTAACCCACCCTTTCCTTTAATAAACACCAGACACTTAACGGATAGTGGCAAATATATTGCCGTCTTCATTTTTTAAAATTATCAAATAACAGATTTTTTTTCTTTAAACTTTATATCGCCAATCTTGTCTCTGAAAGTAGAGAATTGTGACTATCGGATAAATCCAGCAAACAAAATTTTATTTACAAACATTTTGTTCAATTGTAAGGAATAGTTAAAAATCTAAGTTCAGGCCTAAGAATCATCATTTAACATGGGTTGGAATAACGTTTATCTGCTATTCTTTTTTTCGTAAATTGGTACGAGTATGTTCTCTTATGCGAACCAAAAGTTATATTAACGAACAACACGTTCATTGAGAAAAAAATAAAATATCTGAGTCGTATGACGGCAAATATCTTGCCGATACCCACTAAAGGGTTAAGCCAGGTAGTTTATTTATATTCAAACTACAATTCTGACTAGTTTACCTAACTACGAGTACAATATTTTTAAACAGGAAAGACCGGATGAGTCCACGAAACACAGTTATTAAATTATGTATAAATATAAATCAAATTAATATTATGTAGCAAATTTCGTATTAATATTGTGTTATTTTGTAAGTACATCACGTATTAATGAATCTACTTACAAACTAAACAAAATTACGACTTCATCTTATTACTTCTTTTATTCATCATCATAATCGTCATCATCATTATTAGGACTTCACAATTTATTTTTTTGATTTTAGTTGGTTCGAGTCCCGGGCGAGGCAAGAGAGTTTTAGAAAATCTTTGAATACAGTTTTGTTTCTTTTTAAAAATAAGGGAATGTCTCCTTTAATTAAAATGAGCCAACTTAGGGATTTAAGGTAGTTCCCCTCCAGGGCCAGATTTATTTTTCCACACTGTATAATACATTCTAGTGATATGATATTTATTTTTCGTCACACCTTGCTCGTCAATGACGTTATTCCATGCCTGTATACTAAAAGACAATGGCCTCAATTGTTCCCGCGGGAATTATGGATTTACGTATAGTTTTCCTCCCCAAGGGAGTTATGACTTTAGTTTTAAAAAGTTAGTAGGCACGTCATTTAAAACTAAAGAGGTTTCAAGTCAGCCATTGTTTTATTTACATTTTGAAACTTAGCTATACTTAACCTAATTTTACACCATAAAAATTTGCCACGCTTCATGAAACTTCGTTATTTTTATATTTCAAATTTATATCAATTTTTTTTGCAATTAATTTAGTAAATAATTTTTTACCATGGAATAATCTGGCCGTAAGACGTAAGACCATTCGAATTCTAAACTAAACACGGTTCTTAGTATTAAGTATCTATGTTTGACGGCTCGAAAAAAGTGTCAATCAGGGGGGCTACCAAGAAATTAGAAAATCGGCATATCGTTATCCTGACGCTAATATTATTTAATACAAGAGTGAGAGGGACGATACGATAGCAACTTCGATTTTCGAATTTGGTAGGAGTCCCCTGTATTGGCGGGTAGCCATATTTTATTCAGTTGTTTTCTTAGCGTCTTGCTTTTGCTGAGCTGTGAAGTGTTTGGACACAAAATAATTTAATTTTTAACATTTTTTTCCTTGCAATGTGATGAAAATCATTGTGTATCACGGGCCGTAAGGGGATTACAAACTCGGGTCGCGTCAAAAACGATTTTGATCCCAATTGTATTAGAAAATAAGGCTTCAGGTCGCTAGCTAATTATAAATTTAATCCCTCGTCAATATTTTTATTTCTGAAGGCAGCTTCTACGTTTCCAGGTGCCTATAATTGGTAAACAAGCTTAGCGGAAGTTTGGAAGCAATCAGCTCTAATTAATGTCCGGTTCGAGATAATAAGTCAAACAAAATGCTCGTGATTTAACGAGCGCCGGTTTTAGTAACAAAGCATCATAGTAACTCCAGGGCGTATTCATAATTGCGAATCGACTCATAGAACTTAGATGGAATTGCACATATGAGTATAGGGCGATTCACAAGATGGCACGAATGGATTTAACAAAAGTACTTAGACCGTTTTGTAGAAAAAATACAGATGCACATTTTCACATTTGTGTGAAGTTTATTCAAACAGGTAACACACAGATATTTCCATTCACTCATTCAATCAATCAGGGGTCATACTGAACACCAGCGCTACGGCTTGCCGTGGCAACACGCTGAGTATGGCCCTTTTTGCTTTTTCGGCACAATGTTTCTTTTTTTTTCCTATTTAGGAGGAAGTTCTATGTTCGTTCGTTCTATGTACGTATATTTATGTACTTATGTTTATTGGTTTCTTCGTCAACTGTGGTCCAATTTTCAAAATTCTTTTTAACGTAACGTATGTAACGGAAAAGTATCGGTCACACGCTCATTCTGACGTCAGTTCAGTTTTCATCAGTCCGGGCTATAAGTACGTCAGTCCGTGAGGGTTTTCACAAGGTTTTCACAGAGGCGAAATATCGCTAGATGGCGTTAGTATCGTGAGGTCCATTTTTGTCGTTTGACGTTTGCTTGCGATTGGCTCATTTAGTTTTTTAACCAATCACGAGCAAACGCGTTACTTGAATGATGGACTCGATGGACTGAACTAAGACCAGAATGAGGGTTTTCACAGAGGCAAAACATCGCTAGATGGCGTCAGTATCGTCAGGTCCGTTTGACGTTTGCTTGCGATTGGCTCATTTAGTTATTTAACCATAGATGTCACTAGTGTCGCTGCTTAAGTGGCTAAATAAGAAACAAACAAGCTGAGATATGTGGTGCATAGGATAAATTTGTGTCTGTACTCCTGTCCAGTGGTGGTGTAGGGGTACAGTAAGCAGCACGGAATGCTGAGGACCTGGGTTCGATTCCCAGCGCTGGTCTCCTTTTCTAGTTTTTCTGTGCATCCATGTTGCAGTTTGTATTTTCGTTATTTAACCAATCAAGGGTAGAGGTCAAACGTCAGACAAACCTCACAATACTAAGGCCATCTAGCGATATTTTGCCTCTGTGAAAGCCCTCATTACTACAATACCTATATTTTAGCCAAACGTCGTAAACCCTGATGATGATGAGCCCTAGATTACCCTAAATCGTCGCAATTTTAAAAGCCGCGGTCTTATTCAGTAAAATAGAGTTCTGATGAATAATTGATCTGAAAGCCCCTCTCTTTCGTTTAACCGCTATACAATACGCTTTTGTTGGTGCGGTGCTATTGTTTTTAAGTTGTCTTGATTTAAGCGAGAGGAGATTTGATTGAAAATGCTAGAAGCCATAAATGAACGAGGTTTTGCTTTTTCGTTTCCGGGTCTCATTCAACGCGAAATTGGGTTTCAACTTACACAAAAATATTTATATAAATTTCAATCATTATTATTTATTTGCCATTGATTTACAGCGTTGCAGTTGAATGATCATAAAATAAAAAAGTTATTTATAAATTTTAAAACACCCTCCAGCCAGAAGGCATATTTACTAATGGTCTCTATAACATCTGGACATTATGACTTCTTGGACTTAATTATTGACAATTGGCCCAACATACTCCGGAGGCGAAGAATGAGCTCACTCAGAATGGATGGCCAAATATTCAACGCAACCGCTATTTTTATCGGAATTTTAGTTCAACTGTCTGATATAATAGATCTTTGGGTTTACGCGATCGAAGTCCGGGTAAAGTGCAGGTGAGTATAATGCGCTAGCTACTTGCACAAAAATATTCTGGCTTTCTGGGCTATAAGCTCTACTCGTATGTATTTCAGCTTTAGTGAGTTATTAGACGCTTTCGCTTATGTCTTGTGCCATAACGGGGCGTGCCTGAACTGGGTTTTAAAGATAAACCTTTCTATTACGGGTTATACTTAGTCGGTGGTTAATCTTAATTACTTAATACCGGTGCAGTTTACACGATCTGTTTTTGTAATTATAATTTTATTTTTCGAATTAAGTAAGAGTCGCCGTTGATCGCATTTTCATACAAAAGTAGTTTCGTTCTAATTTACAAACAACACACTGAAACAAAACAAAACTTTGCGACTATAATGGGAGCAGCTATTTTGATGCTTATAATTAGTTTTCGTTCATATTCAATGTAACAAAATAAATTCACATAAATTTTAAGTTTTGTATGAGAAATGGAAATTCGTTATTGTTTTTTTCCGTTACATGTTATTTTAACCAAACCTAATTATTATAAGCATCGTAATGGCTGCTCCCATTATAGATGCAGTGGCGTTTTGATTTGTAGTGCTGTTTGTAAATAGAACGAAACAACGTTTGTATGGGGACGCGAGCATACTGGGGACTCTTAAGGCATGATCCTAGTTATTCGAATTCGACTGCGACTGTTCGTTAGAGAAATATCACTAGATGGCGTTAGTATCGTCAGGTCCGTTTGATGCTACAGTCACAGTCGAACAATTAGGATCACGACCAAATTGGAAAAATAAACAATCTCGCTTGTGATATTAAACCAATCACAAACGTGATACCTACAAATGTCAAAATTGTCAAGCGCACTGACATTAGCACTAACTAGCTTGTCAGAGAAACAATCGTTATCAGAAATATAAAGCATAAAAATAAATTGATAAAAATGGCAATAATGAGTCTGAACACAACTTTTACTCAAGAGTTGAAAATGCACTAACACCTTTTCCACATAAAAAAACGTTCAAATTATTTAATACACGAGCGAAGCCACGGGTAAAGGCTTGTATCAAACAGATAAACATCGTGTTTTTTTTTCGACTGGATGGCAAACGAGCAAGTGGGTCTCCTGATGGTAAGAGATCGCCACCGCCCATAGACACCTGCAACACCAGGGGGATTGCCGATGCGTTGCCAACCTAGAAGCCTAATTTCACCGGTTGTCTTACTCTCCACGCCGAAACACAACAGTGCAAGCACTGCTATTTCACGGCAGGATTAGCGAGCAAGATGGTGGTAGCAATCCGGGCGGACCTTGCACAAGGTCCTACCACCTGCAAAACCTGCTTTATTTGTTTTGAATGTTTTACGATATATCTGAAACTATACTGCTACGAAACCGTAGCTTGATCCGTAGTACCAGTGGACACTACCCTTAATATTTACCGTCTATCCAAAATAGAACCATTAATTGACCAGTTCGGGGTGTTATCATCAAATAAACTCGTTTTACAGGGTATTCACTCCCCAAATTAACCAATAACGGTTGGTTATCTCGTAAAACAAGTTCAATAATACGTTTAGTGAGTAACCATTCTGCGGAATGGTTTACGGCGGATATCTATTACAGTCAAACGGTAACTGGCTTTGTAGTGATGTTGCGGATATACTCATATTCATTCGTAAATTTTTACTACATTATGAATATGAATGTATAGTCAGCGTCAGAAGTGGATGGGCGGTTACGGTGTTCAAAATTATCTTCACACCACTCTACTGTTCTGTTTAGATCATTCTGAGCACCACAACTGCGCAACCACTTCTGCTGCTGACGGTAAACTAAAACTTATCATCATCATAACAGCCGTAGGACGTCCACTGTTGGACATAGGCACGAAGCCGTAAACCAGTAAAATAGTAATGGACGCACATGTTTCCTCATAATCATTTCGCCAGTTTAGTGAACGCTGTGATATTATTATTATTATATTGTTCGAACCAAAGCCAGTGGCTTATGTATGATTGTTAAAAAAATAGTGATGTGCCATTTGTTTGTAGTACTTGTAGTTTTTGGATACAAACAGTACCCTATTTCACGAAGCTACAAGTTACAATTTACAAGCGGTAGTCTTTGTTTAATAGTATGCATTGAAAAGAAACTACCGCTTGTAAGTTGTAGCTTGTAGCTTTGTGAAATAGGGCACTGGTCTCCCTCTCCGCCCATATAACCCTCAGTTGCTTCGGAAAGAAGCGGCCTGCATAGACCATGAACTCGCAGCTTTAACGAGGTTAAACTAAAACTACTTAAAACTAAATCGGGCCACGCATTTATTTAACGCGTCGTGCTGCGACGCGTCATAGAGCGGTATCAGTTTCACACATGAGGGATAGAGATAGAGATTTAGAGTGAGAAAAAGAAAGAGATAGAGAGACGGAGTGCAAATACTCAAATTAAACCAATATTTCGTTTGGCCAACCCTATTTTACTACAGGAACTATAAACGGACATTCAAATTCGTCAATGTTAGAGGCACCGTTTTGAGTGGTCATAAATTTCAACCCCATAAAATGTCTTTGATGGCTTTATTTGTCAACCCTATTATGATTTTTACGATGTACACAAAGTTCGACAAGTTTTAAACCGCTTTTGTACGGAAATGGACTGCAGTTTTACGGCTAGTGTCAAGTTTGGTTATTATTGCTTTTTGTAGTTTATTGAATTGCGCTATAAAATTTAGGTTGAAGTAATCGGATTTATATTGGGTCGATTATTTTTGTATAGCTTCTAGAGACTGCAGACTTTAGTATATATATATATATATATATATATATATATATATATATATATATATATATAGGTACTAAAGTCTGCAGTCTCTATATACAGTCATGTATATACGGTACGTAGTAGTCTTCTTGTGACTCAATTATTTCCATACAAAACTTTTTTCGAATTAAAATATATTTCCACTTGTAAGTATCGTATTGGTAATGAGTAGTGTAAATGTGGGTTAAGTTGTTATAAGTGGAGGATATTTTAACACCTTATTAGCTTTACTTGTAACAAAAATATCTACTACATGTTTCTCCTTGTAGGTAAAAATCTCGCAACTTTATTTCTCCTTATTTTCAATCGTCATTGGATTTAAAGGCTGATGCACACCAGATGCGTGTGCGTGACGTGACACGCACTATTAGTACTAATGTATGAAACTGTATAGAAAGATGCCAGTAAGCACGCCACGCATCTGGTCTGGCAACTTTCTATAGTTTCGTACATTACAACTGTCACGCACACGCATCTGGTGTGCATCGGCCTTAAAATATGATATTTTCAAAGAGCTCCAATGACAAAGCAAAAATCATTTTGGCGTCAAAAAAGGACTTTTTATTTGAAAACTATTTCTACTGAGTCACGGAACAAAAAAATACATATTTTTTGTACGGAAGAAGAGAAATAGCAATCAATGGATTGATCATAGCAACGTATGCTACGCCCGTTCTGTCCAATTTGGCTACGCTCGACTATTTCGAGTGGCGGCCCACACTGTTCAATTAAAGCATCCTGTCCATGGGAGCCTATTCTCGAACGCGCAATATCGAACGTTTGACGTAAAATAAATACGATATGCGGGCTGTGTGGCATTTTTATCGGCACTATTTTTAAAAAAGCTACCTCAAAATCGAAAATTTTGAAATTGTGAACTTTATGAACATTATTTTAAGAATCAATTTCGTTGATTGTATTGATTTGACGTAGGTACAAGATTTTTTCAAAGTAACGACGATATACTATCTTAAATCTTGTGACCAATCCGTTCCCATCGCTACCACTGTCTTACCTGCTAATCTTGCCGCCAAGCAGAAGTGTTTACCCTGTGTTCCAGTGTGGAGAGTAACGCACCTGTTAGGATTACAGGCACCCAATCTATTCTATTTTATTAATACTTTTACGTTATATTTTTGTGTTGCGAATATCTGCCGTGAAGCAACAGTGCTTGCACTGTTGTGTTTCGGCGTGGAGAATAAGACAGCCGGTGAAATTACTGACACTTGAGGTATCCCATCGTAGGCCTCTAGGTTGGCAACGCATCTGCAATACCCCTGGTGTTGCAGATGTTTATGGGCGGTGGTGATCTCTTACTATCTGAAGATCCACTTGCTCGTTTGCCATCCAGTCTAATAAAAAAAACTATGGGTGGTGAACCTTATTTACACATTTATTACAAAAAACTAATTTATTCTAAGCCTAAAAATCTATATCTACAAATTTATGAGAAAAAAAATATATTATTTATAATTGAATAAAGATAATAACTTAATCGGGGAAGTCTAATGTCCAACAGTGGACGTCCTGCTGCTGATAATGACGATGATGATTGCATGAGGGTGAAGTTTAAAACATAAATTCAATTTTGAACATGATACTCACTCACCGTGAGACTCATATTAAACATATTGACCCGGATAGCTCACGTCTTAAATCGAGTTTAGCTCGACATGTTTCGGCTAATCCGTAGCCCTTCGTCTTCGGAGCAACGGATTACGGATTAGCCCGAAACATGTCGAGCTAAACTCGGTATAAGACGTGCGTTATCCGGGTCGATATATTTAATATAAATTCAATTTCTCTGTTTTTAGAATACTCCTCCACTGTAGGCGCACTCGAACATTGCCTATACAGGGTGTACTCCAGTAACGTCCTAACTTGTATCGTGTACGCTCAAAACACGGGTACCGCTATTGGGGACCATGTTGACGTTTCCACTATCGAGAGTTCTGGTAACATTTCGATTGGCGCTTCATACGAAAGACGATGGATAAATACCTACCTGTGCTGAAGAGCATCGCTGGGTGAATATTCGAGGGTAGTTCTATGAGCGTTTCAACCACTATCAATTTCCTGTTGCTTATACTGAAGAAATGAGTCAGGTAGAATGGAAGGATTTTATAAAACAATATGGTGTGCATGCGATGCAATTACAATCATTAAAATTTCTTGCTTACGGTCTCTTATTTCTTCAATATATTATTATGCGACAGGAAACTGATAGCGGTTGAAACGCTCTTAGGACTACCCTCGAGTGTTTTGATCGGTCGGTTATAATTTCAATTCCACGTTTATTAACACAACGGAAGGATAAGTCGCAAGAATTTTAATTCTGCTAAATTTAGGATCGGTATCCTCTTTAGTTTTCACTAGCCTGTTAGCCGTGGCTCCGTCCGCGTAGAATTTGCTTACCTATCACCACAGAATAAGTAATAGTACAAGTACAGAAGGTTCTCTCTTTTGATGTTGACGAAAGCCGCCATTTAATATGCCTACGTAATTTTTATTAGCAAAATCACCGCGCACCATCAAGCAACATTAAACTCTAGTGCTGCGCGCGAAGGTCGTTATTATTCAGCACCAACGTTTTGGTTTAGGATAGGGTTGTAAATCAATAAAAAATAATACTCACATATAACTTAACAGTAAATTCGGACAAATACTTAGTTTTCTAGCATTTTTAAATTGACGCGCCTACGATCTCCGACGGTCACAAAATGGATAATTGTACAAGGTCGCGTGCCGAATGCGTCGTCGGCTGCCTCAAAGGTTTTGTACGCCCGCAATGGGCATTGGAAAATCGCGAATTACCTATCTGTTGTTCTTTTGTCGCACTCGCACTTAATATGGTTTCGAACAGAATTGGGTTAGTTAGTGTAATGTTATGTACAGAATATGAATATATAAATAAAATAAATATGAATGCAATCTTTTTTTGCACTCATCGTGAACCAGTTTCACGAAAATCACACAGCTACACGTAGCGTTACGCGACGCGACTAGTTCGAGCGAGAGACTGCGAGCGTGCGTGCCGGGTGGTCCTTATAGCCCTAGTGAGTTAACCCACGCCGGCGTGGGGTGTTTTGATACTTACAGAATCTTACCTATATCGCGGAGTGCGCCGCGCCTGCTATCACTACCGCGGGAACTATGCAATTTTCCGGTTTAAAAGCGATCGACGGCCGGATGGCCAAGCGGTTAGAGAACCAGACTACGAAACTTGAGGTCCTGGGTTCGATTCCCGGCCGAATGCGAATGTTTATTACTGGCACTTGAGGTATCCCATCTTAGGCCTCTAGGTTGGCAACGCATCTGCAATACCCCTGGTGTTGCAGATGTTTATGGGCGGTGGTGATCTCTTGCCATCAGGAGACCCACTTCCTCGTGTGCCATTCAGTCGAATAAAATAAATAAATAAAATGTTTGTTCTCGGGTCTTGGATGTTTAATATGTATTTAAGTATGTATTTATCTATATAAGTAAGCATGTTTATCCATTGCCTAGTATCCATAGTGCAAGCTTTGCTTAGATTGGGACTAGGTCAATTTGCTGTCAAGTGTCCCATGATATTTATCTTAATTCCCTCCCAACCCGCACGGCCCGAATTTGAACCACAGTCCTTACATTCCGAGTAGAAGCCTGGGCCGTGCAGTCCTTACATTCCAAGTGGAGGCATAGGCCGAGATTATATAGTTAGGTATATGAATTTAGTTTAAACCAACTAAGCGTTCTCAAATATCCATCCCTAACGTCTATTATCTAAGCTTCCTGCAGCCTGAAATTGATAAACTTACAAAGACCCCGTCACGCTGTAATCTCGACTGAAAGATGCTAAAGCTGTTAAGTTCCTAGCACCGCCTTTAAAGTTCGACACTTAGTCGGTTATGTACTATGTTCTCATGTTGAATATGCTTTAGTACCTGAGCTATAATACACTATCAACTCGGCGTATACCGGGTGTGGCCTATAATTAAAACAATTAAAGAAACAAGCAAATAATTAAAACATAGATCGTACTCACCAAACTGAAGGAACGACATTAGTTAAGCGAACTTTAAAAATAATTAGTTTTTATTGGAGGCCTCGGGCGACCAGAGGGCTGGCCACTATTTCGCACAGCGTATAAGTATAGCTATACAACGAGGAAATACGGCCAGCCTTCTGGGCACCTTACCCATTGACGGCGATTAAGGCCAAATTTTCTACCTATAGTTTAATTATGTTTTATTATGTTTGTTTTTAATAAAGAGATCTCCATTTACGGCTTGTAAAGAAATAAATAAAATTAGTTTTTTATTTTTATTACACTTTGAAGTTTATTCCAAGAAGCAATGTAATTAGAAAAACGTGACAGGCGATGTCAATTGCGTTCTAGGATGGCGTACATTGATAACAGTATTTCATTTCTACGAAAAAGGGAAAATCTAAAGCCTCTATTATTTTTAAAAGTCTATGAACTAATGTTATTCAGTTTGACGAGTACGATCTATGTTTTAATTATTTGCTCGTGTTACAGGCCACTCCCGGTATACGCACATACGCACACGCACGCACAGACCTATCAGAAAAAGAAGGCTTGGGCAGTAGTTCCCACGTGGGATCAGTGCAAATTGGGAACTTTACAAATACCATTAAATTTTTTCACCTGTGTATGCAAGTTGCTTCACGATGTTTTCCTTCACCGCAAATTTAAAATGAAACGTCGCATATGATTTTTTTCATTCGTATTGGATGAAGAATATTGTTATTGAATAAGTACATTTAATTCTCATTAGTCTGGACCATCAGTCCGCGAAGGTTACATGATAATTCTCCCGTCATTCTTTCCAGAATGATAGGCTGAACTGACGCTAAAATTATGGTGTAACTTAAGTCTAAATACTCAGGTTTATGTATTTCCGACGACAAATACACAGGACAATAGAGGATCGTTATCAGGAAAACATGCAATAAACACAAATAACGCCAAAGGCATATTTGTTTCGGAAACCGGCAAAAAAAACGAATTCTGATCTGATATTCCACTCCCGTTTTACCTGAAGGAGTGTGACGATACCGAAATCCAATTCCAGGTGTCGCCAACGATAAAGATTTTGCATAAATCAGTGATATAATCCAATATTACCCGCATTCTACCCTCCCCGCCACCTAATGTCCCCCCATTCAAATCTCTATTCCAATTTAAATGACTTATTTCATTACCGCGTACGTTCAACGGATTTGGAACGAACTGTGGGCATAAATTCTGAAATTGATAATAAAATTTTACTAGGTATTAGGGTATTTGGGGGTATTTTACATCGACTCAGAGAGTGTGGTGAAAATCGGAGACCGATTACAGCGTTAATTTTACTGATAAGACTAAAGTAGCTGTTCAATGCATCTTCGTATATGTCAAATTGAAAAACAAGGGTAAATGTCGTAAGTCTCGGTTTGTACCTAAACCAGTGTCGCCGGAAATGCTCGCAGAGTCAACAGTAATAATCCATAAGACAGTTAATAATGGTTTTAGTGATGCAGGTCTATACTAGACAAACGGTAGACAGGCTGATAGCGGAGTCTTAAGAATGTGATCATGTTGCCACCCTTTTGGTTGCCACCTTTAAATCGATCAGTCAGTCGTCAGTCTGATCCAAATAATAGATTATGCTACAGTATGACTCCATATTTTACGTTCTAATCACGTTAGCATAATAGTGGCTGGTGAGATACTGTTGAGACCACAGACTGGGTAATTTTGTGTTAAGTATAAATTCAACCTTTATACTTCATAAACTTGAGTTCAAGTCTTACTTTGTTGTGGGACAAAATTCATATTTTCTTTTAGCGAACGATACTGCTTGAAAATATATTAATATTCAAAAATAAAATTACTTAGGTACTTTGACACAAGAATATTTATAAAAGGTGTATATTCTCGAAGTTCTCTGTATACATAAGTTATGAGATAAAATTGATGTCGATTAAGAAGAAACTTAAAATACAAAAACACAAAATTCTAAAGCTTAAGAAGAAAGTTATTCATGAAAAGGGAATGATTATGTGAATTACTTATAAGTAAAGTAAACTCTCAAAATAGCTATTTGTTTTTATACACACATGAATGTACATTTTGCGATAGCTTTGTAAAAACAATGAGCTATTTAAAAACGTTTCCAAGATATTTCAGCCTCAATACATCAAAGAGAACTCGGTCGAGATCAAAAAACATGACTCACATGGAGAATAAATTGATAGTACCTTAGCGATAGCATAGAGTAAATTGCTGATGTAGTTATTAAGTCAAATTGAGAAGCAGTTTGATGGTAGTGCGCAAAATACCGTTATATATTCACCAAATACATTCAAGGCTAAAGATACACATCAGTACCTTCTGTCAATTTTATACAAAGGTTATTTTAACAAGTGAAATTATTTGTACTGTAGGTAAAGATATTTCTGATATAGTTACATAACTATAATAAACTTGCACCTGCTATTAATGAAAAGCTTACTGTACTAACTGACTAACAAAAAAACTTTGGCCCTACAATTTTAGGCCCTTTTAAAAACATAAAGAAGCTAGTCGACATCACAGAGAACCAAAAAGCTGGCTGCTTTCTCAGTTTTTAGGGTTCCGGAGCCAAAATAGCAAAAACGGAACCCTTATAGTTTCGCCATGTCTGTCTGTCTGTCTGTCCGTCCGCGGCTTTGCTCAGGGACTATCAATGCTAGAAAGCTGTAACTTTGCACGGATATATATGTAAACTATGCCGACAGAATAGTACTAGATACAACAGTATGGGGTCTATTATTAATGAGCTTAGTTTCATCTTTGCTACGGCTTGGATCTAATTTCAGCGGATGCCTTGACAGTAAATAAATATCAAAAGGACGGTTAAAAAATTTTATTAATAATAGTCAAGTTCTGTCTGTCGTTAGTCCTGGTAGCGTGCGGTTTGCTCTGAAGATGAGCTCTGTTTGATCGAAATCAGTGTAGAAAGCTGTAACTTTGCACGGATATATATGTAAACTATGCCGACAGAATAGTACAATAAAAAACTAAAGAAATTTTTTTTTAGGGTACCTCCCGTAGACGTAAAGTGGGGGTGATTTCTTTTTTCTCATCCAACCCTATTGTATAGGTCGTTGGATAGGTCTTTTAAAACCATTAGGAGTTTGCTAAGACGATTTTTCGATTTAGTTTCGGTTTAGTTTTGTTTTAATCAATGCTGCATGTTTGATTAAATCGCTAGAATGTTTGGATGTACAACTAAACGAATGTGTAACTGCAAAATATTTGTACGCCTAACGGCAAAACATAGAGTTCTATGAAATATTATAAGATCTGTTTTTGTACCTAACTATGTTTGACAAATAAATTTATCATTATCATTATCATTAGTGATATGTTTGTGAAATATAAAAACTATAAAGTGCAAATGCTATATAAAAACTTTAAAGTGAAAATTTTCATTAATCATTCTCTAAAATGTAAACCGGTGGGCGGAAAAAATTTGAAAAAATTCAGGATGATAGTAAGTATATCAAACTTTCAAGGAAAACTATAACGGCTAAGTTTGCTTGAGAATTATTAGTAGTTTTACTCTTAAATATCAGCCTAAGGTTTAAAATATACCTAAACTTGGAAGATTCCGTATAAAATACGAAATCCTTAGAAAAATATTACTTAATTCTTTCGTAATGGCTACGGAACCCTATTTTGGGCGTGTCCGACACGCTCTTGGCCGGTTTTTTTATTAGTTATTAGTTATAATGTGAATAATCTATGTCATAAAATGTCTAATAAACTTTGCTCAACTTGGGTCTGTAGTGATATATCGTATGGTATTACTTCACAGAATCTCGGCGCAACTTGCGAATTAGTTTTCCAAGAGCAAAAACAGCTCGAATAACTTTGGTTTTCATCTCACGACACTGATATTGGAAGTCGAGATTTGCGGGAGACACTTTAAATTGGAACATTGCGAGTGGGTAGAAATAAACAACTTAAAATTATAGGAGTTACAAAATTGTTCTTAAGTTATTTTGCAGAAATGAGGTGTGGAATTGCCAGTCTCTTTTCCTGAATCTTAAAAACTGGAATTAATGAGGTTGAAAGTTAGCGGGTCAGTCGAAATTAAGGTAAAGTAGCTCCCCGTATGCTCAAGTTGCCACGATACCGAGAAACCTTGAGTGTTCTTTTCATTATGGAAGTACATCAAGCTATATCACCCTTCATACATTTCCTGCTATTCAATACCAAGGAATGGGGGTTAAATTCTTTAGAAGGTTAGATTAAACGAATATATAGTCTTCCATCTATTTCAATTGATCTTTACCTTCACATAGCCACATATACAACCTTTATAAACCATTTATTATGAAATAAGCCTAATATTTAGAAAGCCTTGGTGATAGTGGTATGACCTATGTCCTATTAAGTAGAGGATCGTGGGTTCAACCTCTGAGTTTTTCGAAATTCAAGTGCGAAATTACATTTGAAAATCACGAGCTTTACGGTGGACGAAAATATGGCGAAGAAAACTGCACTGCAAAGCAATTCAATTACGTGTGTGATGTTGCCAATCCGCACTGGGCCCGTGGGGGAACTACGGCCTAAAGACCCTCTCATTTTGAGAGTAGCCCTATGCCCAGCAGCGGGACGTATATAGACGATTTCATTGTGATATTACGCTTAACAAATATCATAACAGCACGAATAACAGCAATCGATTGTCACTGAATATGGGTTACTGGCACGATCCACTTTGTAATGCCTACCGATGTCGGTATCTTATTACTCATACGATATAAGCTGCGATTATATATGATTCTCTGCCGATATCGGAGCTGGCACAATTTACGATACGCTTTTATCGAGGGTATTCAATTATATAACTCATGGAGAAAGAATTGACACTTATTAAAATCTAGTAGAAGATTTTTTTGCTCTAGTGGCTGAGTAAGTAAAGCTTGTTTATGGACTACCCAACCTTTACTCTGGCTCAGGAAACAGCAAAGTAGCCGACGTCGGTAGGAGGATGACCAAGCTCAATCAAACACGAGGTATATAGGAAGGATACAGTCCACAAAGCCGATCCGTAATGTAGCTTATTCTTGATTGGAGACTATGTAGCCAGAGAAGAAAAATTAGCAGGCTGAAAAGAGGATATAATAAATACAACTGGATTTTTAATCTGTTGCTCAAAAGAGACTGATATAATGTAGAACCTGTTCAAGAAAGCATAGATAACAAGAATTTATTAGAGAACAGCACAGTTATACCCACAGTAGCCTATGTTGACTCCCAAGGGAGTACTATTAGTTATTCTGTGCCAAGGGCGCGATAAAGACATACAAAAGCTCTACGCACTCAAAAAACGCACACTTGAAGTGGAATACTTCACAAAATATAAAATTTGCTACGATACCTTTGGAGAAATTTACGAGAAATTTGGGCACTTCTCAGACAGAAGAAATGGGTGAAAGAGCAAAGACACCCTACTTACAACTATTATCGTAGGGATTAATCACTAATAACTCAAACTAAGACTCAACTCGCCAAAAAATGTTTTAATGAAGTCAGGTTTCTTTTTAAAAATAAAGCGACGTTTCCTTTAATTACATTTTTCTATTTTCATCATTGAGAGTACTTTCCCTTCAGTTGGCGTTAAACTTTCCATTATGCTGACTTTTAATTCTAATTTAAACCATTGAAACTGAACTTACCACAAATTAATACGAGCAGTAAACAAGGTCTCGCTCTCGTTAATGTCCGCAATACCGCAAGATGTCGGTGCGCTGCATTCCAGTCAAGCAGCCTAGACTAGACACCCCATAGTGCTAGAGGGTAGGACAGCTAGTCCACTTTGTATCAAATACAAGTTGTTTAAAATTTTAAATGAATCTGAAATATTTCTGCAGGCTGTGGGTTAGTGAGACTGAACAGTCTGTGAATGTATTTTTTAGGATTTGTAAATTGTGAACGTGATTGACAAATGTATTCATATATTGTTCGATGTTCAATATGTATCAAATTAAAGGTGTGACAATATTTTATACAGTTCGATATTTGATGTTCGAAAAAAAAAATTCACCACCTGCTGAAAAAATCCTGAACAAATAAAAAAGACATCTTATCTAATAACTTTAAACGAGCAATTCTTGTATATTTATATCTATATATATTTCGGTCATTTCGGAAATGGCTCCAACGATTTCGATGAAATTTAGTATGAGGGGTTTTCGGGGATGAAAAATCGATCTAGATTGGTCTTATCTCTGGGAAAACGCTGGCTACCGAGTTTAAGCACGAGCGAAGCTCGGTCGCCCAGGTACTTATGTTAATAAGAGGTAAGGAGAAGATTTTACTAGTCCTTAAAGCAGAATTTATACCAGAACAGATGGAAATAGGTTCTTCCCATAGATATAGATTACACTAGATAACGCAAAACCTCAATCTGTATGAAAACCAACCGTGTCACTTTTTTATATCTACTGTAACGTCTCAAGAGCGAATTAGCGATGTGAATTTCCCGATGTCCGCGCAAAATCGATTCAAATGCGCCGCCCGCCCGCACCGTGGGGCTCGAGTCAGTCACTAGTCATGATTAGTCGGCTAGCGGTCAGTCTTTGTATGGGGCCAACCCCGACGATTGGTCGGGGTTCGGACACGCGAAGTAGATGCATTTGCGTTATCTAGTGTAATCTATATCTGTGGTTATTCCTAACATACCTAGTGATCAATGCCCAATAATCTGAATACAAAAAGAGAGATAGAGAGAGAGAGCGAGAGAGAGAGAGGGAGAGCATAGTTTCGGCGTTTAAAATATAAACAGAGTTAAATTGCTACAAAAGGTCAACCCAGTTGAAATTTCTGCAGTAACTTTCGGTAGTCTATGCTGTGGCACAGCAGTTAAACACAATTACATGCAATAACGTCGACCTGGCTACACGCGGTAGATTAAACTAAGCACCTGGTTGACTCCCGTTCTCGGATGTTTCGAACATATTAACAACAATTATTACACCTACGGTATGAGAGTTGTTAAGTTCTGACGTAGACATTTGGTGACGAGCACTAATATCTTGACTTTTCATCCACCATTACCCCTCGTATTTCGTTTTCTAGAATGTTTAACCGTATAACGGCAAAATATACGAGACCATATATAAATAAATATCATGGGACACTTTGACACCAATTGACATAGTCCCAAACTAAGCAAAGCTTGTACTATGGATACTTACTAGGCAACGCATAAACATACTTATGTAGATAAATACATACTTAAATACATATTAAACATCCAATACCCGAGAACAAACATTCGTATTATTCATATAAATATCTGCCGAACCCGGGACCTCAAGCTTCGTAGTCAGGTTGTCTAACCACTTGGCCATCCGGTCGTCAAATGACCAAATTTTCCATATGTATTTATTTAAACTAACTAAACTAATCTGTGATGAAGTTATTGTTAGCTAACGTCTGAATCTATTAGCTTATTTTAAAGAGAATCTAGTTAGTTTTTTAGTTAGGTCATTGATGACTCAGCTAGTCAGGATTCTACTTTCGTATATACATAGTTAGATGTCATTTTGTGTTTAATAATTTTTATAAGGCACGGTACCAGTATGTTATGTGGATCATTAAACTTGATCAGCCACAAAAAGAAAAATGCACGTCCTTACGTGCATTTTTTGCTATGCTAATTTACTAAAATAATCAACGTTCAAGATAACTTCGTTTTTGATGTGTTATTTTTTTTGTAATTTAACTATTTTTTTTTACTTTTAAAATGTGGTCGCGGAGTAGCATGGTAGTGTCTCTTCAGCGAACCTACTTTTTTTCGAAACTTCTCGTCGTATTTAGTGCCCCCCGTAGTTTCAGCCTAAACATTATTAAGTTTTAAAAAACAAAATAATTGCACAAAATAAAATAAACATCATATTAGTTGTTTACTACTAACGTATCACCACAAAGTTATGCCTTAGACGTTTACTACATAGGATTATGTGTCCCGAAATTATTTTATAAACCCATTATTTTCTTCAGTCATTATTTTAGTGTACTCTTTTCATATAATTTCACATTATGATGTTTTAAGCTTTTGGGATTTTCACCCATAATCTATTATACCACAAGTACCACAACCGGGACTTACGGTTCTAGTGTAAACGTGATAAGTCCAGGTTGTAGTAATAGTTATGATATAACAATGTTCACAAACACATAACCATCCCTATTAAAAACTTCATCGTCTCAATCTTAATGTTCACAAGATCAATAATTATAGGTGTCTCGAGCTAAATGTACTGGAATTAAAGATGCCTCCACTGGCTTCGCGGATAATGTCCCACAAACTTTAGCAATAATTTTATCAGACAACGCCCTTTAATAAATAAGAGAAATAAATGAACGTGGCAAAGATAAAACGAGTTTAATCAATAAATTGTAAATTAGATTAGGATCCTTAATTATGGTGTTAAGTAGATTTAAAGGTGAAGTTTTAATGTCTCCTTATCCCTTTTAAGACTGTGTGTTATAACTGTGTTGAGCACCGTATCGCCTGAGTGTGAATATAGTCATCTACGTCTAAAGACATGTTTCGCCGTTTTTATAGCCGCTTCTGCAAGAGAGATATAGAGAGACACAGAGACAGAGAGAGGGAGAGGTTAATTGACAGATTGACTTGTTAGTGCAAAAGAGTTTGATTGTTATTTTATTAATGAATATTTATTAATTTGTCTTTAGCTTTGTTTTTTTTTTATTCGACTGGATGGCAAACAAGCAAGTGGGTCTCCTGATGGCAAGAGATCATCAACGCCCATAAAAATATGCAACACAAGGGGTATTGCAGATGCGTTGCCAACCTGGAGGCCTAAGATGGGATACCTCAAGTGCCAGTAATTTCACCGGCGTTCTTACTCTCCACGCCGAAACACAACAGTGCAAACACTGCTGCTTTACGGCAGGATTAGCGAGCAAGATGGTGGTAGCAATCCGGGCGGACCTTGCACAAGGTCCTACCACCTTTTTTTGTATGTTTGTACTGTTGATTTCCTAAATTGATATTTATTCCAAGAATCTTAAACATTTTTCATATGCTCTAGCGTCTGTTATTATTATCCTGTTTGCATAAATAAATAAATAAATATCACGGGACAATTCACAAAGTAACCTTAGCAAAGCTTGTGTTATGGGTACTAAGCAACGGATAAATACAATTATATAGATAGATACATACTTAAATACATATTAAACACCCAAGACCCAAGAACAAACATTCGTATTTTTCATACAAATATCAGCCCCGACACGAGAATCGAACCCGGGGCCTCAAGCTTCGTAGGCATAAAACTGCAATTTCTTCGCATCTATAAAGCGACCCATAAAGTATAAAACACACTTAGGCAACCAGTAAATCTCTCCGTAGACACCGTTTTATCTGCCATGTTTCTGGCAGGCAATCTGAACCATTTGATCCAGCATTACGACGGCCCCGCTCTAATGTAGCGGAAACGAACGAAAAATGATCATCAGATTTGCGATTTGATTTAATTTAGTTTAATGTTCGGCCTTTAAAGAAATGTGTTTTTTTTATTAAATCTGGGTTATAAGGAAGGATAGACTCCTGGATTCCTGCAAATTCTTTGTTCGTAGGTATTATTGACTCAATTAGATCGTTACACATTGTGGAACTTTTTCAGGGTAAT
Source organism: Choristoneura fumiferana (assembly GCF_025370935.1). Lineage (NCBI taxonomy): Eukaryota > Metazoa > Arthropoda > Insecta > Lepidoptera > Tortricidae > Choristoneura > Choristoneura fumiferana. Next base: position 7,550,433 of record NC_133480.1, read on the forward strand.
AAGTATATACATTGTTTGACGAGTAGAATGTTTGTACAACTTAAGACATGGATAGGTCGATTTTTAGTCTTTTCAGGTCATAATTGAATAATCATAAAAATAAAGGGAAAAAATATATCTTGCACTAAAATTTTTGAGTGTTATCTTGTTTCTAACATTATGATAATTTAAAGTATCTTTAATACGGCAAAATATAGTACAATGCTTTAAATAATGTTTAAATTACTGTTTATTATTATTATTTACCTAATAATAGAAAATATGTGAGAAGACTGTGATGAATTTGCCTTTCCACTTCAATGGCAACAATCCTCAGTATAAATACACTTTATTTTTAAAATTCGGCTCCCTTTTCTTAGCGATCCGCCCTTTCCAAGTATCGCTACATTATTTTGGTTTGCTGAATACGGCATAATATAAGCAGAAAACCTTGCGAATTGACATTTCATTATGGAAAGATAAACTTTACTCATACCCGCGTTTGCATGTAGAATGTCTTTAACATAGTTATTTTCCCTTTTTTCAGATGGATGTGCCCAATTATCTTAAAATCACATCAAGCATCTCGATTTACCTAAAACTGGCGAGAACCATGCATCGTAGTCACTTATGAAGACAAACATGGACAAAAACGCTAAGAAAAAGAATAATGCGAACGGCAAATATAAGAAGAATGGCAAAACGGAGAACTACAGACTCGACGATGACATTGACACGACCTGCTGTTTCTGCGTCAAGACCAAAAAAAGCCAAAAGAAGAGTCTCATTGCCGGCTGCGTTACAAACGTGGGGATATTCACTCTTCTCCTCGCCTATACTCTTCTTGGCGCGTTTATATTCCTGGCTATTGAAGGGAACGCGTCAAAAGTCCACCAAAAGACCTTAGCGACGACGTCCTACCAAGGGAATGAAATCCAGAAGACTGTGCCGATCTCGAAATTGAATGGTACTATTGCGCAAGCTAGTGCTGAGTTGCGGTCGCAGACTGTTGAAAGTATTTGGGAAATAACTGTGTCTCTGAATATTCTTTATAAAGAGAATTGGACGAGGTTAGCTGCTCAGGAGATAGCGAGGTTCCAGGAGAAGTTAGTGGCAAGAGTAGCTGCTGATGTTTCTGCGCAATATGGGGGTGCTAGAGCATTGGAATCGGCGCCCGCTCTCATAGTGGACGATTATGAATGGAACTTTGCAAAAGCCTTCCTGTACTCCTTGACAGTATTGACGACTATCGGTAAGTAATAATTTAAATAAAAATGAAAATATTATTCAGAACATACTTCTATTTAAATTAATTTACTAAGATAAACATAATTCTTTTCATAAATACGCTTGGTATTTTGTTATCACTAACTCAGATGCATGTTACTTACTTTTAATATTATAAAATAAATAAATAAATTAAAAGTTTACGTTTACCCATTCTAATCTTATGATTACTAATTTTATCTTGAACCTTTTAATTATGTTTTCTAAAAATACTTTTTTTTTGCTCAGGTTATGGCAGTGTCGCACCGCGGACGGCTTTGGGTAAAGCTGTGACCATCGGATATGCCGTCATAGGTATACCTTTGACACTTCTTTACCTATCAGTAGTGGGAGCTCTACTGTCCAGAGTCGCAAGAGGCATCTTCAGCAGAGCACTCTGCTGCTGCATATGCACAAAATGCGGATACTGCTGTCTTGATGAAAGGGCTATAGGAGGCAAAGAGAGGAAAGACAAAGTGAGAAGACAAGACGACTACCGGAATCCATCTTTGCATCTTCAAGAACCTTACTACGTCAGGTCTCCTTCAGGAACAATAATCTCAGCTTCTCAGGCACATAGCGTCAGCACAACTTCTGTAAAAGATAAAAATCAGGGTTTAAGTTTTCTCCGCGACTGTGACTCCCTTAGCTGTACTGACACTGACTCAAAAGTTTCTTTGGGCGGTTTCTCGATTCTCGTTCCTTTGTCTTTATGTCTTGCTGCTATTTTCACTTACATCTTTTTTGGCGCATTGGTTCTTTATCAATTGGAAGGTTGGAGTCCAGTCGACGGCGTTTATTTCTGTTTTATGAGCTTAAGTACGATTGGGTTTGGTCATCTCGCACCAGGCGCTACTCAAAAAAGCGGAGCGTCTACTGGTACCGTTTGGTTTTGCTCGATTTATATAATGACAGGTCTTGCTCTCACAGCCATGTGTTTTAACGTACTGCATGATGAAATAGTACACCGTCTGAGACACCACAAAAAGTTAATCAAAACCACCCAAAAGGTCCTGACGCCTGAGTTCCTGCATCGCTCTTGACGAGATGAAAGCGGTGATCTGACTGACGATACAATGATAGATTCTGAGGGGGAGTTGCCAGAAGTTCTTCATCATACTTCTGGGGGGCGAGGGAAGGGAGGCGCTATCCGACGATCAGTGTACACGTTGAGGGAAGAAAAGCAGCCTGAAAGAACGACGTCTATGTAACGTAGAAGAATTATCATCTTCGAGTGTTTACCCTTGATATTTTCCCCGCGTTAGTTAGATTCTAGAAGGATTTGCGATGTTTATTGGCAGAGAAATGTACTGCGACTAAAATGTTAGAATTGTTGTTCCCTAGCAATAAACGGCGTATTTCACTACATTGTAAGGAATACAGATTAAATCCCCAAATAAGGACATCCGCCAATGACGACAGCGTAAAACCATTCGTTTGTGGAAACTAAGATTTTTTTGTTTCTGGACGTTTGATGGTTGATACTCCTAACATACTAACATATACATAAACATAAAGTAATGACTGAACATATTTGTTAATTATTTTATATAGATTAGTGACGGATATACAATTAAAGAGTAAGATTTTAAAACGGCATATTTTTATTTGGTTGGAGTTATAAGTGTGTCAAGCTAAGTTCAGATTAAAGTAGGTGAGTTCTAAATACTTTTCATTTCGTTTTACTTTTTTCTTAACATGGCAGATAGAGTACTCTCTGATAATTGATTTGCTAAGGAAAATAGATTTTTTGAAAGCTCACTCTTCATTATTAGGATCAGTATTTAGTGCAGTGATTCTCAACCAGTTTTGGTTACAATACTGTTATAATTATTATTACTATTATTATTTGAGTTCAGTAACCATCAGTAAACTTAATCAGTCAATTGAACTATAGTTTAACTGTCTTGCGGACCATTATTATGGTTGAGAACCACTGATTTAGTGTGATACTTATTGATCCATGTTTGAAGTCCTATTAAGGCTAAATGTAATCAAACTATTCTACTTTTTAAGAAATTTTAAGTAAGAAAATTTTAACTTTTGTTTTTCTAAGTAATACTTGTATTGTACACAAGACTTTGATTTATTTAAATAAATGTATAAGCTCAAATCTACTGTTTAAAATTTTTACATTGTGTTTTTATGAGATGGTATTAATTGTTTTTGTATATAAGAATTTATATACAAATTTAATTTAGTTTATTTTGCATTTTTTTTCTTATTATTGCGACTCCAGGTTTGCCAAATGTCATAAACTAAAGTATTTATTTTCAACTTTTTTAATAACTTCGAAAGACTTAATACTAAGTTCATCTGATTTTTTTTATTATACATTACATTATTATTATTTCTAAATAATAATATTAATAGTAAAACAGAAGACTTAATTATTATGAATTGAATAAGTGGTGTAGTTCATACAAAGTGTGAATATAAGTAATGAAAGTTTTTTTTGTGCAATTGTATAAGTATGATAGAATTTTGGGAATAGGAAAATAAACAGTTTTACGAATATTTGAGTTTTATTTTGGTAATTTTAGTACGAGTACACAGTAGTCGTGGTAGCCTATTGTATTTTTCACCTATGATGAGTTCTGTGACATTTGAGAATTTTCCGAATTACGCAAAAGTACTATGTTCTCAATATATTTTTTTAGAAATAATTTCTATTTTGAAACAAAATAATCAAAAAAAAAACTGTTACTTTTTAAAAATATATAGCAATATCAGTGTCCATTAAATAGACCTTAAACGAATACGATAGCATTTTTTTTAATGACGCAATATGTGAAACGGAACAGAGTAGTGACGTGACACAAAATTATCGGCAATTGCCGATATTTAAACAAAACTTGCAAGATTTTGTAAATGCGGCTATTTGGAACGCGGCCGCAGCCATCTTGTGCCTCTTGTGGCCAGGCTTCTCAGTATCACTGTCAGTACGAGTGCGTCTGCCTTGTATACGATATAAGTTTCCGTTGCATTTTCTTTGCATTGTATTTTGTTATTGTCCATTTCTGCTATTATTGTTGTTAGCTTTTGTTACTGTTTCTCGCTAAGTTTGTTGTTATTTTTTGGCAAAATGCCGAAACGATCTAAAAAGACTGTTTTGAACTCCCAGAGTCGGGAGTTTGTAATTCGTTTGAGGGATTATTTCGGCCTGGGGTGGGCGGAAAACTGGAAAATATTATTTTTTAAAATAGGTATAATGCAACTTCTCCTAAAATAGGCACTAAAAACTCTTAGAAAAATCGATAGTTCACTCGATAAATGGTACTTCTCTAAAACTGTCAAACTGAAAACGTCACAGAACTCATCAAAGGTGAAAAATATTATAGTAAATTGATCTATGGTTTCTCAAGCAGAGGGTCGTGAGTTCGAGCCAGGGCTCACACCTCTGAGTTTTTCGGTAATTATTAGCGGAATTACATTAAATAAAACTTTTATGGCAAAGGAAAACATCGTAAGGAAACTTAAGCAATCCTGCGAATAATTTCAACTATTACGGCCCAAGCCCTTTCATTCTGAAAGGAGGCCTGTGCCCCACAGCGGAGTGTCTAAAGGCCAAGATGATGATTATTCATGTAATTTACTACGGACAGTCGAGGAAAGTAAACCACGTGCCAGGGTGGAACCTTCTCGTAATTAATTGCGCTGTGATTTTTTTGAAAGATGTATGGCAACAATACATTAGTAGCACTAAAGTTCCACTGTGGTACGTGATTCAGTTTCCTCGACTGTACCTAGACAACAGTAATGTTTAGGTTGCTTGTATGACTGTTTTCCATACCTAAGTAAATATCATTAAAAAGTCATAATACTTAAGAGATCCCTTTAAGGGATAAGTTCGCTTTTGTGCATCTTATTATCCTGTGTTCTGTTTATTTTCATGTGTTTTTATATTCAGTCAAGTGCAAAAATAAGTATCGATTCAAATCACTCAAAAATATGTTACTACGGCCTTATTGCGTCGGAATAAGGGTCTGTGGTACTTATTTTTGAAACTTTGAATAAGTCCATATTTTTACACTTGATTGTACAATAAAGAGTTTTAAAATACAATACTTTTGACAGTTTTAAAGCATCTGGTCAAAGTTACCGCCGATAAAAATTGTCTGGAAAATATGATAATTAATTTTCGACAATATTTCCTGAAAAATCAGCGCTGATAATTGGGGATTATTTTTACCTGCCTTGAGAACCGATAAAGAACAAATGGCCACCAGGCCAAGCTAGTGGGTATGCAAACACTCAAATTACATACTAACACGTGTTTCCTGGGTGGTGCTAAAGAGTGACAAAACTTAAGGCGAATTGAACGTTCTGATAAATAGAGACACGCATGTAGTTTCTTTCTTCAGTATAATTGTTTAATGTTTTACGCCATACGATTAAATAAATAAACACTACTTTTAATTTCTGAGACAACTTAACCGACTTCAAAAATTGAAAAGCCCTGGCTTTGTTATTTCAAAGTTCAGTAGCTTATATCAGCTGAATATAGTGGCAGACATAAGACATAGCTAAGACCCTCAGCAGGGAAACTCACTTTTACGTAAAAAACCGCATCGAAATAGGTTAATTATTATTATTAATTACTGGTACATAATGAAGGTGTGTGTGCAAATAAATAAATAATATGAAACCAAAACAATGCCTACCTATGATATAAAAAAGGCTTGATATTATAATTATCATCATAATAAGAAAAATTTCATGAGTGAAATGAAGGGTTAATCTACGTCTGTGGAAAACTTTGGTGTAAGTATAAAATTTGTACCTATACCACGCGACATATAAATCTGCCTAAAAGCTCATTACTTAATACTCAGTTTTGTTTTGACGCATTTTTGAGATAATTTTTTTATGTGACGTCTTTACGTTACTCCCGGATTGTGTTCGAATCGCTTAACGGTATAGTGCCTATTTAATTATTGGAATTATACCTTTATACTTTTTGTGGTACACCTACTTAGTCGTGGCAATGAACTTTAAGGCAAAGTTAGGCGGCGGAAGGTATAGATACATTTTATTTATGTTGTATTAGTTAACATACAATCTTATACCTATTATGTGAATTTTTCGTTATTTTTTGTTATATTTAGCAAATATAACAACTTGTTAACCTTTCAGTTACTACTTGTTAGGTACGTAACGTTTTGTGCTTTTTGATTTGAATTAATAAAACAAACAAATAGTTTTAATTCAATAACAAGTCAAGTCAGGGTTAAGTATAGGACGTTTTTAGGTTTTTTGTGCCCATAAATGTTCTATTAAAATCATAATAAAACCTATAATCGTCCATCGACGTGCCGTGTTATGAATTTATTTCAAAATAGCCGTCAATTTCCAGGCACGGGAATGGCGTCCGTGCCGCTATTATAGCTTTTTCTATGTATGTAATAGCTTTTTGAGCTGCTCTTATTACACCTTTTGTGAGCGTTGTTATTGTAATTCTTACTTCCAAACGTTGGCTGAATTGAAATTAATATTTGGCGTTTTGATCGTTTATTGCCGGGGAAATTTTAAGGTGTTTATTTGATGCTTGTTCATGTGAGTTTACATGTTTTACACATTGTGAATAGGCTTAATATGTAAATCTATTGCGGCACCTCTCTTATGTGCGGGAGTTCGTAATTGGCAATATAATTTAAATAATTGGCAATATAATATAATTTAAATTTAAAAATACATATGTATGTTAAGGTAAGTAACAACACAAAGGTGCCTAAGCAAAATGATATACGAGTAGGTACATACCTAATGATGATGACATGGGTGACCTAAATTGATAGGATAGGAGGATAATTTCGGATTTGGAAATTCTTTTTGTTCAATATCATCATAAGTAGATACCAACCAGGATAGTTCATAATCACAGGTCATGTGTACACGTCACAGATTACGTACATGTATATATTACTTTCGGCTCTTGTAGTATGTAGAAAACTATTTCAAATTAAAAGTCGAATCAGAATCCGAGCGGAATTCCGATGCATGATTTACGTTTGTTTATAGTTGAAGAGATATTTTACAAAAGGGTGTACGGTGTGCTCATTTAACAGATGAATTTAGACTCTGTGCATAATTACAAAAGGCTTAAGATTTAACTTGCTCTGCATCCTATTTGAGACGTGTTTTAAAACGTCGATCGTTGGTTGTTTCATAAATATTTCGAATTGCCTCAGTCGAGCTTCAAAATGGATTTTTCATTGAACTTTCTCATTATGACACGATAAATAAACAACACGAAAAAGAATTTGGAATCAGATCAAATCTACGAATGATCAAATAAAGAAATTAATTTGCTTATAGAACATAGAGTACCAGGCAACCATAAAGAACAAGTTCCTATTAGTGAGGATGAAATGTTAGTTATATAGTGTAGTGGAGTTTAATTGTTATTGGATACGTCTCCACTTCTACTCAGCTTACAGCACCAATGAGGGTTTCTGTCATTTGACAACTTTAACATTTGCGTTACGTTTGCGATTGGTTACATAACTAAACAAAACCACAAGCAAGATTATAACGTCAAACGGAACTCTCGCTAACCCCATCTAGCGATATTCCGCCTATCAAAAAAACTCTCATTGAGCGTCATCATTTCAGTTTCGTTAAGGTCGTTTATACCTGCTGAGCTGGCAACGTTGCATTTTTGTTAGTTTTTCTCGATTATTCCATAAAAATTGAATGAAAATTTAAAATGTAGTCTGATAGAACAATTCTTAATTATGTAAGTTAATGTGTCTACTCCAATAATTATTCGTTATAGACTTTTATTTTCTTTAAAAACCGTTAATAAACATGATTTCGTTTTTAAAGAATATAAAAATCTATCACGAATAATTATTGGAGTAGACACATTAAGTTATTTATTAAGAAGTGTTCTATCAGACCAAATTTTTAATTTTCATTCATTTTTTATGGAATAATTGAGAAAAACTAACCAAAATGCACCGTTGCCAACTCAGCAGGTATAAACGGTCTTAACAACGCCTAATGAAATTAACTCATCTTCATCTCTACCTACTTGGGGGAAGCCTATGTCCAACAGTGCACGTCCTACGGCTGATGTGATGATGATGATGATAATCTAATTTAAATATCTAAAAACTGGATGACAAACCAACCATATAACGATCAACGTGTAACTCATATAAATACCTTAAAGGTATCATCGGTTTAAATAAATAAGAAGGTTGAGCCCCTAAAGGAACGCTTCTTTAATGCGAAAGCGACCATTATAACGTGATCCCTACTGTCCCCGGATAACGGACGTACCTACGTAAGCTTTTTAGTGTTCCGTAGCCAAAGCGGAACCTTTAGAAATTCCTCGTAATCGTATGACCATCTACCTGTGGAGCCAAGTCAGCGCAGGACGGCTTGTGCGAGCTGTTGGTGCGTAGGCACGAACCTTGAGATCTGCGGGGGTACACATACACACATAGGCTTATACACACAATCACACACACATCCTGCTTATAGTTTGGCCTTAGTAGAGCACAAGAGCTTTATAGGCTCTTAGGTTCTTCGCAATTTAAAAACAGAACACCTCTTGTTTCAGTCTCTATCCTAAGCCGTTCACACCAATATTGCCGTCTCGTTGCCCCGGGCGGGTAACAGTTTAGCTGCCTTGAAACAAATAAACATACAGTCAATGAGGGTTTTCACAGAGGCGAAATATCGCTAGATGGCGTTAGTATCTTCTTCTTCTTCTCTTTTAAAATATGGCTTTTCTGTCCTAATTAATAGGACAATTTCGCCAGTGTCAAAGTAAACTCTCTTTGAGAGGGACGTTGTACGGTGTTTGTAGTTTTTGCAACTTGATAGTAAAATTCCAGAAACCACGTGGAGACACTTTGCGCATTAAAAAATGTCAGACACGAGAGCAATATAGAATTTTGGGATCACTGTTAAGGTTAATCGCCACATAAAACACTATCAAAATTATACTTCAACTAGCCAAAGAAACAGAAATAGCAAAATTAAATATTGTCTACATCCGCCATGTTCGAATGCTACAAATCGAATCCGACTTTCCGACTTTTGACGTTAGTATCGTGAGGTCCGTTTGACGATGCCAATCGCAAGCAAACGTCAAACGTCAAACGGCTAACGCCATCTAGCGATATTTCACCTCTGTGAAAACCCTCATTGAGGTAGCACATAAGCGACGTCATAGTTAGATACTCGTATCTATCTATCTGACACATTTAAACGAGCAATTATTATATAATCAGAATCAGAATCTCGGAAACGGCTTCAACGATTTCCGATGAAATTTCGTGTGTGTTTTCGGGGATGACAAATCGATCTAGCTTGGTATTATCTCTGGGAAAACGCTTATTAACGAGTTTTAGCCTGAGCAAAGCTCGGTCGCCCAGGTCTTACGATAAAAAAGCTGAGGAAGGATCGCATTTTGACAGCTCATACAAATACGTCAGTTGATTGGTGGTGTCAAAACTACTGGGTAACATTTCAACACAATCTTTTTATGTCTCTATGTTACCACCGGTTTATGTAATTCAGTTCTAAAATTGAAATCGATGGTAGCACTTATCGATCGATGGTATATCCCGCAACGAAGAATAACTTTCACAATTTATCCGCTTCTTAAATAATCTTAATCCTTAGTATATTTTCGGGGTCCCAAAGATAATCCTGTTTGCATGAAGGAATGAAAGAGGTCTCAGAGTGTATGAGACGATCAAGTACGATTACTAAGGTTCTGCATATTGATGAAATGGGAGTTTGTCTGCCCTCAGTAGTACTAAGCAGGTAGAGTATAAAGTACAAAAGTAAAGCGGGGGTCAATCTTTTTCTTCACCTAACAACACAAAGCATACTTAACTTACATTTTCAAACGCTGCTAAAATACAGCCTTTGATTGTTTCAATCGATACTTTTGTAGGATTGCCTCCTGAGACTACGACGATGTTAAATGATTTATTTATTTCATATCTGCTCGCGACTTTACCGCCGGAAGGAATGTGGCTCTGCTTCTAGACTGGCATACTGGGCAATTCAAATCATTCCAAATCCGCCGCGCAGTTCCACGCGCCGGTATGCATACTCGTATGCTTCGACACTAATGCCAACACGCGGAACTGACTGGTGCTAGGGCGGTAGTGGTTTATCTGGCCGCTACACTTTGTTTGTGAAATTCGTATCAATGAACTACTTAATTGATGTTTTTGTGGTTCGTTACCTCAGACGGCAAGAAAGGAATCCTTAAAGGATCACTTTGTTGTCTATACGTTTGTCAAGACCCTTTTTCCCATGAACACGTATAGATATTAAGCTAAAATTAATATTGAATACTCATCTACGCTGCTTTGAAGTTGTGGAAAAAAGTCAATGTAATCAAAAGATACAGTCATTAAAAATCTGTGCCATACAAATTGATGGTATAAACACTAGATTTAGTATAAAGGTAGCTCTTATAAAACAACAAATAAAAATGAATTGTATCTGTTCGGGAATACGGACGATAAGAGTGAATTCCATTTCCTAGTATTCCACATTAGCAAACTGCGAACTGCTTGTGCTGATCGATAGAAAGATAACAACATGCCTATGTGGATTAGTCAATTATTTTAATACTGTCATCGATGATTATTTTATGAACGTATTAGTTCATATCCAGTACTTAAATACGAGGCCATAAGACTACGAGGTCCCAAAGGAAGACCAGCACCGTCCACAAAGGCGGCATTATGCCGATTTGGGACCATTTGGTGCCTGTGGTACGTATTTTCATTTGTTTATTTTATTTTAGGTAATGGCACGAATAAGTGTTTTATTTCCTTCTTTCATAGCGTAAGTGTCAGAGTTATAATAAGACGCAAATTAATATTTAAACTATTTACGCTATCGTTTGTGACTTGCACACGCACGAAAGGTAAACGTGACGTATTGGGATGCGGTTTGGTGAGCGGACCCTTTTACCAATTTATTTAAAAGATACAAATGTAATAAAAACAAAGAACGATTTCCTGAACACTCGGATAAATGTTTCGTATAAATTATGTTTAAGTATTTAAAATTCCGATTTGGGTTTTATTTATTTCGTTTCGATTAGGGTATACTCTAATAATTCATTGATGGGTTTTTACAAGCTTTTGTTACTTGCAACGTTCGTAATTCGTATTTTAGTTTGTGTGTTATATTCAAAAACTGTAACCATTTATCGACTACTTCTTGGTAGTGCTCTCCAAAACTAGTAAGTACCTCCAAATGAAACCGAATTTGGTTTTTAGTTTCAGTTTTGGCGAAACCGATATTCGATATGAGGTGACTCTGAACTTTAAACTTAAATTTAAATTGAAGCTTTTCTTCATTGTATTTGTGTTTATAGAAACAATAAAGTAGGGTAATTAATGTTAAATAAGAACGCGCGCACACACACACACACACACACACACACACACACACACACACACACACACACACACACAAACGTGCGCGCGCACACGCATGAGCCAGTCTGAAAATCAGCGCTGGGTATATACCACCAATATAGCATAAGCTGAGACTGGCACCCATTGCCTACATAAGCCAGTGATTGTTTTGTTTTAATTTGTATTTTTTATGTGGTTTATTTTTTTTGTTGTGTGTAGTTTTGAAACTTTCTAAAATTGTGTGAATAAGTTAAGATGTGGCAATAAAGATATTTTATTTATTTATTTAAGCTTTGACAATTTAGTTGATCCACGAGTATGAGACGGACGACACTTCGCAGCTTTGATTGTTCACAAAGCCGCAAGAAAGTACACTCTTTTTTCTGACACTCGGTTTTAGTTTGGGCGGATTTTGGGCGAAGCCAAATTAAAACCGGAACTTCAAATTTACAGCGAAACTCGCCGAAACCGAAACCGAAAGTTTGGTTTGTTTGACACAACTTTTTCGTATCCAATTGAGTTGAAATTTAGTATCTAAATTTAGTACTCATGAAAATTTCAAATAAAGAATTGAGGTAGCTCGCACCTCTGCGTTTGCTTTGCTGAACTTGTACACACCTCGGAAGTAATTCAATGGAGCGAAGATCCTCATCAATACTCACTAGGTCTCTTTGGATCTACATCCAAACCATAAATAGTTCCTAGCTATCGAGTTAAAAGGCACGGTTATTATGCATTTCTAGATATAATGCGATAAATGTCATCAATCTTCCTAGTGCTCCCTATTCAAAATTCAACCTCGACTAGAGTTACCAAACATTATAGAATATAAACGGACATGGGTTCTCTGTCTTTTCGGCAGATATTATTCCCAATGTTTATTCATTTGCCAAACTGGGGAATAAATAGGATTGTTGGGGCCCCGGCCATAGTATGGTCCCCTCATGCACCCCATGTGGATTGGAAAAAAAGTACTACTGCTGCATATTGGCGCACAAAAATTTTAAAAGCCCGGTAAATAACTCGAACAACCGAGGTCGGAAAGTTGACAGTTGAAGAATCCAAAATCTAACAGGGGTCTAATACGTGGTCTTTCTCTCTCTTTCTCTCTCTCCCTGTGTATGTGTATGTCTTTCTCTTCCTTAGTCGTCTTTAGCGACATCTGGAATGTCGGAAAAAATAATTGAACTGATACATATTGTAATCAATAGGTTATATAGGTTAGGTTTATTTTATGAAAGTTTCGAAAAAAATATGGTTTCAGTGAAAATCACGAATTGGGTAATGTGAACAGTTTGGAAAATTTTCATTTTAATTTTTAACTTTGATTTTGTTTTCTTTTTCACAGTAATTTGAATAGTTTTAATTTTATTAATGATTTTTATTTTTGATCATTTTAGTTTAATTTATTCGGTGTGTTATTTTAAATTTATGTAACTGTGGATTCGCGCTGTACAATACAATACAGTACAATGACTCTTTATCGTACATACACCAGAAATAGTAAGCAATACAGAAAGCAGGTACACAGAGCGAAAACTACAAAGTAAGCAATATGCGGCCTTATCGCTGCTGCTGTATTTGACATTTTAAATTATATAAACAAATTATAATAAACTATTCAAAAATAAAAATGGTTTAGTTGGCAAGTATTTATTAAGTACTCTAGTATAGCATTCACTTTTTACGTTACAACGGGCTCCATTTTGGTCAGCGTACAAGGACCCCGGCATTCCTGAAGACGACTCAGAGCATATTGTGGTAACCCTACTCGACTCGGGCACTAACTCCTCACCAATTCAATAAGGCTTCTCATCGCGATACGGCTCTGCAAGTGGCACCAACTTTGGTTCGCTTCTGATAGTTATCTGTTTGAGGATATTTAGCCGAAACATTTGCTAACGATAGCATACAACTTTATTTCATTTTGACGGAGGCGCTTAGTATCCAAAGATCTAAAGAGTACTTACAAATCAATTAATTTAAAATTGTCACAATCGAGGATTTAGTTTAGTAAAGATTAGTATACTTACGGTTGTTTGCTCTGGACATAGCCCTCCCCCATAGACCTAGATGCTTTGGTTGGAAATGGTCTGCATCCGCCGTGACCCCGCGGCTTTAACCAGCTGTCATCCATATCGAAAATACAAACTGAAATATAGATGCATAGAAAAATCAGAACCCAGGTCTTCGGCAACCCGTGCCGGCATTCCGTGCCACATGCTAACACCACCACTGGACAGTGATACAGACACGAATTTCTCCTATGCACCACAACACATAAAATATCTCAGCTTGTTTTTTTTCTTATTAAGTCACTTAAGCAGCACTATTCCCATATTCGATTCTTCTATGCGTCTATATTTCAGTTTGTATTTTCGATATGGGTTTTACGGGATGACCGTAAAAGTAACAAAAAATTTGGAATTGAAATAAAAAATACAAACAAAAAGATTCCAAAAAAACAATCTTCAGCTGTCATCCGTCCATCTCGTTGGTGTACCTCCTACGCCGCGATTGCTGTCTCCATTCGAGAACACTATATTGTTGTTTTTTATTAATTTTTAATTCATCATTTTTCGTTCGCATTTTAGGGTGGTACAAAATAATCTTTCTATTATTTACCAATAAACTATTTTTGGAACAAAGGGTTTTGTTCACAATCAAATTTTGCTTGATCTGAGTGCCGCTGTGTGTTTGATTCAAAAATATACTATTATATAATAGTTCATTATTTCAGGCAAGCAGCGACTAGTCTACCCGGTCGTCGAGGCTGCTTTAAAAGTAACTTACTTTCAACACATGCTGGTAATGGCAGCGACGGCTGGAGTGAGCTGCGGCAAGAACCAATATTCGAGCCAGTGTCAGAGAAAAACGGCGTAAAATAACTGATAGTGCTTTATTTAAAGAAACAAAGAAAAACATTTATTCGTGACATTTTACAAAACAAAGAAAAAGAAAAAAGGAAATCAAGACAAATTTTGTCACGAAAGGGTCCCAACTCAGCATGATGTCAAGTAAAGTTTTATTTGCACATGGGTGGCAAAGGGCTCTTTTGCTTGCATTTTTTGGCTACCAGCAATTAATGAAAGACATTGTTGAGAAAAATGCGCCGCATTAAACTAGAAAGAATACCATTAGTTCTAAAAATAAGCTACTATATAGTAGCCCCCTTAGGCAAGGCCTCGAAGATGCCGGCAGCTCTAATGAAATTATATTAAATAAACTTTTATTTCGGGTTTTCAACTCATAGATAGAGCTGTTAGGCGATAATGTTGCACTTAGTTATGTAAGTATTTTGTTTAAATAAATCAATGTAAATAGATAAAAAAACATCGTTGAATTTCTGAATCGATATTCAATTCAAATATGAATAAAACATTTATGGGCTAACCCGTATGTAATAATGAACCGCAGCGTCAAACAAAATGGTACCATTGCGAAATCAACCCTTTTCTAATGCGCTACCCGATACACTTTGTGAACCTCCTTATTATGCAAAAGCTCCGTACTATGTCCCTGTGCCAGTACAAGCGCATTCTTTTCCCCCATTTTATGAGCTTCCAGTACTTCACGAACGAATATTTTACCGATAAATATCTCTTAAGACGTTTCCTTTCTGTTTATCGTTAGGATTTCGCTGATTCCTTTAACAGTTTCTCTTTTAAACCGCTTTTTATCTCCAGAATATTGTCTACAGCGAGATTGCGGGATTCTTTTCCGGTTGTGTTTTGTTTTTAGAGAATAAAAAGCTAAGAGTTGCGCCAAATTGGTAATTTTCGAAGCGATTTTTAATCTCGAGCTCTTTTGCTGTTCGCTGGGTTGAAAGAATAAACGCTTAACTGTCACGTCGTTTTTACACGAAACGACTTTGTTTGCTGTTTTAATGGTAGCTAATAATTGTAAGTGTAATTGTAAATGGTCTGTGTCGAGATCGTTGTCTAATTCTGCTTCAAAAATTTTACGAATTAAATTAATAGCTAACGGGGTTAACGTTTGGAAAATATGCATCATCAAATTAACATCAATAAATAGAGGTATACTCGTAACATCAATAAAACACTTATAATCCAAAAGAGAGCAGTTCGTACTTACTATGTTTCGATTCCCTCAAATGTTTTCGTGTAGAAATTATTGACAAGAACTAGAAATACTGACAGTGCCTAGTTTATATGTTCTAGTCTAATGCAACTTACAAAATTTCTCAAGAATGAGACGTGCGAAGAGCAAAATAAGCGTCTTACGTGTACTAAAATAGAAAAAATATTTTTTGTGCAACACTCAAAATTCTAGCGCACTCCGCTAGCCATCAAGTTGTATGTTTCACAAGGAAATAAAAAGCTTTTTGTTAAGGAGTTGCTTCTACAGTGTGGATGAGATTTTTGATAATGTAACAATAGGGTAAAACTAAATAAATAAATATATGAGATGATTACTTACATTTTTAACTATAGGTTATTATTTATTTATATTTTTGTTTTGTTTACTGTAATACGTTAGTACTTGGTGTATTTTTTCTTTCTTCTCTTCTCAGTATTTAAGTTCACGATTGTATAATTTTCAAATGCAATAGCTGTATTGTTTATTGAATAAAAAATATGACTATGACTTGTCATATCAGCCGAAGTACATCCACTGTTAGACAAAGGCCTCCCCTATTGGCCTCCAGTTGCTTCGGTTGGAAGTGGCCTGCATTCACTATTGAACCCGCGGCTTTAACCAGGTCATCCGTCCATCTAGTTGATGGACGTCTTAAACTGTCTAAGAAAAATATTAGCAACACAAATATACGTGATATTTAAGTGATCACCAATATGCGCACACAACAACAGGAAATAAATTCCAATAGCATTTTACAAAGTCCTTTGTTTGTATAAGTTCATCTGTCATGTCATGTTAATTTATAAAAAAAACTTTGTTATTTTTACTTCCTACTGAATATTTAAAAATGCAAAAGTTTGCGAGTTGTGTTAGTGGTATCTACTCATCATACACAATACCTTCAACAAAGAAGAAGAACGAAGTGGAGTAGAAGAAGAAGAAGAAGAAGTGGTATTCCAAGAAGTAAGTAAGTGGTGGAAGAAGTGGTGGTGGTAGTGGTGGTGGTGGAAATGACATGTAATAATGATATTACCAATAAATGAGTATGAGTATGAGTATTCGAGAGCTCTCCAGCAATCTCGAATATCACTTACTTGTTTCACCATCCATTGGTGAAATATATTTGACAGATAAATGTGGCCGTCTCTGTTTGTTTTGTCCGAATAGACGGAGACGGCATGACATTTATCCGTCAAATAAAATTAATCAACGGGTGGTCAAACAAACAGCCCCTTAGACTACTTTTTATCCCAATATTCCATCGGCATCGGGATATTCCTACATAGATACGTTAAAGAAATATTACCGACATTTCACCCGCGAAGTCTAGACACGAATTCTTGCAGGAATGTTCTGGTGGTGGTGCTGTGGTGAGATGACTCACTAATATTATAAATGCGAAAGTTTGTAAGTCCGTTTTTATGTTACCTCATCACGTCTAAGCTATTGAACCGATTTAGATGAAATTCTGTATACAGATAGTTTGAGTCCCGGAGACAGACATAAGCTAGTGTTTATCCCGGAAAATTGCTTAGTTACGCGGACGGAGTCGCGGGCAACAGCTGATAGAATTATAAATGAAGTCTTCTAAGCAATTTTTGGGAAAACGAAAAACACCCTCCTTCGGGTAATCGGCTTAAAACTTGCCATTCATCAACATGTTTTCTCATACGATGAAGAGCACGTTTATACGAATCTATTAAGTACACATTCGCCTAATTGTCGGCTCTACAATCTCTAAGGAACTCCTGATAGCAGCAGGTCACGATATAGTACCATCATCTAACAAAGGGTATCAGCTATGATTGAATCAATTTGTGAGTTACACGTTTTTCCGGACGTGCGATGAGAAAATGGCGGTGTGCTCTTTTCTCTTTCGTATATATTTAAGTGTCGATGTTATAATAAAATAAATAAATGTTTAATGAGATAAATCCGGATAACTCACGTCTTAAATCGAGTTTAGCTCGACATCTGCCGAGTGTCGTTGCTCGTATGTAAAAATGCTTGGATGTTTAAAAAAATAAAAAATGGCTTAATATGTAATTTAAGTATCTATTTATCTATATAAGTATGTTTATCCTTTGACTAGTGTCCAAAGTACAAGCTTTTCTTAGTACGGGGCTAGGTTAATTGGTGTCAAGTGTCCCATGATATTTATTTATTTATTTTGTTATTTAATTGTATGGATTCAAAAATGCGTAAAAAAAGAAAATTATTATTATTATTATTAAATCGTAGCGATGCTGCACTAAGAAAGGCCTTCAACTAGTGCAATAATAAAATACAGTGAAGAAGTGTGTTTTTTTTCACAAAAATTTACCGTACATGCCTACATTTATAATTAATCAAAGTCAAAGTCAAAATATCTTTATTTAATTTAAGCTATAACAAGCACTTATTAATTAAAAAAAAAACTACCACCGGTTCGGAAAAACCTCTGTTGAGAAGAATCCGGCAAGAAACTCAACGAGGTATATTTTTTTAATCAGATTTACAATATTATTAAATGATATGTATACATCACAAGTATTTAACACAACTTTATTTTTAACACCGCAGGTTCGCTATTTGAAGGGATCGCTAATGCGGAACGGAATTATTTCCAAATATCCCTGTCCATGAATAATCATTAACTTTATAATACGCCTTAGATATTAATGTCTTCTTGACAATAGATCTGAATTTTGTATCTGTTAATCGAAATACCTGGGTCCTTTTACGTAGAAATTTTTCACTTAAATTTTCCTTACCATATTCCTCGCTACGCTTTTTTTCCTCCTATTCTGTAATAAGGCTGTACGCACTTACTCCGGAATGGGACGAGAGCGGATGCAGGTAGCAATTTCGGTGTATTGTCGAGATAATCTAGTAGAATTATCGTCAAATCAACACGTGAATTGTGATGGAGGTACGCTGTGGGACACATCCGTAGGTTCAAGTGTCTGGCCATTTAGAAACAAATCCAAAACCATCAGTTTTTTATTAAAAAGAAAAACAACTGCGAGTCGGACTCGTGCACCAAGGGTTCCACACAAGTTTGGAGGTAGGTATAATAGTTAATTTTCCCAGCGTCAAGTTTGAGAGTGTGAAGGTATAAATATGTGTTGCTAGCACTGAATTATTAAAGTATAAACTTCAGCACGTGAAATTGCAAGCAAAACAACAACAACCTCACTATACGAGTATTTCACCTCAAAAATAAACTAAAAAGGTCAATATTTCACAAGTTAACAAACCTTGGCACAATAATAAAATCATAAGTAGGTTGTATACTTCACCTGAGGGCGCGGGATCGAAGCCCCCTCCAATTACGGGGATTTACGATCGTGGCGACTCGCTCGACGAGCTAACGGGGATCTGGAGGATGCTGGAAAGGGGATTCCTGTTTTTTTCGTTTAAGATTTAAAACTAGAATGTCTTGATGAAGCAAAGCCGGATAACTCACGTCTTAAATCGAGTTTAGCTCAACATGTTTTGGGCTAATTCGTAGCTGAACTATGTGTAACTAACAAATATTGTGAGGCCTTTACTCGCAGTTTGAAAGGATGGAGAAGGTACAGTCGGTTCCCTTACTTAAGTAGGTTTCCACTTTTTCATACTGTTGCATAGAAAAGTGGATACTTATGTTAGGGCACCGACTGTATAATATATTATGATTTTAGGTTAAGAAATTGATGATTACATTTCCTTATTTACTCAGAAACGTTTTCGAAACGTTAACTCTAAAAATTACCAAGGGCCTTTAAAAATTACCAAGGGCACCGCCAGTTATTTTTTTTTATTCGAATGGCAAAGCACTTTATACTTTAAGGGGCTGTTTAATTGATTAATTTTATTTGACGGATAAATGTGATGCCGTCTCCGTCTATTCGAACTAAACAGACAGAGACAGCATCACAGTTATTCGTCAAATAAATTTAATCAGTGGATGGTGAAACAGTAACTGATATGAAATAACGCTTACCCCGTAGTGGGATTTTTCAAATATTTTAATCAAGTGTTTTAATTAAAATTGTAACTTGGTTTTGGCAGGCCACATCCAGCTCTTTAGTTTTACGCAGAATTCCAACAGAAGGTACAAATTAACGGCCACGCAGTGTACAGCTTTATTTATTCACCTTAATTTAGAGCTAGGATACCATAATGGCCCACTTAGATTTTAAAGCTGCTTGCATAATATTCAAACAGACATTATTGTTATGATGTTACCCGTACGAAGCCCTTTTAAAAACGCCTGCAACCGTTTTTAAAGGGCTTCTTAAAATTCTAGAAGGTAATAAAAATAAATTTGCACACAAAATTTGACATCCTACATCCTTGTCACACATATCGTTATCAGCCAACCTTGTTGTCTTTTAATGCACACGGAATCAGTCGGTTTCACTACTTGTTTCTGTCACAAAATACGAGTATAAGATGGGGATAGAAAGAAATGGTGAATGCGATAGCGAGCGCCCGCGCGTTATAGGTACAATACGGTTGCCCAGCGGCTGTGGTTAAATAATTTCCCCACAATCGTCATTTATTTTTCTATTCTTAATTTACACCAGACGTATTTATTTCTTACATTATATTTCCATTCGCAGATTTTCCTAAATGTTTTTTTTTCCATTAAGCTTTTTTACTGACGCTTATTTTCACAATCGCATTTTTTTCCAATTTTAATCGACACAGAAACATAGTTAGGTTTAGGTTATGTTAAGTTTGCATCGGCCCAAAGGGCCAAAACTACACAAAAGTAGGAGCTGCGCTGACAGTGTTTCTGTGTAATTAAAATTGGGGAATAACGCGATTGTGAAAATAAGCTTTAGTAAAAAAGCATTTAGGAAAATCTACGAATAGAAAAGTCATTTAAGGAACAAATACGTCTGGCGTAAATTAAGAATAGGAAAAAACGCGACTGGAAATTTTGCTACTAGGAAATGATAATTTTGGTCAAATGATCTAACCAGTCGGTACGTGGACCCACACTTGACCGATTTTATGTCTAAAAGCACTGGTGAACCACGCATAGAAGTAAAAAGTTATTGGCAAGAAAGTATACACTATATTTTAAAAATTATATGCTCCGCGTAGCCATGGGACCCAAATAATTCAGGCGCAAAACCCACAAATAAAATGCAATGAACATTAATATTTAATTTCCCAATTTCCAACCTGTAGAACTCCGGAACAATCGTTAATTATAACAATGTAACAGGTACGAGTAGTGGCAGGAAACGGCGAATAAACCAATTACTTTGATTTACAGCAGGACTCGGCATTATTATTATTGGACGGTCGTAATCTATGGCCATTTGACATCAGCATTAGGTGTCTTTGGGGCTAATCCGGATGATTCTTTAGTCTGGTGTTCTTGGTGTATTCCTGATGATAGTTCAATTTCATTATTTTAATTTGTGTTTGCAACAAGACTCGGCTTTTTTATTTATTATTAGACGACCGTAATAGTCATTTGAGATCTGCATTAGGTGGGGTATTTCAGACGATAATTCACTCTCGTTAGTAAAGTATCCTCGGAAATAACCCAACGGCACAAAAGTCAGTATCAGTTTTTTTTTTTAAATATGGTTCCGTCAATTGACTAGAATAATAATTGTCAAAAATCTGGAACATTGAAATAATTTTAAAAATAGTAGTGGTTTGATTGACCTCTCAAGCGTTGTGGGAACGAACCTCGCACCTCTGAGTTTTCGGAATTTATGAGCAAAATTACATTTGAGAATTACTAGGACCTTAACTACAGCCTATGGCCTCTCATCCTGAGAAGAGGCATGTGTCCTGCAATTGGACGTATAAGTATAAGCCGAGATTCGAAGTCACTGGAGTGATCAGTATCTAGAACTTATGTTCACTCTTCAACAATCTCGCAACATTATCCGTCCACTGTACATTCTTTGCACTAGGCATTTTTTCTTTATAAGTAGATTCCATCCTACATAAGAAGAAGTGCTCAGTACCGGCAGCTAAAGCCACAATATATCTAGACCGAGAAAATTCCTTTCAAAGTTTCTGAAGATTTTATATGGCAAAATGCAAATAGATAAGTAAGATATGTGAAAGCCGGTTCCTCTATGCTGGATACAGTGACGATGGTTAAAACAGTACAACAATACAACTCGCCAGTGTCACTGCCGACTCTACAGATAATATATAAAATATATCAACAAAAATGAAAAAAAAAATATTTGTATGCAATTGTATCGAAGGCTTTAAATATAATATCGTTCGTAGTGTCAAAAACCGATTACAGAAAGTTGTTAAAATTAGGTACTTAGATAAGTAATTTAATAAAAAAAACAAGTAAGATTTTGTATGTTGTCATAGTAAAATATTTAAAATAACCTTCGCTTTTGTGGATATTTTAAGATTAAAAAAATATATATCGACATTTTCGGCCCATACTATGGGTCGTCCGATATATCGTTGCACAGTGATATGAAGGTTTTATGAATTTGGGTTGAATGTTTGTCGTTTGACCCCGACATTTTGACGTACTGTTTCTATTACGACACTGCACCTTTGAGTAGCAATATTGGAATGAACCAAGTTGATGTATGCAGTGCGGACCAGACTTATTGTTTGCTTTCATATTTGAGAATTGCACTGATATTTCAGCTGTAGCTTTTGAGAGGCTGATGTACGGTAATGTTATTACTTTACGCGTATAGGTGGCTTTTTGAGTACCTCAGATTTATGCCCATTGCTTAAAAAAAACGGTTTCCCGTAACGATACGATGATATTTGGTATTTTTACGCCTAGGCTTATAGTTTATAAATATGCCACCCAGTTACCTTCTGTAAACTTAAAAATCCACGCCCACGCAAAATTTAAGGCAATCTGTTTTTTTTTAATTCAATCTGTAACAACAGTTTTTTTGTCGCTTCCGAACACTAAGGGTTAAACAGAAAACAGTTCGGACTACAAAAACTAAATAAACTAGTTGAGCGTACTTAGTGATTTATTGTCGTTATTTTATTGAGTAAAAAAATGTAGTTCCG
This sequence comes from Choristoneura fumiferana, assembly GCF_025370935.1. Lineage (NCBI taxonomy): Eukaryota > Metazoa > Arthropoda > Insecta > Lepidoptera > Tortricidae > Choristoneura > Choristoneura fumiferana. Next base: position 7,573,190 of record NC_133480.1, read on the forward strand.
CTTTTATCAGCTATATTTATTAGCTTATTGTTCGGGTATTATCTTCGGGCGATTTCCACAGCGGTGGCCGCGGTGGCTGGCCAATTGATTTACGAAGGCATAGAGTAGGTGTCGCTTTGACTTGTAGAGGGGACGTTTAGATCTTTCTCTACTTTATACAGCGTGTATTGTTGATATAGCCTCAAACTGTAACCAGACCTAGATTTAAGTGCAGTAAACCGAATAAATTGTTAATTCATAATTAACTACCAGAGAGTAATTATATTTTGAAATTTTTACGAGCAGCAATGTAATGCGTACTATAATTTGATACGAGAGAGAAGCGTTCTGTGACAGCTGTCACGTCAACAAGTGCGACGTTTTGTATAAAAACAAAGTAGTATTACGTAGTGATACATTGCGTGCTAAATTTTTTTATAAGGAAAATAATAAGTCTTCATTTTATACAAAAACATAATAAAGTGTGATTATTAAGGCCTTCACTGACTACCCGTAAAGTTAGGTTGTATCAAAAATACACGCTGTATATACTCAGCGGCACCAATGTTGGCCCACTCTACATACAAAATTACCTATTACTGCATACATGACGGCAACCCTGACTATATATAGGTAGCTATATATTTTATAAATGCATGTACACAAAAAAAACTTATATCCTAGCGTGACATACTAACATGGCTTGCTAGACCGAACTTAGTTTTAAAAACTCTATATCGCAAGGTGCACATTAGAGTTGGTTGGTTGGTCTTGGATAGGTCATCATGGCTATGGCGCTCTATGGGTCGAACGACATTTAAAAAAAATCACTTGAAGACACTCGATCTCAAGCGCCAAATTTGAATGACAAGCAGTATAAAGTTCGGGAGTAGCGGCGTAGTATGTGTCAGTTGGAACTTCAACGGGCTATATTTTCATAATTTTTTAGGGTCCCATTCTGAAGGGTGACCAACGGAACCCTATTACTGTCGCTTCGCTGTATGGCTGCGGAGTCCCTGGGGTCCGTGGAGCACACTTTGAGAATGGCTGATATAGAATTATTTTATTGTATTTTATAGTTAAAGACGAGCTTGTACAGATGATAGATAGATATAAACAGTACGAGTGACCCCGTCTGCCCCCCTTGATCTTTGCGGACTTACAGCTCATTGGCGAGTTGCAGTATAAATCAAATTTAGCTAAACTGTCGACCTCGCAGCTTGATCTACCAAAATACAAACGATAAATTGTCGATGATAAACGGTCGGCTTTTGTTTCGGCACTTGATTTAAGTGTTAATAAAGCATTCAGCTGCAAAAAGCGAGGAATATTTTGTTAATTTTTTAAACGACCGGTTTTTTTCGGAGGTTAGAGTTGGTATTGTGCGGGGTGTGGATGTGAAATTACAGGCGTAACGTGGATCTTACTGCGAAGGAACAGTAGAAATAGGATGAAAGGATACAAAAACTTTACGTTCCTACAAAATTGATTCTTTATTTGCATAAATCATAATCTGTTTGATCGTTAAAACAACTGAACGAATTTCAATGTTTAGCAATAAGACATTATTGAAGGCGGGTGCGGCAGCTGTCACGGCCGAAACATTAAAATACTGTAAATATGGGAATCTGGCAATATTTGCGGCTTTTGCTATTGAAACTCTTGCTCCGTGAGAACCCGAAGCTAAAAAAAATATTTATTTAAAGAAAGAAAGAAAGAAGGCATTGCCATACATCGAGGAAGCCCAGCCAGCCTTATGGACACCCTACCCAATAGCAGCGACATGGGTGATATTTGTAAATATAGATTTTCAGGATTAGAGTAAGTTAGTGTAAGTTCTATTTTTATTTATTTTTGTTAGGTAATTATTGTATATATATTGCGTGTTATTTGTTAAATAAAATAAAGCTTGTGATTATCATGCAATAATATTGAACAAAAATAGAGGGTACGGTACGTAACGGTTTACTAATGTTTCGGCGAATAACGTTTGGCAACCTGTTTCATTTCGCAACTTTTCATTTCCCAACTGTTTAAAATTTCAGAAATTGTAAATATTTTAGGATTTTTATAAAACTAACCTTACCTAACCTAAACGATGGCCCTGAAATAAATCCTGAAATATTTACAGTTTTAGAGTTTGCGAAATGAAAAGTTGCGAAATGAAACAGGTTGCCAAACTTTACGTTGCGAAAAGGCAGTACTCGTATAGTAATAAATTCCAGTCAATTTAATTATTTTAAACTCTAGCTGTCTGCCCCGTCATTGCACAGGCGTACTAATAAAGAAAATGAGGTTTAATATTTGCCTGTATCTAAGCATGATTCTTCTGTACTAACATACTCAGTTTTTATACGGTCATTTTTTAACCCAGATTTTTTACTTTTTCGTAACAAAAAATTGTTAGTTCTTCTGAAGTTATGTTACTTAACACTTATTTGGAAATTTATTTTTATTTATAATGTATAGGTAGCTTTAATAGGCATGTACTAGAAATTTGCTTTTTTTAAAGAAAACACTCGATTTTATTCAACAAAATATATGTTTTTATTAAAGACGTAAACTTTATTCCCCGTCCTCATATTTATTCACATCACTCCGCGCTGTTTATTTGAAGATAGTGAGTGGATTGTGTGGTCATTTCACATTGAAATTCACTTCAGACCTAGAATTGCACTGTAAACTGCATTCGTTGCCAAGGGTTTCGGTTGAGTATGAATACGCCAAATACATATTATACATAAATTCCTGAGCCTATTTTAAAATAAGAGTACATTCACCAGCAATCAATATCTGACACAACGAGCGTGCATAAAAGGGCTGGAAGGACGGGTCAGATATTTTCGCACGCTCCGCTGTGTCAGATAACAATGCTGGTGACTGTACCAGTATGGTTCTTTCCATCTTTATTTGGGCTCGTAAGACCAGTGATTGACAGTCATTTAGACGTCCGGTTGACCACAGTCAGTGACTGCAACTGTCCCAATGGTTGGCGTCTTTATTTTATGTCATTAACAATAGAGGTGACAGCAGAGTGTCATCTATCGGGCATTGGTATGTCCATCAGAAAGGACGGACCGGAGATGGACTTTATTTAAATCTTGATTTATAGAAAAAAAAACTCATGTCAAGTTTAGCACATGCAACATACAGTAGTACAGTCACCAGCATTAATTTCTGCCACAGCGGAGCGTGTAAAAATATCTGACACGTCCTTCCGGCCCTAGAAATAAAGTCGTATCAGATGTTTATGCACGCTTGTTGTGTCAGATATTGGCGCTGGTGACTGTACCTATACAGAATTCATATGGATATTCTTTATTTTTCTAATTTGAAATACAGACTAAACTACGAGTAGTAAAGCTAGAGACTGGAGAATGATAAAGGCGCACTGAAACAATTTTTTTAAATTCTGAAATAAGAAATTACCTAGAGCCTATTTTTTGCGGACATTTTACTAACAATAAAATAAAAAAGTTAAAAGGATTCTGAATAAGTAAAAAATCTGAAAATACTTGTAGGTATAATCCTTGTAGGTATAATCCTTGTAGGTATATATGTAAGGAAAATACTTGTAGGTATAATTTTCATTAAAAGTTACAATGTCATACAATTTACTATAGGTACCATGTTACCGTAATTATTCTCTTAGTGGCTTTATTTTACTCCATTAAAAATAAATACCGTTGTTATTGAAAATGAAAATGTATTTTTTTTAAGTTTACAATATACGGTATCAAGGTTGGGACTTCCTTTTGACCATTATTGACACTTTGAAGCACCGAATTCTATATCTTTGATGCCATCCAAAAATAATACATTTCCAACTTATTACCCAATTACATCAGAGATACGTTCTTTACGACCAATTATAGTTCTTACCTCATATCTGTTCTATCCCTCCAGTAAAAAGAGGGTAAGTGCATAATTTACGTTTTCCCGACACCCTGTCGGCGGCCCCCTGGGAGCGGTAAATTCCTATAATTGAATCGTTCTACAACTAGCCATGAGTTATAGCTTAGCTTAGAAATTCTATTCGTTGGAAATAAAATTATATTTCCTCTTTCGGAGGTTAAACGGTAACTCCAACTCTCAACCTATAAAAAGAATTCATCGAACTTACCTATGAGGTTTTATTAACCGGACGTGATCCTGTGTCGACCATGATTTCTCAAGCAGCGGGTTGGACTGGCACATAAGACTCTTTCAGAATTTATGTATGCGATATCGCACTTGAAATATATTATTGGTTATCACGAGCTTTTTAGTGAAGTACCATCATGACTAAAATTGCAATACGCCTGCGAAGTAATTCAATGGTGTCTATGGAGTTTCCATTTCCATTGGGCTCACATGGGTTAATATAAGAACAGCTCAATCTCTCTGAATCCAAGAGGAAACCTGTGCCCAGAAATAGGTACTAAAATGTAGATCGCAGATGAAGAGGTAAAAATAACGAGTAGATTACTAAGAGTGAGTTGAGCCGCTGACATACGGTCGAGCGAATAGTGAAAAAATAGTTAATAAATATGATTAATTATACTAACTTTTACTTGGCAGCAAATTCCAAGGGAATTCCCAGAAAATATATCGTGATTTTTAGGGTTCCGGAGCCCAAATGGCAAAAACGGAGCCCTTATAATTTCGCCATGTCTGTCTGTCTGTCCGTCCGTCCGCGGCTTTGCTCAGGGACTATCAATGCTAGAAAGCTGTAATTTTGCAAGGATATATAGGTAAACTATGCCGACAAAATGGTACAATTAAAAGTTAAAAAAAAATGTTTTAAGGGTACCTCCCATAGAGTGCATAGACGTAAAGTGGGGGTGTTTTTTTTTTCTCATCCAACCCTATAGTGTGGTGTATTGTTGGATAGGTATTTTAAAACCATTAGGGGTTTGCTAAGACGATTTTTCGATTCAGTGATATGTTTGCGAAATATTCAACTTTAAAGTGCAAATTTTCATTAAAATCGAGCGCCCCTCTAAAATCTAAACCGGTGGGTGGAAAAATTAGAAAAAATTCAGGATGGTAGTAAGTAAATCAAACTTTCAAGAAAAACTATAACGGCCAATTTTGCTTGAGAATTATTAGTACCTAGTTTATGAGTAAATAGCAGCCTAAGGTATAAAATATACCTAAACTTGGAAGATTCCGTATAAAATACGAAATCCTTAAAAAAAAATATTACTTCATTTTTCTTAACGGCTACGGATACCTATTTTGGGCGTGTCCGACACGCTTTTGGCCGGTTTTTATTTGTGCAACCAGAGAGCGAAATCTTTTCTGCAAACAGTGTTGTATTGAATCGAGTAAGCGATGGATGATCTAATTTAATTAAGAGCGTAGCATTTTCTTCGTTTATTTTTAATAGCAAAACCTGCCTGTTTGAGGTCCCTAGATAAATAATATGTATTTATACACTTAGCGGTCAAAGTTTTCGTTTCTTATCCCGTAGGAAGCTATCTACATATACCAAATTTTATTTAAATTCGTCCACTGGTCGTGGCGTGAAATACGAACAAACATTTACACACACATACTCAGAAGCTTTTGCAATTATATAATAATAATAATGTTAGAATGATCGGTAGGAAAATAGGATATATCACAAAAGCTGTATAAATCCTCAGCAGTAGCAAATATAGCACCCACCTGGTCGGGTATAAATCAAACCTCGCTTCACTGCATTTGAAGAACATTTATTATACGGTAGGTATCGGTAGGTACCTACCTTAGCTGTTTCTAAATTTAATTAATTCTACGAAACAGTTAAGTATATTATATTTGTGTGAAAAGGATAGAACTTTGCAATTTACACGAGGTAAATGTCCTGGGAATGGAGGAGGACTAGGTCCAACAATGGACGTCCTATGGCTGAGATGATGATAAAGATGATGAAACGGCTGAATCCATCAATGGAAATGCAGTCGCAGATCCTATTTTGTTTTAATTTAGTTGTGGCGTTCTTTTTTTAAAAGCATTTATGGCGTATATACGTGCGGGTCAAATCTTGCAACCGAATTTTGACATAAAATTTGGCATAGGTACAGGTACTTATTTAAATCCGGTGACAATACGTTAATATGGTAGTGAAATTCTGGTAGTTCGGTCAGGATCGTCTCCGCGGGACGGAACTCCTCGGTAAATAAATGGCATCGACTTGAACTTTGATATGCAAATGTATTTTGTATGACAATGCAAGTACAGTCAACAAAATATAAGTACAGTCAGCAAAAAAGCTTGTATTAAAAATGAAAATTTTAACAAAAGCTTGTTAATAGTTAAAATGAAGTTTCTGAGATGGGAAAGTGTGGGTCACTTTTCATTTATTTCTGTGCCAACGAAGTCGCGGGCAAATGTTAGTGTAACAATAAATGTGAACATCAAGTAGGTAGGCCTATTTGGTCACCGAACTAGTTCTCTGACTGAACTTTTTAGGATCCCTAGGGGACACTCCATCTTCCGTGAAACAGATAGCCGGTAGACTGGAAGGAATGCAAAAAACGAATCCGTTCAGATTTTTGCGGCATAGATTTATTAGTGGAGTAGAAATAGAAAAACGCGGAATGTTTGCTAGTTTTTCTTTTGGCATATTCCTAATTTACTGGTATTAAAATCAAGATTAACCTTTGATCAAAATACCACGCACAGGACTTATCACGCTAACACACACGAGTAATATTTACCTCGACGTTTCGGCAACATTACAGTGGCCGTGGTCACGAGTGATTCGTGGAATCCTGTCATAAATAAGTGTCGGCGTCGGGATGAATGTTCTGAGGGACGATCGGACGTTGTTAGTGTTGTGTGTCGGTGTGATGGGGTGACAAATAGAAATGACCAAGTGCGGGTAGTTCGAAGGACTCGCGCTGCTAGGCAGACTTGACACCCCACACTTCAGTCTACTCGTGACCACGGCCACTGTAATGTTGCCGAAACGTCGAGGTAAATATTACTCGTGTGTGTTAGCGTGATAAGTCCCGTGCGAGGTATTTTGACTATGAGTGAGAATCACGAATGTTTAAGACAAGATTAACCTGTCCTAAACAGGAAACAAACTGCTTTTTAGTCAATGTCACTTGGTTTTTTTGTCTTTTCGAAGGATTTTCTTTGGCCGAATATCACTTGCCAACCAACGTTTAGCGGATGATTCACTTAGACAGCTAACTATTATCAAATTTTTGTATGACAACGTATCATTTGGTCGAATATTATAAAGCAGAATATCACAATGACTCAAAACGTTTGGAAACTTATCATTTGTCAAATTTTTCACTCGGCCGAACAACTATTAAACGAATAACGTTTCGTCAGTGCAACAATTCCTTTTTCATACATGCCAGCTGTTGAACTTGCCTGAAACAAATAAGAGCTTTGTAATAAGTAAGTATAGCAACAGAAAATCTAACGTGTGAAAAAGTCCAGTTAGGTGCGAGCGAAGCGAGGAGGAACGTGTTAGATTAACCGTTAGCAAACAGGGCAGCAAGCCAAGCGAGCGAAGCGAGCTTGCCGCGGTAGCGGCCGGCGAGTGCCAGAATAGTCTTTTTTAATATTTATTTTTAAATAGGTATCCAAAACATGAGTCTAATGAAAATAATATTGTATTAAAATTGCTAAAAAAAACCTGAACTTATTTCAAGTGACCGAGAAGGAGATGGCGGGACGATCTGGACACGTACGCAAAGGACTGGCCTGACATTGCGTCAGAACGAGAGTTGTGGAGGTCAAGAGGGGAGGCTTTTGCCCAGCAGTGGGACACTATACAGGCTACTTAAAAAAAAAATCAAGTGAAAATGGCAACCTACTTACTAAACGGAACCCTTATTTAATAAAACATTTGGGAAACATTTTACAGCGAAATGAATATTACGCCAACCAAAACATGGCTGCATTATAACGAATGTTTTTTTTTTAACTTTGGACGCCTGAATATGAGAAGTTTTTTAAACCTTTAAATCTAACCGGAATATTTCAGCATGTTGGGTTAGTTTGATTGGACACCCTGTAAAGCTTGAAACGCACTGACAGTGGTTGTGGAGCGGTTCCGCGCGGGAAATAAGCATGGCGCGGTATTCTATGCAGACTCTTTTATGTTAGCTCGAGTGTTAAAACCGCTACCGCGTCCGCGCCGCACCGCACCGCCCCGCCACCGCTGTCAGTGTGTTACAAGCTTAAATATTTTTCAGGATTTTCCATTGAGATTGACATTCTTTCTGTTTCCGTTTGTGGCTTAAGCCAAAACCTTATCTTTTTCAAAGAGCGTCAAAGGCGCGATAGCATTTTGATTTAAAAAAAACCGGCCAAGAGCGTGTCGGACACGCCTGAAATAGGGTTCCGTAGCCATTACGAAAAAATTAAGTTATATTTTTCTAAGGATTTCGTATTTCGTACGGAATATTCCAAGTTTAGGTAGGTATATTTTAACCTTAGGCTGCTATTTACTCTTAAACTACTAATAATTCTCAAGAAAACTTAACCGTTATAGTTTTCCTTGTAAGTTCGATATACTTACTACCATCCTGAACTTTTTCAAATTTTTCCACCCACCGGTTTAGATTTTAATGAAAATTTGCACTTTAAAGTTGCTAACAAATCACTGAATCGAAAAATCGTTTTAGCAACCCCCTAATGGTTTTAAAAGACCTATTTAACGACACCCCACACTGCAAGGTTGGATGAGAAAAAAAAATCACCCCCACTTTACGTGTATGGGAGGTAGGTACTCTAAAAAAATTTTTTTTTTCAATTTTTTGTTGTACTTACCATTTTGTCGGCATAGTTTACATATATATTCGTGCAAAATTACAGCTTTATAGCATTGATATCCCTGAGCAAAGCCGCGGACGGACAGACAGACAGACATGGCGAAACTATAAGGGTTTAGTTTTTGCCATTTTGGCTACGGAACCCTAAAAACGATGTGCCTTTTACACTTTTTCACTCGCGTAAATATTTTGAATAAATTTTAAAACATTTATGTACAAATAAGTTTTAATTTTTACTTTGTATTTTATGAAAATAATCGAAAATAAAATACAAAATTGTACAAAATAAACCTGTTATAGATCCGTCACTGGGGGGGTAAGTATATATATTTTTTCCCACAATAAGCTTGTCCATCGCTCACTTCGTATAAATGGATCCCATTCATAGAGGTATAACTCATTTATATCGCCTATTGCAACTGCCCAATGTTTGCCGGTATGAGAAAACGGTAGTATGAGAAAAAAGGCAAGTTAGTTCTGAGGGTTCGGACTTTGAGTAATGACGGCACATTCGTGAGGTCGAACGCATATTGCGCTGATGGCACAGGGAATGCATGGAGCAGCCTTTTTTTGTAAGAAACTAGTGACACTCCCCGACTTAGCACGGGTACAATTAAAAAAAAACATATTTTTGATAAATACCAGTAAATTTAATCCTTTGATTAAAGTCCCGTTGTATTTCACATCCACATTGCACTTCACATTTTTTAGCTACATTTCCAAAAAACTACACACGCACGAAACAGAGGCGCCTCGCTAGTTATATTGTGTTATAAATATTATTATCTATCTATAATATACCTTTAAACTAGCAATTCTTGTATATATAATCAGAATCTCGGAAACGGCTCAAACGATTTCGATGAAATTTGGTATGTGGAGGTTTTCGGTGATGACAAATCGATCTAGCTTGGTCTTATCTCGGGAAAAACGCTTATTTACGATTTTTAGCCCGAGCAAAGCTCGGTAACCCAGGTACTATAAAGCTATAACTAAGCGACACAAAAAATTTACTAACTAATAGTGTCGCTTAGTTTAAAAGATCTAAGCGACTTTATTTTAAACTATATATGTAAAAAACATAATGCGTTCTACGTGAAAATAATTAAAATACTAACAGCTTCCACTTTACTATAATTATGTATTTAACGAACATAAATTACGAAGCAATTACGAAGAAAGTGAGAACCTCAGTTTAATCCCCGAGCGCAAGAAGAAGGATGTTATAAGTTTGAAGAAGTCTGTGTGTCTGTCGGTGTCACAAATGGATGAACCAATACCAATGCTGTTGTTACGTGAAGGTGTTTCTTGTGATGGTTTTTAGCTATGTTTCATTAAAATAGTTTCAGCCGTTTTTGAGATATTGCACTTTGTTTAGACAATGTCGGGGTTCTTCAAATTTTCTAAGTTGGTATATTATGTAACTTATTATTGCGGAGTCTATTATAAAGGCTAAGAAATTATTAATAAAATACATAAAAGAAATGTATACACTACGAAATTCGATAACAGAAGTTCGTACCGTACCGTCCCTCTCACTCTAATTTATGTAAAGAAAAGTACCTACTTATAGTCTGCATATTTTAGCAGGTTTTAATTACAAAACTTCTTGAAAGCCTCCCCATTCCCGTCTATGTCCTACCGGAGCATGTCTTAGCAGAATTTCCCAGTAACGCAAGCCATTTTCATTTTGATCAGTCATTCCATTTATCAAACTATGCTATTATTGTAGTCTTAAATACGTTATTTGCAGGATGTGAGATTTAATTACACATTCTGTTTGATCCTCGAAGTTGGCAGTTTTAAATGTAGATCTGTTCTAATGTGCGTAAATACGGTGAAAAGAATAAGTTCGTGAGGCTAGCAACCAATTGATTGAGGTGCTAAAATAAGGCTGATTACCTATTATTCATGTATTTCGGCTGATGATGATGGATAATAGCTTTTGCTTGCGACTTCCTCTGCTAAGAATCCTTTTATCCTCATTCTGCGAGGACTATACAATTTTCCTTTCCAGGGTCTCGTTCTATGTTGGTACCAAATTTTATCTTATCAGTTCAGAGTTTTCAGCGTAAAGAGGTAACAGACCGACAAACAGAAAGATAAACACATTGTTCTCGCTGATTTCAGAGGTTAAATCTCACTACAAACTATCCTGGAGAAAACACATGGCCAGGCGGTTCTTCTCTCGCCCCACCAATTTCACCATGCGCCTCGTTTTCGCTTCGTTTCGCATTTGTGAGGCTTAACTGGCTACACACTCTCCAGGAGAAAACACGCGACCAGACGGGGAGGATGTAGACGGCTCTCCTCTCGTTGTCACTCGCCTCGTTCTCGCTTCGTTTCGCATATGTGAGGCGAAATCTGGCTACTCACTTTTCGGGAGAAAAAACGAAGCGAGATGGGGAGGATGTGGTCGGCTACTTCGCTCGCCGTCATTTGCCTCATGCTCCCTCTCTTTTGTCATTTATATATAAGACAGTTTTGTTTCAGCATACGTTGGCATGACAACTGCAGCGCAAGCTCCCCTTTCTGAAAAGAGGTCTTTGCCCTGCATTGAGGCGTATATAGAGTGGACTCTCTAGAGTGGTTTATAGGATCGTAACTTAGAGAACTGGTAGAAAAATGCCTTGAAAGCTTTATGAAATAACTGTCACTAGTTTTCCAGAATATTTTTCTAAAAAGGTGCTATTTCCGAAAACTAGCACAAACAATTGAGCCACGCGAGTGCCGACAAAAACTAGTTTCCAATGAAACATTGATGGATCGAGGAAGCAGACCGAAGCCGGTGAAGCTTGAAGAACGTTTCACGAAGCCATTAGCCTGATACATGGCCGTCAGGCCTCATTGCTGGTGGTAACAAATGGCTCCGGCGCACGCACGTAAATTTTATCGATATTAAGTTTAACATTGGCCAGCGAACACGGTTAAAGTTTGTGCCGGAAAGAAAAGAAAATATAAATATACGACTAGAATAAATATATTAAATGATATTGTACCGGATAACTTACGTCTTAAATCAAGTTTAGCCCAACATGTTTCGGGCTACTTCGCTCTCCGCTCCGCTCGTCTCTGCCTCAGTGAAGCCGCAGCCTTACGACTTAGTTAGAAGAAAGGCACCAACAGTGAATAAATATCATCATACTATGGGTACTAGGCAATTGATAAGCATACTTAGGTATTTAGATAAATATATTCGTACTTAAATACAACACCCTAGACTTGAAAGTAAACACCCCACGCGGAAATCACGCGGGCCCAGTGCGAATCGGGAACTTCATACACACCATTGAATTGCTTCGCCGGTTTGTGCAGGTTTCTTCACGATGTTTTCACCGTAAAGCTCGTGGTAAATTTCGAATGTAATTTCGCACATGAATTTCGAAAAATTGTTTCGTGTTTGAAACACGGTCTTTTGCTTGAGAAGTTGAGAGGCGATAGGTCAAACCTTGCCAAATGTCACTATAGTATGTACTAGTCAATTTGAGTTTTAGTACATTTGAGTGTTCGACCCATTATGCATTACGAGCGACCCCATTATGCAGTAGTCACTTTTAGCTCTAGGCAAAAATCAAATGTAGTCAAATTGTGTTCTAGACAGTCCCAGACTACCCCAGAAATAATGTGGGTTGAACACTTGGTTTTTAATTGTTAGTTAAAAAAAAATGAAGGTATCGATGCGCTTCATCTTTGTAATTTTTTGTTTGATTGACAAAAGAAAAACTATGTAAGTGTCCAATATTTTCTAATAATCTAATTGGCGGACTAAATATATACCTATATCTTTTTTACTCACGAAACTACACAATCATTTTGGCTTATATTTAGCGCAGATAACCTGGATTAAATAACATAAAAGGCCTGCCCCTTTTAACCGATACGAGAACTTTCAATTTGTTTCCATGCCGACTTCAAAAGCGATCTTAAAATTTCATTTTGGCAATTCGGGTTGTAATGGAGGGTCGGTCTACGCACAAAGGCTCACTAAGTGGACAAATTAGACTACCTGTTTCTATGAGAAACCCTTCGAATTAATAAGTTAGTCCAATTTTAGTTTACTGGTCGGCGATTTGTGTTTACTGGGACGTTGGTCGTGTTATGATATTGATTTACGTTTAAAATATACTATGTAACTAATTAAAAAGGTAATACAGTCACAATCGACGAGGAGGACCGGATGGCCAAGTGGTTAGAGAACCTAACTACGAAGCCTGAGGTCTCGGGTTCGATCCCCGACCGGGTCAGATATTTTTATGAATAATACGAATGTTTGCTCTCGGGTCTTGGATGTTTAATATGTATTAAGTATGTATTTATCTATATAAGTATGTTTATCCGTTGCCTAGTATCCATAGTACAAGCTTTGCTTAGTTTGGGACTAGGGCGATTGGTGTCAAGTGTCCCATGATATTTATTTTCTTCCGCGATCGACAATATTATCGTGTTTAGATGCTTTTTACCCCCAACGCAAAAGAGGGGTGTTATGACTTTGACACCAATGTGCATTGTAGTTCAGGTGGACCGATATGAAATTGTTTTTTGGCTATGTTTCATTAAAAAATAATGCAGCCCTTTTTAAAATATTCAACTTTGAAGTGACATTTTTTTAACTTTGTTTACTTGATTAAGTTTGATTAGGCTTTCAACAACCGCACATACCTACATAATTATGTTTTCGGTATATTCTTTTATCTTTTATGAATAAAATGTAATTTTATTTGTATGAAATCTCAAGAATTCATTGAGATGAAGAATCTTCAAAAGACAATTAATTTTTACAAAATCTTAATATGATTCTAACGGCGGTAAGATGCAGAGTGGTAGATTAACGTAAAAGCTACTGAAGCACCGAAGCGCCTAAACAAACACATAATGCGATCTATTACATTGAAATGCGTGAGCATTGTAGACGTGAGCTGGAAGACATTTACCCACCATTGCTAGTCTAAAACTTAGGTCTAAGGAACACCCAATCGTTGTAATTATAAAACTTCAAAATCGGTATGGTGCCGTAGTAACATCAACATATGCTGAGAAACTAATAATAATAGTGTAAATATGCTTTTTCAATATGTGCACGAGTATATCGGCTTAAAAAACAAACAATAGTAAATTATCTACGTCCTAAAAGTTGTAGCAATTAGGGGAATGCCAAATATTTTTCAGACCGAAAGTGTTCGCATTATTGTATAAGAAATTTTTAACAAAAAAGTAAAACCGACTACAAAAAAATAAATAAATAACAAAAAATGGAACTGGCTAGAATGGAAATATTTTTCTAGGTACCTACTAGCTCGAAGTCGGTGACATAGCACGACCCAGCAGGAGGGATTGAAACCCATAGTATGTAGGAGAGGTAGACGACTATTGTTCCACTCCTGCTGGGTCGTGCTGAGTCACCGACTTCGAGCTATGTAGGTACCTAGAAAAATATTTTCAAGGGTTTTTTAGTCGGTTCCATTTTTTTTTTGGAGATGGTTTTACTTTTTTGTTATAAAAATTCTTTATTTCTCACTTTCCATTCCATTAAGCCCAAACGCGACTTAGTTCCGTTGTTTTATAACAAAGTTCCGTTGCCTACCTTCCGGCTTCAACATCAGATCAGTTCGAAAGAATCATTAACTTAAAGCTTCTTCTTAGTCGCTTATCTAGGTATATTAATCATGATCGTTTAAAGACGAGCGAGCATTACTTAGCTTTGACGAGTTCCATTGGTCATCTACGGTCTTTTTCATCAGGTCCAGGTTACCAAATGATACTTTCTGAATGTAAATGCTTATCTTAATGCTAAAATTGCCAAAATCGCCATAGGTGTGCCTATAAAATTTGAGGTTTGCCCTCGATTTCTCTAGGACCCCAACATCAGATCTTGACTTGATGACAATGGAACCACCTCAGAAGAGTACTCTTTCGAATAAAAAAAGAATTTTGAAAATCGGTCCACAATTGACTGAGTAATCGGTGAACATACATATATATAAAAAAAATACAAACATTGGAACATAGAACCTCCTCCTTTTTTAAACATACAGTATTAACGAAACCTTTTTGTCTTACATTATTTACTTATTTTTCCTACAATTCATAATTAAATGACAAAATAAACTCTTCCTCGTAAGCATAAACCCCAGGGACAGGAAATGCATTTACAGAGTGGCTGCAAACAATGAATAAACAATTTGTTCCTATTGTTATGATAAATAAGATGCAGTTGTTCCAGAACTAATTCGTTTGGGAAACAGACTTTAAAATTATTCTGCACTTCTTTATGCTATCCGGAGCTTTTATATTTAAAGACTGACAAATAGGGAAGTTATTTGGAACCTATTTTCCCCCCTTTTGTTTCGAAAGTATCTGGGGGCAATACTGTGGTGCTCCCGCCAAGACGAACAGAAAAGGCACTACCTTCGTTTTCTAGAACGGTGATTTGGCCACTTATCTAAATTCTTGCTCATTCGCTCACTCATTCATGAAAACCCTTAGGGTACTTTCTGATTTCCTAGCAAGCTGAAATTTTCTGTGGAACCGCAGATTTAATTTAAATCTGAATCTTACCTCCCACCCCTGACTTGACTTCACTTCAGTTGTGATCCAGCGGGCTATGCCTATAGTTGTCGGATGCAAGTCTAGTGCTTGCTTGTTTGACTCAGGTAGGAAAATGTAAGGGTGAGTCTCATTCGAGTTAAAGCGGGCATGCCCTCGCTATCCTTCTGCTTTCAGAGTAGGACAGGAATGCATGAGACCCAATGTACGTACGTACATTGTACGTGGAGCCTCCATTTCACGGTGTTGATGTGAGGAGCCCGAGCTGCTAGTGGGCGTCGCGGTGTCAATTCATGCTCCCGTGGCGTAGCACAATGGTAACGAGGAATTTTTTACTTTTTTTTATTTGACTGGATGGCAAACGAGCAAGTGGGTCTCCTGATGGTAAGAGATCACCACCGCCCATAGACACCTGCAATACCAGGGGGATTGCAGATGCGTTGCCAACCTAGAGGCCTAAGATGGGATACCTCAAGTGCCAGTAATTTCACCGGCTGTCTTACTCTCCACACCGAAACACAACAGTGCAAGCACTGCTGCTTCACGGCAGGATTAGCGAGCAAGATGGTGGTAGCAATCCGGGCGGACCTTGCACAAGGTCCTACCACCTGCAAAAATTGGTGTGGAGTGGGCACGCCCTCGTGAGCGAGCCCCACATACCCTCTGTTACCCCGATCATGGTTGGATGTATATCGCATATTTTTCATACCATAAAAAGGATACGTATTTACATTTGTAGGTAGGTAACGACAGTGAGTAAGTGGGTCCCGGCTTTTGAAATGGTAGAACCACTCGCACCCTGCAAAAACTGTTTAACTTGCACTTGCTCGAGCTCCAGTTCTAAACATTCAAAACGATACCCCAATTTAGATTCTACAGCAAGTGCATAACCAATAACACTCGAGCAGTGGATTCAATTCTGTGTAATAAATTTGGCGCTCTTTATTCGCTGAACTGTGCAGCGCTTTCGACGCTCTTGGTTCGTGTTGGTTATCGGGAAGATTAGGTATCTGATAGGAATTTGGTGGTGGTTTTCGATATTGCCGCTGACGGTGACGCTATTTAGAGTGTTTTCAAATTGATGAACGCTAAAGTCATTAAGATTTTTGTGCCAGTCACCATTACTTATATAAATCTTATAAACCAAAAATTGATCACTTAATTTTAAATAAATAGTGCTATTCTGGGATGAAAAAAGATTTGATATTATGTTCGGGAAAGTAATATTATGATACTTTGATATATTTATCAATTGTAATTTACAAACAATTAATTTTTTTGTACATTCGTTTGTACTAAATACACGTTAAAAAGAAAATTATGTCATTGTCACCTAAGACGAAATTATTCCGTTTTATTTCCATTTATTAAGGCAAAGCTGTTTAAGACAGTTAAGCTTAAGGAACATATTTAGAATACAAGAAATCTAAAATGTACTTGTAAGCGACTAAGTCGCCTAAGGAACCTGACATGAGAGTGGGTAAGAGAACTACGAAATCCTGACTATACTGCAATGTCTAAGACAAGGGAAATCCACCACACTACACTATTTATTTCCCCAACTTATTCCTCGTGGAGATTTGCCGATAACCACGTAAACTCTGTGAAAAATGTAACAAACAACTTTGAAGAAGACTTGTAGCGAATCGAAATTGCTATGGAAGTTGCTAATGAAATGTGTGATTCGCTTCTGAATAATTTAAGGAAAAATTGTACCACTTTTCAAGGAAAATTTCATTAACTTGTTTGCATATTTATGTAGTACACACAAACAAATAGTGAAATTATCCTTGCAAAGGGGTTCATTCCTGTCAAATGCACCTGTAACACAAATACCCGCAATCCAACTTAACTGAAGCGTAAAACGTGTAGTTCCCACAATAATTTAGCTTAAACATGCACAAAATGCACGTACCCCATTCTGGTCGTGGACAGTCCTGAATTTATATTCAACACGGCACCGACATGCACAATCTAAGGCTGTGGGGGTACATGAAAGTTTAATAAGTATTTATGTGTTCCAGAGACACTGCATACAGCGATGTATGTTACCGCAGCGTTGAACAATAACCGGGTAGCATGGTGTTTCGCGTGAAGATTGCAACGTGTACCTAGTAAGAAACTTGGAGTATGTGTTTTGGTTGTAAGTTAAAGGGCGTAAGTCCATATTCGTCTTTAAAAAAATAGAGTAAGCCCTGGTTTAAACCTCACAGGCAGTGTACAGTAACCTAACGTACATTTTCACACAATTAAATTGAGCATAATACTAAATCGAGACATTTTGAAGGTTTCGTATCTCAGTTGACAAAAACCATTATAGGAAACCTTATTTTTTATAATGTAAACAAAGCTAATAATTATAACTTTGCTAGGTATACAAACAAATCAAACTCAAAATTCAATCTAATAACTACAAACTTTGTCATGATAATCGGTAGTTCCAAAGTCATATGCATCGAAAACATACACCGGGAATTGATTTCTATTGTACAAGGTGTTTCAAAATTTATTTGAACAATATTTGGGTTAGTTCGATTAAACAGTATTGTAAAGATTTTTCATTGGAATTTTGGATTCAGGATGTAGTCACGCTTTATCCACCATAAAATTTGAACACTGACCAATTTAACCATGTAAATATCATTATTATGTGTACCACAGCAAAAAAATCCTGCAAAACCACTACAAAACGTTTAATTAAAAAAAAAGTGTAAAACGTGTCGTAACAGTTATTTCCCCGACATCAGTTGCGCTTGTTTTTGAGCACAGTGCAGTGTTTCAGATTCCATATAGTCTGTTTATTTTCTATTGATTTGAAATACTATTTAGATTTTCAACATGCACTTTATACTTATATCTTATTTTTGCAAGATTTGAATAACTCCGTCACGTCATACGGGATGTTAGAATCAATTCGCCGTGAAAATTTAATAAGCTCCCGTCGAGCTCAACCGGGAATTCTTTAGAATGCACGTCGTACTGCATGCAGCTCGCATTTCGTTTGTTTGAGCAATAAATAGGGTAAATAGGGACCTAAGATCTAGACAAAATATATCTTAATTGATTATGTCCTCTTCATTCTAATATTCTCATGCACGGGGAACGCATGATAAATCGCGAAATATCAACCGTTAAAGTCTAGACATATTTAAATTTTGAATGAGTTTTTCATAGGATGTCATCATCATCATCATTCTAGCCAATATACGTCTTACTGCTGGGCACAGGTCTCCGCTCAGAATGACAGGGCTTGTGCCGTAATTCCCACGCGGGCCTAGTGGCGATTGGAATCTTCAAACACATCATCATTGCTCCGCAGGTTTGCGCACATGTTTTACTTCACCGTAAACAAAGCTTCGTGGTAAAATTTTAATGCAATTTCACACATTAATTTCGAAAAACTTTGAGGTGCGAGCCTGGATTTTTAAGCGTGATCCTCCACTTAAAAGGCCATGGGGTTATAAGGGTTACATATTTGAATATCGAAAGTTAAAATACCTACGAGTAAAATGTCGATGATCAAAATATCGAAGATAAAAATATCGACTGTATCGAAATATCGGATATTAAAATAACGAAAGTTTATATTGTCTAATGGTTAGATATATATAATCTACGTCCAATATATCGAAAATATATTTATCTACAAAAGTGACATCGAAAGATATAAATATCGCAGTACAGAGTATCGAATATCCTATGTATGAACTATCACGTGATAGGGTCGACGGAAAGCGGAGCTCCTATTCCGCTCAGTTGAGGCGCTTCGCGCCTTGACGCAATACTAACTTAACCTAACCTATTGAAAATGAATTACCAAAAATATTGGTTCGGTTAGGTCAGAACTGTGACCACAACGCACGAGCCGAACAAGCGAAGCGAGCGTGCCGCGGATGCGGTCAGCGAGTGCTAAAAATGACTAGATTATGTAAAATAAATGCTATTAAGAGAAATGAGCAATAAATAAAACAGATTTGTATGTACGATATTTTAGTTTTCGACATTCAAAAATATGTTGTCATTTGCAACTTAGATATATTGGTTATCGACATTTTTACTCATTAGATATTTTAATCAATCGACGTTTCAACCTTAGACATTTTGACTATAGGTATAACAACTTTAGATATTGTGTTGTGATACAATCGATATTTTTATTTTCGATATTTTGAACATCAATTTTTTAACCATAGGTATTTTAATTTTCGATATTCAAATATGTAACCCCTAATAGGACAATATCGGTATTATAGCAATTGAAAACTATCAAAATGTCCCCTTGGTTAAAGTTTTGTTGAAATCCAATGACCAAATGCTATCCAAAAAGCAACACATTATCAACTGTCATTATCCCCTTCAAACGTTCGCCGCCATGTAAAATCAATAGCTTCCATACCATAACACCACTCGGGTCCACTCTAATGTTCACGAGAAACTTGCTCACACCCATTACCCTTTGAACAAATGCAAAACAAGTCTGTACTTAGATATAAAACTCAAATAACGTTGCTCTCATTTGTGACAAGACATACTGTTGAGAAGAATAGAGCATTTTGACAGCATTGACCATTCCCGGACACAGCTGTATCTTCAGTCCGGGGAATCAAAATAATTTTACATTTGAAGTTTACCACGAGCTTTGCGGTGAAGGAAAACATCGTGAGGAAACCTGCACAAACCTGCGAAGCAATTCAATGGTGCGTGTGAAATTCCCAATCCGCACTGGGCCCGCGTGGGAACTATGGCCCAAGCCCTCTTGTTCTGAGAGGAGGCCTGTGCCCAGCAGTGGGACATATATAGGCTGAGATGATGATGATGATGATTTGTATGTCAGTTCATTGGTGGTGGTAAGTAAAAGGTTGTTTTATCTTATTTCTAGAACAAATAACATAAACATTCGTGCTGTCTTCAGTTCTTTGCTATAGCATACCTATAACCGATCGTCTACTGCTACAATGCCTCGTTCTTCTTTACCAGTTTATGACCTTCCTTAGCTTAAAACTATAAAAGATACATCATTAATAAACTGCCTTTTGGTATGCTAAACATGAGTAGTAGTATCACAAAATGCAAGCTTAGCTACCAAAACGCCGCGTAGTATTCATTCAATAGGCCTCTGGCTTTAACATCGTTTCCGAACCTTTCCATCTGTATGTCCGCTAAAATCCCTATAGAGCGAATTAACAAGTGAAACTAGAAATTAATTACTTCTAGTAGGCTTATAACTGCTGACCCTTTCTGTTTGGTTGCGGTAGGATCCTTGCTAGTTAACCCTTTGTTAGGTAGCTAAAAATTTGCTGCTATAACAACATTTAGAGGGGAAATTGTTATAGTTAATATTGAGATTGTTGATAGAAATATAACGCGTGAATACCTTGTTATTATCAGAAGGCTTTAAATGTAACGGTTACATAGCCATAATATCAGTGATGACAAGTCTGGAAAACTTGTGAACATTAACCGCGGCGAGGTGTTTGTTGCATCTGAAGACATACCTATATATACTCGTAGTCGAGGAAACTAAATCGCGTAAAGGGGTGAGATCTTTTCATAACATAACCAATTGTGATGAAATTATTCTGCTAGAAAAGGGTCAAACAGCAACAAGCAAGGGTGTGTTGTTTTGGGGTTGTCGCAAGACTGCTGACATTTTTCTTTTTTAACCGATTCTTTTAATTATTCTGATGTGCTGAAATTTTAACTTTTGACTTTAATTTAAATCTGAACTTTAGATGCTACATACATTGCTGATTTAGAACAACTAGATTTCAATTTCATTTAAAACTTTTTAGAACAGCTACTTAAAATGTAATTTACCTACTCAACAAAATGCTACACAATCGTGGACTCGTACAAAGAGTGTAAATTCAATTGTTATTGACAAAGGCGAGTGGGAAGGCCCTGATGTAGTCGGCGGGTGCTTAAAATGCGAAAGAAGTTTGTCATAAATTTAGTTAAAAAATTTTAGTCGACGCCAATCTCCATACAAAGACAGGAGATTCGTGATTTTTCAACGGATTAATAAAACTCGCCTTGTGTTTTTTTCCTTCCTTGCTGCCTCCCTTCAGCTACTCCTTTTTTCTTAGTTTCATTAAAATTCAATTTTCTCTCATTCATATTTCATTAAAATGGTTAAGAATGTTGTTTGAAAAATAAAAATGTTTTAGCACTTCACACTGCATCTTTAGGAGCGAACGTTAGTACAAAATTTGATGCTTTTGGATCGATTGGTTTCAGCTGTGAGTTTGATCAACTAGTCAGTCAATCAGTATTTTTTATTTATTTATTCGGATTAGACGATCTTGATTTGATTGTATCCTCTACGATAGCCTATACCGATCTGTCAGCTGCAGTGCTGCGGAAGAAGACGTGGGCAAAAGCTAGTTTATTGATATAAGCTTCCGTTAAGTAATGCCTAAGTGATACAATCGATATTCGGTGTCGATTGTATTAGGTACCTTCTTAATTTACTTTAAGGAAGACAAATAAAAAGTGTAGATTAAAACCATCATTTATTTGTTTCGATTTCTGTGATACAGTGGTATTCACAAGCTTAATTTGACGGCGGCCTAATTTAGTTTAATTTGTTCTTCATTAAACTTAGGAAAGGTAGAACCATTGCTTGTCAATATAACTTTGTTTATTTAACATTTTCCATTTTACTTTAACTTAAACTTTGAATGTCTTTTTATTTGTTACGTCATTTCTTTGTGTCTGCTTAAATGAAAATGGCAATTAGAGAAGTAGAAAAATAAAACAACGAAGAGGTTTTTACTATAGTCTGTGCTATAGTCAATAGGAAAAGACCGTTACAGGAGATCATAAATCACAGAATGCACCCCATTACGATAGAATACTTGATACTACACTACCATTTCTTTTTAAGCATGCTGGAAGGAAAAGTAGAAGACGACGCAAAAGAAGGTCAAGAGTGACCTATTTTGACCAGGTGAAGGAAAAAGTGGGTGTCGTGTCGTATAAGGAAGTCAAACAGCTGGCCGAAGACCATGCGGAGTGGCAGTTACTGCACCGACAAGAGCGTAGCTCTTAAATCGAAGAAGAAGAAGTAGTTTTAATATGATTATAAGGGTCACTATTACTAATAAGTTAAATGAACTACTACAACCCTCCTTATCCTCTGCTCTGCACAGAATAGTTAGACAAAAATCTTAGATACCTAGTTCATTAACTTGTCCGCGAATAGACTATAATACAGATTGATTCAGGAGACGTGAGCTGGATCAGCCCTACTGGCTTCAGTTCGTTAAGGCCACTATATCGTACCAGTATTAGTGAGATTATCGTTAATTTTTTAAAATGTTGCACTCACTCTGCGATTCAAAGTGTGGGTTATTACCTAAATATAATTGTGAACAATCCATATCAATCACTGATGGTGTAAGGTTGGTCCTGTTTACGTCTCCCGAATCATCCTGTATAGTACTATTAGTATTTCCCTCACGATTCAATCGCCTCTTATTAAATTACTAAAACGGGTTTATGGAAACATAACCGCTATTCTATTTCGCACCTAATCAAAGTCGTTCATTTCACAGGGAAATCTTAGACGTAATTATACGTTATGACACGGCTTCAGTCCGGGGTTGCAAGGTTGACTGTTTTCTCCAAAATTATGGGTAAAATGATACGTACGGCCTAGTGGTTTGAAATTATGGCATCTAAAAAAAGGTCGTAGGGTCTCTTTTTCTGGTTTTTCTGTGCATCCATGTCTCAGTTTGTATTTTCGATATGGTTTCACGGGATACCCGTAAAAGTAACAAATTTGGAGTTGAAATAAAAAATACAAAAAAACTCCAAAAAACCAATCATAATTAGATTGCTTAGTAGCGACATCTCTTGTCTGGGTGAGTGGTTGGTTCCGAAAGAGTGTGATGTCTGTTGACGCTACATATATGTCGCTAGTGCTGCTGCTTAAGTAGCAAAGTAGAAATAGGCAACCTGAGATATGTATGCATAGGAAAAATTAGTGTCTAGATTCCTGTCCAGCAGTTGTGTAGGGGTTATAGCACGCAGCACGGATTGCTGAGGACCTGGGTTCGATTCCCAGTGCTGGTCTCTTTTTCTGGTTTTTCTGTGCATCCATGTCTCAGTTTGTATTTTCGATAAGGTTACCTACGGCCTACCTGTGAAGCAGATCTATGGTTTGTGTGAAGTTCCCAATTCGTACCAGGCCTGTCTGGGAAGAGCCCAAGTCCTCTCATTCTGAGGAGGCCTGGGCCGATTTTGTATTAGACTAAATGTGATGATGATAATGACGATATACATACATATAAGCTTTATAGAGGTATCACTAACATATTGTCTAACCTTTTCCAGATATTTATATGAAAAATACGAATACTTGTGTTCGAGTCATGGACGTTTAAAATATATTTAAATATGTATTTTTCTATATAACTATGTAAATCCGTTATTAATTACCCATAGCATTGCAATGGTGTTCGTCGTCACATGATTTATTTTTTATTTCAAACATGACTAAATTACCGTTACTGAATACCTGCTACAAAATAATCAACACACCGTCAAACAGCTAACTACCTACCTTTTTTTTTAGATGCTGGGTTTTCATAGGCTTACTATCTCGTCATTCGTATACTCGTAACAACAACCCATCTAGGAAAAAAACTAAATCAATCTTCGGGGAATTTCCTAACTGAGCATGGCAACACCACTTAAACGTGTGGTATTTATCACCGACACGTGAATGTTTTCCTTGCTTCTTCCCACTGTACCATTAATCTTATGTAGAGGCTTTAATTAAATTTTGCCACAGGAAACGCGGATGTAGTCGTAATGAAAGCAAATACTCGTGTGGTTTACGTGCAGGTACACGGTTTATTTCAGGACTATTTCACAATCAAGTCTATGATAATATGCCGATGGGTTTCATTAAAGTTGTAATGCCGTTGATTGTGAAAAGATTCCATTGCGATGATCATTCCAGCGCCGGCCACATTATACATTAAAGTTGGTCAAGTGCGAGTCGGTTCGAGAGTTTTGTAGTTATATTCTATGAGTATCCAGTGTTTGCAGTAGCCCCTTTACTGAACTAAGCAAAATTTACGCAGTATCAGCTCATTTTAGATGATTGATAAAGACAGACATGAAAAAATAAGATTTTGAAGCAAAGTTGTCATAATTCAAACACCGTCACATCAAAAAATTTGGTTTTCTTTATTTCACATCCAGCATTTCTATCGCGCACTTGTCTCGTTCACTCCTGAGGATTAATCCATTTACTGTGAAACAAACAATGATTAATTACATTACTTACCATTTGACGCACTGATATGTCACTCGGGCTTAAAGAACAGAATAAATAACGGGGAATGTAAAATGAAAATGTACCTATTACCTCTAATAAGGACCTACTGAATTAACGTATACTAAGTGCAGTTTAATCGGTGCATGTCTACTCGTGGTTTACACCATTTAATAGAATGTATAAAAAATATAGCATGATGGATGACACCAATTAGGTATGGATATATTAAGCACAGTAGGTTGTACTCAGTCCATGAACCATTCACGTACGTTTCTTAAAATTTGGGTAAGTATACGGAAAAAAAACGGACCATAAAAATTTCATTTCTAATACAAGCTTCTTTTGCTGGCTGTACTTTTTGTTGACTGTACTTGCAGTGTCACCCAAACTACATTTGCATACCAGATTTCAAGTCGATGCCATTTAACCGTGTTGTAGAGTTCCGTCCTGCGGAGACGATCCTGGCCGGAATACCAGGATGTTATTACCAGATTTATTGTATTTATTGTCACGCGATTTACATAAGTATTCCAAATTTCAAGTCAATCTGACTACTGGAAGTTGGTCAAATTTAACTTGCAAGATTTGATTACAGACAGACAGACAGACAACGGGACAGGTGAAACTAAATAAAAGCTTGTAATAAAAAATCCATTATTGGTTCCTGTACATGAGTGGTGCCATCACCCTAGCCCGATCTATTAGAAGATAATTTTACCAATTTCATGTGACAAACAGATCAAAATAATGTCTGCTGTTATTCGGTATAATAATTTTAGTGCCTGGGCGACCGAGATTTGCTCGGAGTTTTTTTTTGTGTAATCGTTTTTTGTTCTAGAGAAAATACATATTTAAATAAGTTGTAAACATAAATGGCAAATGAAACTACTGCGTTAAGTTTTAGGAAGTGCAATCTGGCGAAAAATATTTTGTCCAAACGGCAGTACTCAAGAAACGTGGCAAAATAGGTACTTTACTTGATCGACTCATCATCATCATCCCAGCCTACATACGTCCCACAGCTGGGCACAGGCCTCCTCTCAGAACAAGAGGGCTTGGGCAGTAGTTCCCTCGCGGGCCCAGTGCGGATTGGGAACTTCACACGCACCATTGAATTGCTTCTCAGGTTTGTGCAGGTTTCCTCACGATGTTTTCCTTCACCGCAAAACTCCGCAAAGCTTCATCGACTACTTTGCCATAATTATGATCATTGATGTCACGTAAAAATCTAAGCAAGCCTGTGGGAATCGAGTTGTATGCCAAGATAGAGTTGCCACATCTGTCGGCACCGAATTTTGTTCGCTCAAAAGCGTCAGTTAAAGTCAAAGTCAAAATAACTTTATTGAATTTAGGCTATAACAAGCACTTACGAGTATGAATGTCAACAAAAATCTACCAGCGCTGCGGGAAAACCTGTTGAGAAGAATCCGTCTAAATTAATTGACTTCTTTTACAGCGTCGAATTTTATAGTCCATAATAAACTTGTGTACAACGAACCAATCTTGTAACTTTATTCACTTTTTAACTAACATTGCCTTTACCCAAAGTCCCAGCTCAGGTACGCGAAACTACACTGCTCGCAACATGCTGAATTTAAAACGACTTTGTTTAGAATTAAGTTACAACAGACGTTGCTATGTGTGTCGTTATACTAATGACCACCGACACCCGCAGCGTGTAACAAAGATGCACAAGTTTTAGTGCAGTTTCATTATTTTATGCGCGGTAAGGTTTACTAAACTGTGGCTTTTTACTGGTAATGATAGGTACTTCTAAAGTTTTGACATGACGCCGATATGGAATCACTGGCTGTTGCCCGCGACTTTGCCTGTGAGGATTATGTTTATCACTATAGCGCGGGAGTTTTTCAATTTTCCGGGATAAAAACTATCCACATCCACAGTTATCCAGGTTTTAAACTATGTCCATCCCACTAATATTATAAATGCGAAAGTTTGTAAGTCTGTTTGTTTGTTTGTTTGTTACACGTCTAACCCACTGAACCGACTTACATGAAACCACTGCTGATTGGGAACTTTACACACATACCATTAAATCCTTCGATGGGGATTCGAAACGATCCTCTGATGGACCTGTCTTCTTCTTCTCTTTTAAAATATGGCTTTTCTGTCCTAATTAATAGGACAATTTCGCCAGTGTCAAGTTAAACTCTCTTTGAGAGGCACGTTGTACGGTGATTTTAGTTTTTGCAACTTGATAGTAAAATTCCAGAAACCACGTGGAGACCACTTGCGCATTAAAAAATGTTAGATACGAGAGCAATATAGGATTTTGGCATCACTGTTCACTGTTAAGGTTAATCGCCGCATAAAACACTATCAATATTATACTTCAACTAGCCAAAGAAACAGAAATAGCAAAATTAGATATTGTCTACGTCCGCCATCTTCGAATGCTACAAGTCGAATCCCTGATGGGCCTGTATTGCGGAGATCAGTGACAATTTGACATTTCAAAATATACTGATTTAAGTTATGTCAATCCAATTTATGAAAAGCATGAACAAACCGATTTCATCAAGATTATTGTATAAACACCCACTGGATCGAATCAATAACACATCTATAATTCGTGTCTTTTAACTAGACGTCTAATCACTTTTTTCACCTAAATTCACTGTTGTTGTTGTTTCTTTAAAAAAATATGGCTCTGTCCATCGGAGGACAATTTTGCCAGTGTCTAGTAGTTTTTGCCGTTGTACGGTAAAAAAATTCTAGAAAACGAAATATGAGAGGTGATGGTGGATGAACGATGACGAATCTTGTTTACCCTTTCTATAAATTGGATTGACATAACGTATAATATTATTCATTCCTTCATTAGTGACACAGGCGTATGCTTTACTCTGCCGTATTTCTTGCGTATTTCTCAAGGTAGCCTACTAATGAAGAGGAAGCCTCGTGTCCCGGCTTATTAATCCTTTGAGTGTTATTAAGATAACGTGGTTTCATACCGTAGGTATATACTTAAGTGAAAAGAGATCTCTTATTTAAATTTACTTCTATTTTGCACTGAAATATGAATGACAGGATTGAAAATCAAATGTTCTAGTTGGATATATTACTTTTTACTTTTTTACATTGTACCTATAGGATGTTTTGGAATCATGTGTGGTGTCTTAACAAATAATAATAATTGCAGTCGGGTAAAAAGTTGGAAAACCCCCGACTTTGTCACTTCAAAGTTCAATATCTCAAAAACAGCTGAACCGATTTTGATGAAACATGTCTTGGAAACATTGCTAGAAAACCTGCTTTCAAATAAAAAAACCGCATTCATATCGGTCCACCTGTTTGAGAGCTACGTAGCTACCAGACGGAGAGACACACATAGTGGTCAAACTTATAACACTCCACTTTTTGCGTCGGGGGTTAAAAACAATGAATAATCAATAACAACAACACTCTTCCACGGGAACAGAAATAAGACAAATTGTACATGTAAGCAGTTAGGTTATTTTAGCCTCGTAAGTCCTGACTTTTTTATCATACATAGTTCTACAGACCGTGCCAAGAATTGTAAGTTTTGTGATTTTAGTAATTCATATTTCATTGAAAAAATTGTACTCCAGCATTCGGCATTTATTCTTACAATTGATTTGTACTTTTTCAAGTACACAAGGACTTACGAGGTTAGGACGCATAGTTTTTATTTCAATTTTAC
The DNA here is from genome assembly GCF_025370935.1 of Choristoneura fumiferana. NCBI lineage: Eukaryota > Metazoa > Arthropoda > Insecta > Lepidoptera > Tortricidae > Choristoneura > Choristoneura fumiferana. Next base: position 7,601,451 of record NC_133480.1, read on the forward strand.
CTTCTTATTAAATAAAACAACAGACGTGGATGTATGACACTTCCTTTGCCTATCACTGGAAGACGAAATTCGAATTCATTAAAAGTACTGGCGTGGTTTCACTAGTAGATAGAAAAAGTTCTATTTTCTTGGGTATTTTCATGACGGAAATAATATCGGATAAAATAAAGGACACAAATATATCGTAACGCATACCTATTAGTACAACCGTTAGAACGTATCAGATGATATTGGATGTTTTGGAATCCAATATTATCAGTTTCCTGCAGTCATATTTTGTTTGCTGATGTTGTACGTATTTTGATTGCATAATAATATTGTCATATCATTTTTATTTTTGTTTTATTGTTACGACGATCGGATGGCCAAGTGATTAGAGAACCTGACTACGCCGTTTGATGTCCCGGGTTCAAATCCCGGCCTGGGCAGATATTTGTATGAATAAAACGATTGTTTGTTCACGGGTCTTGGATGTTTAATATGTATTTAAGTATGTATCTATCTATAAGTATGTTTATCCGTTGCCTAGTGTCCATAGTACAAGCTTTGCATAGTTTGGAACTAGGTCAATTTTATTGGTGTCAAGTGTCCCATGAACGTTGCTCGAAGAACAGATGACCATTGGGGGAGAGAGATCCTCGAGTGGCGATCATGAACCTTAAGATGAAGCGTTAGCAAGCCTCCCATTAGATGGACTGACGATATCACGAGAGTTGCGGGCTCCAGTTGATGCAAGTGGCGAGTTGTCGTTCAGATTGTTTTTTTGGAATCTTTTTGTATTTTTTATTTCAATTCCAAATTTTTACTTTTACGGTCATCCCGTAAAACCTAAATTGAAAATACAAACTGAAATATAGATGCACAGAAAAACCAGAAAAATAAGACCAGCACTAGGAATCGAACCCAGGTCCTCGGCATTCCCTGCCGTGTCCTATACCGCTACACCACTGCTGGACAACGGTACAGACACGAATTTCCCCTATGCACCACATATCTCAGCTTGCTTGTTTCTTATTTAGCCACTTAAGCAGTGATGCTAGCGACATCTATACCGTAGCCCTCATCGAGAAACTTTCGTACTGTTGTCCAGCAGTGGTGTAGCGGTATAGCACACGGCACTGAATGCCGAGGACCTGGGTTCGATTCCCACTGCTGGTCTTATTTTTCTGGTGTTTCTGTGCATCTATATTTCAGTTTGTATTTTCAATTTGAGTTGTCGTTCATTTTGGCGCTCTAAAGGGAGGCCTTTGGTTAATACTGGTTATTTTCCAGCTCTTGGTGATGAAGCACTTTATGCGCCGGTTTTTTTTATATACGAGGGGGGATTCGAGCATGGGGGCACCTGATGGGAAGCAATCACTGTCGCCCATGAATACCTGCCAACACGAGCGGTATCACAGTTGCGTTGCCAGCCCTGTAAGAAAAATCGTGCAAGTTGTATAACATGCGAGGCAGTAAGCAAACGAAGTGGTCAAATCAGCGCCAGAATATAATGCATTTGCACAAGTTTTTATTGCAAGCCTACTTACACTGGCGTCTTGAATAACAGTAACCGATGCTATTACAACGGTAAATCTAACTAACTTAATTAAATCCAATTAACTGAAAGCCGGACTTTGCCACATATTTGTAACCAAAGTGGGCAAGTAACCAAGTGGCCCCAAATTTGCATGTTAATGTATATAGATAATTCAGTATCGGATACATCGGAAGCTAGTCGCGTATTGACTTGGAGGTCCAAACCAACCGGAGGGATTTCAACTGTACATATGAATATGATTGTATTAATAATGATAATTGTATGTAAATAAAATACCAAATGACAAAAATGATATTTAAAAGAGTAAGAGCACAGAATAAAAACAGATCCTAATAACCGGTATTCTTGTGACTGATGAACTACCTATGTTCATCAATTCTAGTAACTAGAGTTTCTTTTTGCAGAGCCACGTATAATTATATATTTTTATTTTAAACTTAATAGGCATAGGTAATAATATTAGTTGTCAGCTGCTCAAGTGCTCGCCCTAGCATAGTTTGATGTACGCTCAGAGACGGAAGGGCTAGGCTGAAAACATATATACTGTAGTCTTTGATGAAAACCAGCGCCGAGGCTACGCGCGGCTCGCTGCGTGGACTCGGCTTATGCTGAGCCGGTCCCTTTTGCCACAAGCAATAAATACCTATGTTTTATTTTTTGTGGCAATATTTTTTTTCTTTTTCTTTCACAGAAATACATATCTGTTGGAAGATATAGAGATAATAAGGCGTGCCAACTGGTTTTTAGCCGGTGCGAGCCTGGCACTAGCCTCGAAACTCTTGCCAGTCGTTCATAATTCACATAACGTTTATATTTTTGTACAAAACATCGGTCATTTACGACAGGCGTGTGCATTTCTCGATCACGTGTCTATGTATGAAGCAACGAAACAGGGTACCTATAATTGCTGGTCTTATGCTATGAGCAGAGTGAGCTATTCACAGCCGTCTGCACTTATTGCCGCGGCAGGAAGGTACGACTTACTGGGAATGTGGCCGTGTGGGTTACTCAGATTTTTTCCCATTTGTCCGCAATCATTATTATCATCATCAAGGACGTCCACTGTTGGACATAAGCTCCGTATACCTCCAATTGCGTCGGTAGGAAGTAGGTTGCGTCGGCCTGCATCCAGCGTGAGCCTCCCTAGCTAAGCTTTAACCATCTATAGTTCGCAGTGCGAAAACACAAGCGTAGACAATTGGGAATAGTTCCAGTTGTTATCTCCGGTTGTTTAATGCTCTAAGCGTATCGACGACAATATGCTCCAATTAGAATCAACCGCCATTGTAGTCCGAGCAGCTAGTACGCGTGCCATTTGCCACCTGTAGCTCAGTTCAATGGTTCTTTTGATAGTATTAGTAAGAAAAGGGTGATAACTGCCGCGTAGCGGGCGTTTGAGTACAATGAAATGAATGACAGATAGGGAATTAGGTAGGTACTCCTAAACTGTTCATTTGCATTCGCAAGAACTCAATAAATTTAAGGAAGTGTATAGGAACTAATTATAAACAAATTACTTTGCTCACCCGTGACCTTACGATAGCTACGAGTAAGTCTATGCAACAAATGTGTGTTCATGCAGCTCCTCCACCACCACTCTGTAAGAACACACACATCACACAAACCCAACTATCACTACTATCACACAACGCGTTTCGAACTCAATCAGAGTTCATCATCAAAGTAACGCAACCGCTCACAATGCTACTATTTAGACGTTAAATGTGTTGTGAGATATGTCTAACATTTGGAAGCATGTGAACGGTGGCAGAATTCTTTTAACTATTGTAATTTGAAATACTTACTTATAGATATTGTTTTATCTCTTCTGCTGTAGTTTATAATCAAGAACAAAATAAAACCATTTTAAATGATAACAAAACGGATAACTCACGTCTGAAATCGAGTTTGTTTGACATGTTTCGGGCTAATCCGTAACCTTCTTCTGGGAGCAACGCGAGTCGGCGGCTGCAGCAACTCGCGCACCCAGTGCACGAAACATATCGAGCTAAAATCGATTTTAGAAGTGACTTATCCGTTTTGTTATCATTTAAAATGAAAATCTCACGGTAGTATCATGTTCAAAATAAAACCACTGTAAACAGCGGTCAATTAAAATTCAACCAGCGTTTTCTGCGCTGAGACTGCAATTTGTAGCAGCCTCGATCCTCCGTTATCCTGGTGTGAAGACCGGAAACCTCTCTACCGGCAATCTGGCAGGCGTTCCGCGTCCATACAGGCCGGGCGGTTAGCAATTTAGCTGAAACACATAGAGAGCGGTGGCGGGGCGGTGCGGCGCGACACGGAGGTGGTACCGGTTGTTGGAGAGTAAGACAGCCGGTGAAATTACTGGCACTTGAGGTATCCCATCTTAGGCCTCTAGGTTGGCAACGCATCTGCAATCCCCCTGGTGTTGCAGGTGTCTATGGGCGGTGGTGATCTCTTACCATCAGGAGACCCACTTGCTCGTTTTCCATCCAGTTAAATAAAACAAAAGGGCCAACAGAATACCACACGGGAAATAAAGGTCACAGCGCCGCACTGCTCCGCCTCCGGCGTCAGTGTGTTTCTAGCTTTTACTGACCAAACATACTAATACAATTATGTATTTTACCCAGTGTATCGAATGTGTGAATGAACATCGCTCTCTTTCTCTCTAACTAAATCCCCGTTAGACTCAGGTGGTAATAAGATTTGCTGTGTAACTAGGTATTCATAATCGTAAATGAACTAATTTTGATTAGTGAGGGACGCGTCATTTTAGCATAGTTTTTCAAAAATGTTGGCGTGCTTCACCACCACGTCAAAAAATGATTAAATATACGCTACCTAATCCCTATTTCCCTTGGTCCCGGCATCACGCGTGAACAGCTGGACCGATTTCGCTAATTCTTTTTTTGTTGTGTTTGCTATTGTCAGGAGAAGGTTCTTATAAAAGAAGATTTAGAAAATTAAAAAAAAACTACACCGGGGGCGAAGCCGCGGGCACCAGCTAGTGCTAAATAATAAAAAAAACAAACCGTGTGTTCCAAATCACTTCCAACCAATATGAGATAACAATTTGATAAAAAACTATTCAACTAATTACCCAGGCATTATACATAAATATTGAGCAAATTGCCTATTGGGCAAAGTAATAATAAAAACATCTCTGATTACTATTTAATTTTTATTTTTACGGAAAATTTTATGAACCTTTAAACATCTGGGTATTAAAGTCCTGTAAAGTAAAGTAAGTTATCTTAATGGTAGAATTTTATTCTGGCACTCGTCGGCTGCTGCCGCGCCACGCTCGCTTCGCTCGCTCGGCTCGTCCTTGTTTTGGTCACAGTTGAACCAAACACACTCCGCCTCGCTGCGCTCGTCGTCGCACCTAACTTTCCGATAGAATGAATCAGAGTTCAGCTAGCCAAGAATCAATTGTAATCGAGTTGCCCAACGATCATGACTGTAGCAATATTCATAATGCCCGGACAATGTGATAAATAATGAAGTTTAGATAATAATTATCATTTTGCCCGGTATAGCTTGTCATTATTCATAATGCCCTTATCACTTGGTCCATAACAGAACACACCAATCAGACAATTACATCCATTTTGTTAGTAAGAAGCATACAAATAACTTATCATCTATTGTTAGTAATAAGAGTTAAATATTTTACTAAATATATAAGGTGCTAGAAAATTAGGTGCGGATATTTTCAGGGTATGTAATTAATAACCTAAGAATCAACTATAAACATAAATTATTTAAGTATTGTGTGGTAATATATTTTTTGTTTCTTACAAAAATACCATGTTTATTGTTTTTTTTTTATTTAATTTAATTGAAACTAATAACAACGATGCAAATAATCGAACCTCAAAATATCCGCATCTGATTTTCTAGCACACTGTATACGCTCTGTATAACTCCACTGTTCAGTGATAATGATCTTTAATTTTCACTTTACCACTTCTTGTCCACTGGTATCGGGGAAACCCGAGGAAATCTAAACATTGTTAGCTTGTTATCTTGTATTAAGATGATATCGGCCAGATATTATACCGGCTTAAATTATGTATTATAACGCCTTTCTTTCCATTTTAGAGGTAACTAATTGTGAAATTATGCAGTTGAATTTTAGTACAGTATGTTACTTTCCCCTTAAAAAAACCTGGCTGCTGGTAGCACACTATATAAATTACCGTATTTTATCAGCATTTTCAGTGAAATTAATTTTGCATCTCTAGTGACAGACAGACAGTAAAGGGACATTAATAGAGTTCCCTTTTACACTTTGGGTACGGAAATCTAAAAAGTATCGCTAGCAAAAAGCGTAAGCATATTGAAGAGGGTTTTGTCAAAAAATACTACCTATTATTCGTTTCAGACAGAACAAATCATGTTCGTCACAAAGTTAACCGACAATTTGTTTGTTTTCGACCACATTTGTTCAGATTGGAAACGCAGAGGACTACTGGGAATACGTAGTAATTTATTGCGAACACACTGGTGTCAATCCAAGCCCGTACAATTTTAGCATGGATTTTGAATTTGTTTCAAAACTAAAGTAAAACCGGCCAAATGTGAATTGGATTTGCGCACCAAAGGTTTAGTAAGTATAATCTAATCTCTGAACATCAAACTGACTAGGTTAAGTATAAGTAGGTACTTAAGTACTATTTAAATTAAAAGAGTACTTAGGTAGGCAGAGCAGGTAAAAGTCAACTACAAAGAGATCGAGGTAGTTATAGAGATAGAACGAGAAAGATACAAAAACTGTAGGTATACCTACTTACACGACTTTATTAACTTAACATAAGGACGTGTATTCATATTTTTGTGATCTTTGTTATTGACATATTTTATAGCCGCTGACAGACAATTACAAAGTTTTAATTTTTACCAAAGATCAACCATGTGGTAGCGACCTGATGGACAGACCTAGTTAAGTCTCTCACTGGCCTGCCTGTCACAGAAGGATTAAAGACTGCCGAAGAAAGGAAAACATGGGGTGTGTACAGTCCCCATCAGATATTTCGGAGCCGCGGCCAAGGTGATCAAAAATATCGGAACATGAAATCTATTACCTTCTTAATAGAGTACATGTGCTGATATTTTTGACCACCTTGGCCGCTACGAAATATCTGATGGCGACTGTACCCAAGAGCTGCGGTTCCTTTCTTGGATCCGTCCAGGGGCAGAGCAGTGCCAGTGCATCCTGGGCATCGGTCAACGATTTCCTGGCCAATTGGAGGTATTAAATTGACCAGTGGTTAATAATCTGACGCATGGGTGTAGGGAGGGTATTCTTTTACCGAACATTATCATCATCATCATTCAGCCGTAGGCCGTCCACTGTTGGACTTGGGCCTCCCTCATAAATCTCCAGTTGCTTCGTTTGGAAGCGGCCTGCATCCACCGTAAACCTGAGGCTTCAACCAGGTATCCGTCCATCGTTGGTAAACGTCCTACGCTTTGCTTGCCAATCCGCGGTCTCCACCACGTTTAACAAGTCTTATGGCCGACAAGTTTTATAACTATTTTTGACTTGACATGGGCGAATTTCCCCGTACACGGGCAGATGTTTTTAGGGTTACCATATCTCAACACGACGAGTTTTGCTTTACCTACATTGCTGCTGACAGGGCTCGCTGGTTCCACTCTATTGACAATACACCTACTTATATACCTATTTCTAGTCAAGCCACAAAAATAATGTACCCTGAGGCAGTCTGTTATTCAAACTGACGACCACCACGGGTAGCAAAAATGGTCAAGAATGAACTATGTCTAATGAGAAAATAATTGAATGAGTGGATGCACAAAATAATCTACTCACAACTACAGACGGTGTATTAGAGGTGTGTGTGTGTGTGTGTGTGTGTGCGTGCGTGTGTGTGTGTGTGTGTGTGTAAGAGGGTGTGTAGATCATTTTGAATACTAAGTACCTACTACCACGCACTAACTTCAGATGCGTACAGTCAGCAGCAGAAGTAGATTAACAGATGTGGTTCTCAATATGATCTAAACACACTTTTATTACCTTGGCAATAGTCGTGTATAATTTTGGGCACCCTAACCTCTCATCCGCTTCTGCTGCTAACTTTACGTTTAACCCAACTATACTTACCTTTACCTCATTTCATTAGGCTTACGTCAAGTTTGTTTGTTTTGTTAAAATTGGAAAAAGTAGGAACTTACGCTTGGTCTTACAGTCGCCATCAGTCATTTCGGAGCGACCAAGGCAATCAAAAATATTGAAACGTTGCAAGTGGTAGGACCTTGTGCAAGATCCGCCCAGATTGCTACCACCATCTTGCTCGCTAATCTTGCCGTGAAGCAGCAGTGCTTCCCCATCGTTGCCTCTAGATTGGCAACGCATCTGCAATACCCCTGGTGTTGCAGATGATTATGGGCGGTGGTGATCTCTTACCATCAAGAGACCCACTTGCTCGTTTGCTATCCAGTCGAATAAAAAAAATGTATTCTAATGCCTGGAGAATAGAGTGCATGTTCCAATATTTTTGACCACCTCGGCCGCTCCGAAATATCTGTTGGCGACTGTACAAGGTACTTAGTAGCTATGCTGGGCAAAGACCTCCTCTCTTGACCTCCACATCTCCCTATCCAGAGTTATATTTGGCAACTCGTTCAGTTTGGCGTCCAGGTCATCGCACCATCTCCGCCTCAGCCTGCCTTGCCATCGGTGCCCGTCATGCGGTACCCACCAGTGGCCGTGGGTGTGCGCCCATCTTTGAGTGCATCACAGGTAGACATGCCTGGCCCAGTCCCATTTAAGCCTGGGGCGGTCGCATTTCCAATATCAGCTGTTCGAGTTTTGGAGCGCAATGTGGTATTTCGAATACGATCAATCCTTTTCACCCCAAGTGTGCTGTAGCCTTAAACATACCCATACCTAATTAAACTATTCTAGCAGACCAATCTAAATTCGCTTGATGCGCTTGGTGACAACCGCGGAACTCCGAAAAGCCAGTTAGTGCTATTTCTGATTAATATTAAAATGCAATTCCATTTGCGCGGTTTGCTTTCGGTGAAAAGTTTCTAGATTAACTTTGTGCTAGCTCATAAAAAGTTAGTTTTGTTCCGTCCGAATATTTACCTTTTTTTTAGGTTTTCGTTAACTTTTAGCCCGTCCGACCCACCTTCACACTGAGCCTTCACAGTTACCTAGATATCCAACGTTAACACTGTACCTACTCAGTATGATCCACCGTCACACTGATTATTTAAAAATAGGTCAGTATGAAGGCTGGGAAAGTAATTTCCCTACCTTAACACACTGGTGTGAAGGCTCAGTGTGAAGGTGGGTCGGACGGGACTTTTAGGGAATAACTTTTTTCAGGTCAGATCTTTGAGGTAGGTAAACAAGTAGACCCCGGATTTTTGTCGCAATGACGTCACAATAGGGTAGTTAGGGAAGAAAATATAACGGTGTTAATTAATAAGGCTGTGTAAATGATGATGATGATGACGATGATGTGTGTGTGAAGATGGTCGCAAAGGAAGACCGGCAGATTGCTGATTTGGGACCACTTTGTGACATGCATATTTTTATTGTATTTTGTTTTTGTTTTTATTTTTACCCATTTTCCCATGTTGTCACGAATATCTAAATGTTTTCTTTCTTTCTTGAATGAAAAATATATACTACAAATTATCATAAATATTTTGTTAGGTTTTGATTTTTATGCCCGCTCGCTTGTTGTTGGTGTTTTTTGAACGTAGATGTTTTCGGATGTTGTGATGGTCTTTGGGACCATCTTCACACACACATCATCGTCATCATCATCATCATCATTTACACAGCCGTATTAATTAACACCGTTCCATTTACTCCCCAAACTACCCTATTGTGACGTCATTGCGACAAAAATCCGGGCTCTATAGGATCATAAGTACTACCTACTACTATAGCCCCTAATTTTTTTCTATAAATAAAAAAAGAAAACAAAATAAACATTTTAATGTTGTATAAAATTACATGTTTATCAGACTAATGCTTTCAATTATTCATTAAATTAATTTACATTGCAAAACGGACGTCGAACAGTTCTCTATTGGGTGAATATTAGAATTTATACGAAACAACGTCCGTATAATACATGAAAATTAGATTAATTTGCTATGGCGGAATGTTGCGTACGTATTCACACATGAACTGCATAACAATTACCCAAATAATGAATGAGCAGCCCACCATAATGATTTGGCCTATGTCAATACACGGTGGATCATGTCCGGATTTGACTGCCATAGTTATCACAGACAACAGGCCCGCTTGATGCCGCTGAGTGTGTACGAACAAATGATGTACAGTACGATTAGAATCACCGCAGAACCGACCAGCATAAGTAAGTTCGGGAGACTCACGTTTAGGTCGCAATCCTTCCCGGCCATTTCAACAGACTCCTGAAAAGTATTTGCACATCCAACTCATGACAATCAGTAATGTGACGAATGCGAAGGCGACCAGAATAAGTTGAAGAACATCAATGTTTACGCAAGACGCGTTCCCGCTCATTTTATGTGGAATGCTTCAAACCTTTCCGCAAGTTATGTGGCAGACGACGAGGAAGAGTAGTACCAGTATTACTATAGAACCGATCACCATCAACAGTTGGTTCAAGTTGAACTCAAGTCCAGCATTTGACGAGGCAGCGCCCTTCGCTCCCATATTTTACCATTTTTCCGTTAATCTTGGACATTGTTCAGCCATAGCTATTGATCAATCATTCACCGGACTTTCAGTGTTTTGTGTTTTTTAAAGCATATTTGTACACGGAGTTAAAAGTTTTACATTTTGATGTTTGATTTTTGAATGGAAAACAAAATGATGACGTTTAGTCTGACGTTGTCGATTGATCGCCGAAATGCAATGAGGTGTGATTAAATTAGATCTGCTAGCTTTTTATCGTTGTTTTGTCACATGGAGTTTGTTCCGAGAGTAGGTAGACGTTTTTCACGCTTTTTTCACGTAATGATAATAGGAACAAATGAAGCCGAATATGGGCAATCAGGAGAAAAAATCCGTGTTGTTTTGAAAATTGGTACAGTTATACCTTGCAGAATCCAGATGAATATACTAAAAGTCCTCAATGGTGAGGGGTGTGCTAAGGGTGTAAGGAGGGGTTGAAGGGTCTTCAGGTTTTTCCTCATATCTCGAATATTTGTACTAATAGCATTAAGTATGATTACTTCGGACAAAAGTTTCTACATAAATATAAATATATATATAGGGTTCCATTTTTGCCGTTTAGGCTAGGTATGGAATCCTAAAAAATACACGCTGTAACAAGGTGGTACCTTCTTGGAAATAATTTCAACTTAGGTTTTTGTACTAGTTTTATTTGTACTGATACAATAAATAAAATCGTGTCTAATGAATTATTTATTATTAAATTATAAAACCCCGCAGACATTGGAATTAAATTGTGTTTTCTGCTTTCATTCAACAGTCGCGCTCAGTCATCAATTTATATTTCACTGTACTACATATATTAGCAATGATTCCCTTTTCATTAAATTCAAAATGGAATTGAAAACCCATTAACTAAAGTCATTGAGATCTTTGATTGCGGCAGTATAACGCAAACCACGGCAGAACCTTTAAAATTAAACTTATGTCAGAGCATAAGTTTTGTGCTTCTCTATTCTATCTATCTTCGGACCCTACCGAAAGCGAACGAATTTCTGTTCAGCGATGATGTGCAGTCAAACAAACTGATTCATGTAGTCACCAGCATTAATATCTGCCACAGCGGAGCGTGCAAAAATATCTGACACGTCCTTCCGGCCCTAGAAATAGAGTCGTATCAGATAGGTATTTATGCACGCTTGTTGTGTCAGATATTGGTGCTGGTGACTGTACCAGGGTGGAACTTTTTAATAACCAATTTTACTTCTGAACTAAATAAATTACTTTTCACCTCAGCACCTCAAACAGGCAGGTTTTGCTATGAGAAATCAGTGAGCAAAATCGCATTTTGCTCACTCCGTGAGACAAAGTAACTTTTAATTATTTTTTTAAATGCTGAGTACAGTGTTGGGTCTACTCACTGAATTCCAAATATTTGAACTTTACTTTGATCTGTCATTTCACTTCAACTCGAAAAAAGCAAGAGATAGGATTAAATTTGTCGATTACAAACTTAAATTAAATTTTTGGTATTAAAATATATCGAAATATTTCCAAAATGTAAATTTCCTGATCTTTTAATAAAGTATGCAACCTCGTTGCACGAAAGCCGCTTCTCTTGTTTTTTTTTTATAAAAGAATTCCGTATACTGCCTCTACAGTAATTATTATTTGTTAAATTGAATGATTTTTTAACAAATCTATTTATGTTTATGTAATAGAAATCTTAATAAAAATCATATTTAAAGGTTTAATTGTTCAACCTTTTCAATTACCCCGAGATGAGGCTTTTTGCAGTATTAAAAATAAGTGTGACATTAGTACAAGAAGTTAAGATTGCATGTTATGAGTATGCGATTTGTATTGTAGCTACTGGATCTTTTTATGGTTTTAAATGTAATTTTTATAATTTGATAATAATCGGATCTATTTAAAAAAAATGTGTTTTATTTTGTAAACAGGTAGGTATATGTGGTTTTATTCTTATGTTACATTTAAATTATGTTCTCGCTGCTGAGGTGAAAAATTGTATGTGTCACACGAGACCAAAGTTTTTTTGCATCTCGTGTATTTCAATCCCTTGCTGATCTCAGGATTCTAACCTAGAATCACTCGCTAACGCTCGTGATTCAATTATAGAATCCTTCGCTTACTCGGGATTGAAAATCAACACTCGCAACAAAAAACAACTTTGCTCTCTTGTTGCACAAATAACTATTGCTCAACCGCGACCTTAAGATAGCTACGCTTATGCAAGATATGCGTGTTCATGCAGTTCCTCCACCTCCACACTGTAAGAACTCAGACAAATCACACAAACTCATCTATAACCACCACGACACTACACTGACGCGTTTCGAACTCAACCAGAGCTCATCTTCAGAGCAACACAACTGTACACCATACCACCACAACAATTGGCTGGGCTTGTACTATTATCTATTCTGTGGCTAGGCCTGCCATGCCGTTTGTTTGCGACGGGCCCGAAAAGTCTTCCAATGTTTTCTCAGTAAATAATGAAACTTTCTTTAACTTTTTTGTATTCTTCTAATAATTAAAACTCACAACAACAAAAAACTTAACGATAAATAATGTTTTCTCATAGTTAACTATATCTTGTACATTCTGTCGATACCGTTTAACGCTACACGTGATAAAATCAGGCATCCAGTTTTCCTCTCCTGAAAAGAAATGAATAGTTAATTAGGATATGACAATGTAACATGAAAAATGTAGGCGGAGCTTAAAGGGACATCCAACTGACCAACAGAGATCTTAGTATTAATTATTAAATACTTAGAAGCAGACGCTTTAGGGGGTGGAAAACAGGGCAACCCCCAAGGGCCTCGCGCATATACGGGCTCTGTACAACAGCTCAAGTACGGTCAACGACTTTTCAAAGGAAAAGTCATTACAATTTTCCTTGTTAATTTATGCGATGTCACTATGACGTTTACTGTGAAATGGTTCCATGGTGGCCCATGAATTATAGTCCTTGACCGTACATTTATAATTTTTGAATATATCGTCAACAATAGACAGTAACTGCTTTGAATTTACATATAACTACAACAATCGGGAACCGGTTGCGGTCGAGCGCTAATCTTTCTCTCGCTTTCCCTGTCACTAAATCCAAATCCTTCTCCGTGCACGCTGTCAGTCTGTGGAACCGGTTGCCGTGTGACATTAGGCGGGCGCAGACGGTTGCCATCCTGCGGAGTCGCTTAGGGGCGTACTGGCTTGATAGTTAGTTCCTTTTGAAATAGATGTTATGTTCTGTTTTTTTTTTGTATGCGTATATATGTTTATTTACATGTAGTTTATATGTAGTCTATTGATATTGATATGTATTAGTTTAGTGTTTATTTATTGTTTTGTATTAGTGTGGACCCATATATGTATGTGTAGGTATTTATTTCTTATTTTTGATGTATTGTTTAGGTTAATTTAATTTTTTTGATCCTTTTTTCTTTCCATTGTAGTGTCTACTCTTGTTTCTGTTGTCCATTCAATCGTTCAAAGGTTAACTGGAAGAGATCCATTTAAGGGATAAGTTCGCCTTTGTACATCTCTTTCTCTTGTTAATTGTAATTTTCATGTTTTATGTACAATAAAGAGTTACAACAACAACAACAACAATATTATGTACTGCTGTGTTGCATGCTGTTGGCCTCGTAAAGGTTTGCTGCGCGGAGCCTCGCAACGTTTCTGCTGCGTTATCACTAGAGATGTGCGAGGTGTGTTGCGAGGGATGTGTTGCGAACTGCTCAGACTGCCTGAGTCTTTCATGTCTCTCAAATTCAAAATCTTAGCGGTTAACATTTTTTCATCACACTTTCTCGTAAACAGTGTCGTAACATGCAGGCTACCTTGGTTGCAACCCCCCAAGTAAAACCCTCGACCTCGACCTTGTCATGAAACCTGTGGTCGGTAAATGAGTCATTGCCCGTACTAATTTTCTTGTCATGAAGCCCAAGGTCGGTAAATGACTTTGTTACTGCATGGTGTGCTGCTGCTCCGTGCGCGCGCAGGTGCTGCTGTGGAGGAGGAAGGCGGCGGGGAGCTGGCACTGCCAAGAGCGCAATAAGCGGTATCAGCAATTTTTGAAAAAATAATAGTTTTTCTTTTACAAATATACAATTGTACTCGCAAATGTGATGAAAAACATTGTATGTCGCACGGGCGGTACTACAATTACGAACATCGACTCATTAAACCCCTTAGTCTTCGACTTCGGGCTTCTAATGGACTCTCGTTCGTAATTCCTTATTTACCGCCCTTAAGACACAATGAACTATTTCATCACACTTGCTCGTTAACAGTGTCGTAACAGGCTACCTTGGTTGCAACCCCCCAAGTAAAACCCTCTACCTTTTGTTCTTGTTATGAAACCCGTGGTCGGTAAACGACTCATTGTCCGTACTAATATTGCTGCGCGTGCTACTGCTGCGCACGCTGCTGCAGGAGGATCTGCGCACGCATGTCAGGCACATGCTTCGGAGGGGAAGGGGCGGCAGAGGGCTGGCGCTGCCAAGAGCGCAGTCAGCGGTATCGCCAATTTTCGTACAAATATTTTCATCACACTTGCTCGTAAACAGTGTCATAACATGCAGGCTATCTTGTTAGCAACCCCCCAAATAAAACCCTCGACCTTAATATGCTTGTCATGAAACCCAAAGTCGGTAATCTTATTCTAGTGTGAACAGTGGTAGATTAGTACCTAGTCCCATTTATTTCCATAAATTCATTTTTGTCCATTTATTTATTTATTTACTTCATAAATTGGATCGAAATAGGGCCTGGCCGGGCTAGGTCTGCAGCGGAGTGATTTGGCGGCACTATATTTTAACGCCAAATCACGTACATAATATGCGTTACATTTGCAGTGTTGCCATGTTATTCTTTGCAGATTTGGCTTGGCTCGGCTCTAAAATATAGGTAACAATTTCATTTTAAGTTTTTGTTTTTTTTCATCGGTCTCACTGTATTTAATGATGTAATTTTTTTTAATGTATGATGACCCCGATGTTCCCAAAGGAAGACCAGCGCCGTTCGCAAGACCGGCAGATTGCTGATTTGGGACCATTTCGTGGCATACATAAAACTATTTTTTTCTTATTTTTTTATTTTTTATTCATTGTTCTTATGTTTGTCACGAATAAATGTTTCTTTCTTTCTTTCTTTCTTTATTTTACCTACGAGCAAATTTTTGACCATGAGGCATTTTAGACCTGTCATTGTGACTTCTCACTAACTTATCGACTCTACCTTGATGATATGATTAATTAGTTTGTCGTAAACTTATTATATTATGCAGGTCCTGGCCATCATTTTCTTGGCTTGGCCAGCATTTTTCTCCGACTGGTAGTATAAAAAAGTGACATGTAAAAGAGCTCTTTGCAGCCTACTTGTAGAGAAAACTTTTTTTTATATAGAGTTCCGTTGTACCACCAATTAACCGTATGGTTTGTCAGTCGCACAACGGAAAAATTTCATACTTGACTATTTCTCAAAAAGTTGTCCATTTTTCAATTTTTCAGTTGTCCACTTATTTAAAAAAATCCTGACGCTATTTCACCACAAAAAATAAGTTATATTGTTTTTAAATATAAAGAAAACCTTGTGGTTAAAGTGATAAAAAAGTCAGATAATCTTGGTTGTTGCATCCAATAGAAAGTTTTGATGTAGTTACAAAATTACGATTTTTTCCTCACATGATTTCGTGACGTTTTCCTGACGTCAAGAAATTTTGGATGTTTTATGTAGTTTATGTTTTATGATCTCGTCCTTAGGGTAAATAATTTCTTGACAAAACTGATTTCTTGTCAATTTCATGACGGGACAACTTTTTGAGAAATACTCACTTACTATTTTTAATTGCCGGTATTAAGTGTCCCACTTTTTGACCATTAAGATTTTTACACCAAAACTTGTTCTTTAAAATATGAAGCTTATTTACAGGCCGTATTAGTAATTTATATAAAGTACTTACGTTTATTTTACACAAAATAATGTTCCCGTCACCCAGGTTAATAATAAAACTATGTAGTTTCAAGCATATTTTATTACTACACCAAACTGTGATACACATGAATGTATTACAATCCCATATTATTTAAAACTAAATGTTTTCTTAAAACACTGTTGTGGACGCTTCAACCTATTGGCGCATCTCGAAATGCAACTTCTAAATGCATAATTACATAAGTATGTTTACATTTTTTATGTATATTATCACAAAATTACAATATTTAAGGATTAAAACGATTGACTAATGCTTTTGCAATGTTTTTGGTGTTCGTTAAATAATGGCATGCATAAGTAAAAAGAAGTAAAGTGATGCAACGATTCATAATAAAATATACAATTTTCTAATTGAAACAATATCGTTGCACCACGAGGAAATGAAGCGACGTTAGTTGAAAGGAACGCTCCCGAAAGATGGCTAATAGTTAAGAAAGATAAGCGTTGTAAAATTATTGTTTTTTGTACTTTTTCAGCGATCTATTACGGGTGTTTTCCATAGATCTTGTGACGAGCCACACCCCGAAGCTACCGCTCACGTCGTAGATGAAACTGATGGTGTTAGTGAAGATGGCGTGGGGTAGATAGCCAGTGGTCCTCGAGACAGTTCCGACCAAACTAATGGCAGATTTCACAAATGCCTCGGCAGTAGGCGCGAAGAAAGTACTGCGTCTGATTCCAGACATAGTAGTGCACACAAAGCCTGGCATAACGCACTGGCATATGATGCCCTTTTTCCTATATTCCATGTCGAGACCTTCGGTGAATTTATCCACGTAAGCCTGGAAGAGAATTTACGATTAGTAGGGTAATACGGTAGCGATCGTCGTAAACCGTTAGGTTCATGGAAACTGCAGTAACTAAACTATTTCTATAGGTAGGTGATTTTAGAGACTGCTACTCTACAAAAGGGATGTTATTTAGGATTATGTTAACATTTGCGAAGTTTATTTCTAGTGTTAATAATTTTCCTAAAGAATCGACGTACGAAATAATACAGAACGAAATTTTCTCTTTCTAGTTTTTTTACTTCCTATATTAAAGAGACTGAGAGCCTTTTTAAAATTCGTGTTGCACTGCACAACGCTAAAAAGAACAGCTTTTAAATGGGAGCGATATTGCTTTGCATTTGTATTTGCATTTGTTTGGAAGAACGTAGGACATAATTTTTATGCCGTAAATGTTGTACTTATCATATATATTTTTAATAATGAAATGGGATATATCCTCTCAGATTACTCTAAACTAAAACAAACAACATAGGTACTTAATTTTGCATACGGATACCAAAATATTGATTTAGATTTTAACTGCCAGCAAGTGTGATAATTGAAGACTACGCCGAATGTAACACAGCTGATGTTTGCGTCACCATATAAGTAGGTACTTATGTAATACATACGTTGACGTTGACGTACTAAATAAATTGCAAAGGTCGAGGTCAAAATAGCGTTTGCAAGCGGATATTAATAGTATCAATAGGTAGGTAACTACTTATATTTCTGTGTTCTTATCCTACTAATCCTACTAATATCATAAATGTGAAAGTTTGTGAGTGAGTGAGTGAGTATATTTGTTACTTCTTCATGCTGAAATGTCTGGACGGATTTGGATGAAATTTGGCAAAAAGTTAGTTTATAACCTGGATTAAAATATAGGATACTTTTTATCCCGATATTCCCATGGGATAGGGATAAATTCTTGAAATAACAACCGCTGGGCTTAGAGTCATGAAATTTGATATGTAGATAGCTTGACATCTGGATTAAAATATAGGATACTTTTTATCCCGATATTCCCATGGGATAGGGATAAAATCTTGAAATAACAACTGCTGGGCTTAGAGTCATGAAATATGGTAAGTAGGTTGCTGGACGTCTGGAATAAAACATAGGCTACTTTTTATCCCGATAACTCCCACGGGATAGGGATAAAATCTCGAAATAACAACCGCTGGGTTTAGAGTCATGAAATTTGGTAAGTATGGTTGTTATAAATATAATAGATAATTAGCTGATTGATAGACCCATGTGATTACAACACAACACTAACCTACTACAGCGCTTGATTTATGGAAAAAAGTTTAGAACTGAAAACCTGTAAGTACCAGTTAAAAACTGGAATTTAGGAACTGAAACTCTGTTTAATTGCAATTTCTGTGCAAGTTTCACAAGTTGAAAATTTGCTTGATCTTGCGCAAAGATTAAACGTTCTTCAGAAAAAAATCTAATTTTATTTCCGACTGCACTTAGGGTTTGGGTCCCCATGGGCGGTGGTGATTGCTTTCCATCGGGTGACCGGGCTGTTCGTGTGGCCTAAAAAGATACCAAACCCTGTCAACACGTGGCTGTTAGTCTGGCTAATGAAAAAATGAAAAACCGCAACCGCGGCAAACTCAAAAAAATTGCAGAAGGTACAGAAAAAGTAAAGAAGCTTCTTTGCCGTACAAAAGTGACGATTAGGCATAAGAATCGTGCCTTATAAATAATTATTTAAAACGATATGTTGAACATAAAAAGTTTAATACGAATATTTTTGAGAAAAAGTGAACCTTAGGAACCACAATTGTATTGACCAGCTCTGAAAGGGATATTAGTAGGTATCAAAATATTTTGCCATGCCTACTAATCTACAAATTCGGTCACCGCATTTAAACACTTTTTTCTGTTTGAACAAGGCTTCCCTCTGCTTGTTTTTGTTGGAATTTGCTTATCATGATGGGTAAATAATCTGTGGCACACCACTTTTGATTGTTTCGCCCAAATAAAAAAAAAAAACTATTTTAACACACGAAGGTCTCAACAAGTCACAGAATAGATAATAATAGTACAAGCTCAAGTGTCTGTTTTCTTATACTCTTTGGTCTGTTTACCCATGACATTTGAATAATGTTGCCACTCAAATAATAGCTGGGTTCAGCTTTCATTAGCCAAACTATACCACGTCTACTCCCTATCACCACATTTACTATCTTTATTTACGTGTGGGTATTTGCGACATGGCGTGTTTTTTCGTTATTATATTAAATATGTTCGTGAATTTGCTCGTACGTCTATCTGATCCTTAAGAATTAGTGTTTACCTTAGAGGCGGCATAAACAGTGAGCAGGGGGCTAGGTATGATGGAACTAGCCGAGCCAATGTTGATAATGACGCCTTTGCCCCGCTTCACCATACCAGGCAGAGCAAGACCGGTCATACGGGTCACTGACGCTACGTTGGCCTTTATGAGGTTTGACATCACCTTTTCCCTGTAAAGAAAGTGAAAGTTAAGATGAGGCATTATATTTTTTGCCATGTTTTTTTTTGCAATATTGTGAGCTAGGCATTAAGTGAATGAAATTGTAATTTGTTATTTTTCATCACATATTCAGGCGGATTGGGAGTCAAAAAACAAGATTAGTGAAAAATTTCTCGATTATTTTGAGCTTCGAAGTAGCGTTTATGAAAATAAATATTACTAAAATTTCTTGAATGATGGACTGCTATTATCTAAAGCTTTTGGACAAATCATTGTATTTAGCTTAGTTTACTTTTTACGATTCGTTTTTATGCTTTGCTGTCCAAAACCTTTGATCTTTTTATCTACTGTTACGCTTACACCGGCCATCAACGTTGTAGAGAAAATTTACAAAACAAAACAGCATAGTATTTAGCCACAAACAAAGATGGTTGCAGATACAATTTTGCCTAGTGCATAATATTATAACTTTGAATTAGAGATAGCCCGATAGTACCGAGCGTCCGACAAAGACTTGCGCAGGCAGGGAGTTTTATTTTTACAGTGAACGTATTATTTGACGTTAGAGAAGGAATTGGGAAATGCAAATATATTAGAAATACCTTGTTTGTTGAATTAACATTTTCAACGTTGTCAACTTCATGTTTGGATTTTCATAAGCTAACCAAATAAGTTCATCCAACAAAATATCAAATGAGCCGTGCAGTAAACAAATAACACCATCTGTGTTTTAGATGCGGAATTGATGTGATATAATTAAGAGTGCCAACTAATTGACTCCATAAATCGTCAAATGATCATTTGTCTGTAATGACGGAATAATTTGTTACGCCGTGTTAGGGTGTGTTCTCATTGGTCCGATATTATCTTAGTACATGGCCTAAATAGAGAATGAGCCTAGTTAAGGCACTAAATGCACTGTATCCTGCAGACAAACTGTGTAAACAGTTTTGCTAGGCTACGTGCAAAAAAATGTAAAAAGAATGTCAAATAAATACTTTTTCATTTTATTTCATTTCACCTTTTGCTTATTGTGGTTTAAGCTATACCTACCTTAATATCAAATCACAAAATAGGTAAAATAAATTGAATCTAATATTTCACTATTATTAAGTGTGTTATTAATTAAGTATTAAATTATGATAGCGATTTTAATGAGTTTGAAATTAAGCTGAAGACATTTTTACTACAGTAACACTACACTACTACTACTTCTTATTCTTATTCTTACTCCTTTAAAAAATCTCTTACATTTTAATTTTTTTATGTCAATATAAAATTAATGTAAAATGAAGTTACACAATAAAGTAGGTAAGTGTTTAGTTATGAAACGAACTACTCACAAGTACAACAAGCACTAAAACTGTAGTTGCATCTGTTTATTCCAAGAACCAGAGAAAACCAGTACGAAATGACGTTTCACCAGAAAAGCTTGAGTCGAGAGCAAAACGTCAAGATATACTACGACCGCCGACCGTATTGAAACAACTTCAACATAAAACGAATTAGCGTTAAGCGTTTGACTCCAAAATTACTTCCTACACAAATGTCATGTGAATACCACGGATGTTTCGTCTGGAGGAATCCTAGCTCCATATTCCTTTTCAGTCCCACTCGCGACTGTTCACGTCGCCCCGTCTCTGTTTGTAGAATTTAACATAATAGTCGAGCAGTTAGTGTGAAAGCCTTCTAGTCGTGCTGGGTCATTAAGTAAGACGAGTCAATATATTTGCCACTAATGAGTGGTAATGTCACTGTAATTATATTAATTCTGGGAAATGGGACAGGATCTGATGTGAAGCTTAGAAGGTGGGGGAATTATTCATCTAAACCGAGTGGGGGAGGGGCAATTATAGTTTTATAATAACATTTGGCTTTGATTAAAAGCGTAAGCAGGTTTACTTGGTATATCTACCTAATTGATTTTATTACATTACATTATTTTATGTTGATTTAGACGGGTGTAAGCTCAACGTACCTGCTTAACTACAATGGGCAGGCGGATAAAAATGAAGATAACTTATAATTATTATGCCAGGCGTGCCAGGGTGGAACCTTTTCACAATCAATATCTAGAATCTGACAGATGTACGAAATCTCGACGTGACTTGCAGCAAAAACGGTTCCACTGTTAAGGCACGCGATTTATTTATTTTACTAGTTTAGTACTTTAATAAAATAAAACAAATCGTTTAATTTCATCTCCAAGAAAATTCAAGAAACACTGACAACGAATAAACACCTCAGTCAAATTTAAACGTCGAATCCGCGTTCCGAAATCAAATATCGCCGGCATAAAATGTACGGTCGGAGGCAGACCGAGCGTCACAATAATCCCGCTCGATAAAGCGACGATAGTTGGAATAATATTTCAATTGAACGGCACTTATTTCATACGGTGGCAATACTCGAACACCTGCTCCCTTTGAAAATCGTTTCAGAACGAAAGGTGCGGTTTGCTGCGTTCAATTTCAACAGATGCTGCGATATTAGCGGAAGATTTGAAAGCATGAGTTATTGGAATGTTTTTTTCTTTAACTTTTTCTGCATTATTTTTCTACATTTGAATGAAAGCAATATGAAATTATAACATCACGTTTAATTACTGAAAGTCACGACATTTTGTGGCCTTCTCTATTAGTTTTGTCTAGAAATGGTGAAACATTGCCACTTTTTTATATAGTATATAACGTCGATTAGTGCAAACGCCAGAAATAGACTAAGAATTTAAGTGTAATGTACCAACTCACAGTAATTAATGAAATTAGAAACGTTACGTCATCTCATCAAAAATCCTGGTGGAATTACCCCAAAGCACCTTATGTCTAAATCAAAATATTTACGACACGCAAAAAAAACTACCTGGTTACTAGCTAAATGCGAAATTAACTGAATTTCCATAAAAAGAGTAGGTACCTAACCCGCGTCTCTGGTGAATAATCTTAAAGTGATTAAGGTTGGATACAATTCATAGTTCATACCAAACCTGCAGAGGAATGCAAAGGAACATACTGTAAAAAAAATCAAAATTTTCTGGAATAATATAACGGGCAAAACACCAAATTCTGAAACACAACGGATACAGCTACATAATGCAGGGTATTTTCAAATTTTTCCGGAATATGTTAGTAAGTTATTGGGTTAGTTTTACTGAACGACTGAATCAAAAAAACAAAACTATACACACTATTTCCGCAAGCAGCACTGATCGCCACCAAATGGCCGTCATCACATTAACAACGTGATGCTTAAAGATTGGAATTCACGGTGCAGTTTCCTGGACGCAGGGTGGAAGGATGTGCTATGAATTCTAGACTACGCACTAAAATTTACGTTTCTCTGATAACAGTAGACGTATTTACCCCATAAAAGTTTATACCTCGTCAATAAACTCGGATAGACCCCACAAGAAAACTGCTTTGCATATTCAAACAGCTTCTCACTAAAAATATTTGCACTACTCACCAATCAGGGACGTCCAAGAAGTACTCAGGATAGGAATAAGAGATGCCAACATTGTTCACCAAAGTCCCAATCTCGAGATCGGTGATCTCTTTTGCGATGGTAGCGTATATCTCTTCACCTTCGCAGAAGTCTGCTTGAATGATCTTCGTAGATACTTTGAATTCTTTTTCTGCAAAAAAGAAGAAAAATTAGGCGTGTCAGAAATAAGTGCTATATATATATTGATTTCTGCTTTACATCAAGTGGTCGGATATTTTTGTTTCATCGTATTGTTTATAAAGTGTCTGCGTCAGAAAAAAAAATTCGTAGCTGATTAGGTATCATTTAAATACTGAATTCATTTCTAACTTTTAATAAATAAAGGACTCAAATGACAATAATGCCGTAATTTTGGACCTTCTGCAGACTGTTATCAAAATTTATGTTTGGCATACATAAATAAAAAGCCCGTTAAATGGTTAAGTCCGCCTTTGTACAAGTATCTCAAAGTTTATCAATTTTCTTTTTTTTCTTTTGTACAGTCAAGTGCAAAAATAAGTATTTATTCGAACCATTAAAAAATATGTTACTACGGCCTTATTGCGTCGGAATAAGGGCCCACGCCCACGGCGACTGTTTGCATCGCTACTGAATCGTGGTTATGTTGGCGAGGGTACACAGCTAGCGACCGCATCGCGACTGTATCTATGCGAACGCGCGACAGCATCGCTACTGCATCGCTACAAAAAGTCGCCGTGGGCAAGCGGCCTAATAGTCTGTGGTAATTACATATTTTTACACTTGACTGTACAATAAAGAGTTTACATACACACATACATACATATAATATAATATACTGTCAATTTCAATTCTTTGTAGCCTACTATTGTCATCCAATCTGATATTTAATAATAAGTCAATCCAAACACTAGAAATTGGTGAAAATTGATTAAGCGAGATTCGAAGTAAACATTTTAATGCGAAGTTAAACAAAAACTTGTGACAACCCTAGTACAGCAATTAATCAAATTCATTAAAAGATACAATTCATTCGAAAGATACTGGTTTACAAAAACTCATGATTTTCCTTAGCACAATCGTTTCGTACTGGCCTACTAAAACGGGCGTTCCAGTCATAAGTCATTTTTACGCGCGGTATTCTGGCATCTGTCCTACATTTTTCATGTCCATATCCATCGCACCGCTCTGTTAGATTGAGCTTATAAAAATATGTTTTTTGTGCGTAAATGCAACAATGTAGTCAATGTAAAATATCCCAGGAGTCAAAATAAGCACAACATCTACTCACAGCACTGCCGTAAACAGCAGAATACTGCAAGTCCACCAGAGTTTCGAAATAACTAAATGCGTTTAAATGTACCATACATTTAGACCATGAAATCATCTAGCGTTCACTGGCTTTTCAGATTGAAAATTCAAAACAGTACATTGGTGAGTAAGCATTTTATGAGGCCGAGGTTATAAAAATAATGTTTATTGGAATATTATCTTTATAGGTATGAATGAAAATTGTTTTGCCACATGTCTTGGGAAGAATTAGTGTCTACTAAAATCCAGAAAATTATTTGACAATTATATTAAAATTTCGCCTGCGTTTCATTGGGTCAGTTTTGGAGTGCAGTTTAGTGATAACATAGAGATAAATTATTTGGGCGACCACTTT
The DNA here is from genome assembly GCF_025370935.1 of Choristoneura fumiferana. Taxonomy (NCBI): domain Eukaryota; kingdom Metazoa; phylum Arthropoda; class Insecta; order Lepidoptera; family Tortricidae; genus Choristoneura; species Choristoneura fumiferana. The sequence goes on from NC_133480.1 coordinate 7,626,027, forward strand.
GTTTTATGCAGAAGGCGTACGTACGACCAGTAATTTGGACGCTGCCATCGGTAAAAACGATAAAGTCACAGTTGATATCAGAAGACTTTGCTATGGAAGACTCGATTTTATTTTTTTAATAGCCTGTAACAAGTTGTGTTTGTGTGGTTTAGTTTTCACTGAACACAACTTTGTTTGTTTGTTTGTTTGTTTGTACTCTTTTCATTGTACAAAAAGGAAAAACAAAAAGGTTACATAAAAAAGTAGTGTTAAGTACAAAGGCGGACTTATCCCTGCAGGCCTGCAGGGATCTCAGCCAGACGACTTGTTAACGTTTTTCAGGATTGTTTTATAGGTTAAGAATTTTTAAATTTCAAATGTATGGAAAATTTGGCAAAATTAATGCAAGACTTTTATCTATCAGGATGTGTAGGTTATAGAGCAAAGTTTACATTTTATCCACTCTCCCCCCTCTCCGGGGTGAGCTTCACCCCCACCCCTCGAACATGTCCCGGACCGCGGTATTTTCTATTTTAAAAGAAAAACCGTACACGATACATAAAAAGTGTGTATGAACGAAAATACCTAGATAAATTTACTATAAACCTTTCATACATACAAAAGCGATACCACTTACAGTTTCAGCGCAATCTGGCACCAAATACGAACATTTTTATTATTTATCCAGTTTTTTTGTTAATCGTTTAGTTTTTTCAATTATTTCAAACTTTACCGCCAAGATATGTATGACTAAAGTAAAGAATAGGATATGCTCTTTATAAAAAGGTATAATTCATTTCTACACTCATTCATTTGACGCTGCTATGCTATTTTGAAAAATTCACCATCATCAGCTACTCTCGTCGATTAATTTGAACTTTGAAAGAGCTGGGCGGTGGTCGCCGCCGCGCGGTCAGTGCGCTTGTTCCCTTGTTCCCCACTTCCCCACCCCTACCCCGCCGCTCTGCACGGCACAGTAAAGAGACCAAGTAGGTTAACTACGAACAAAAGTTATCGCGCGGCTTAAATGTGTGCGCTTCGCGAAATGATCACCTTTTACGTTCGCGTACTCGTACTTACGTATTTTAGGGTTCCGTACTCAAAGTGCCAACGGAACCCTATTACTGAGACTCCGCTGT